>NC_140291.1:13968230-13970730 GCF_964030765.1 Micromesistius poutassou
AGTCAAGGCGTATTGTTCGGTGGTCGTAGCCTCCTACAGCGGGCAGGGGTGTTAAAATGAGTTCAGAGGAAGAGGAAAAACCAGTGGGGTTGTATTTTATTTTGGGCTGTGTGATACTTGGAGGTCGGGGTGTCCTTTCGTCCTAGGTGGGTCTCGCGGATGGAAGCTCCGTGGTCAGATGATTTGTTGTCCCAAAAGTTTGTGAAAGTTTGCCGAGGGTGGAAACGAAAAAGTTACGGCAATTCTTCATCTGGGGGTGCAACGAAAGTAATTGCTATACGCTCGCGCTGCCAAAATGTGAAAAACCACCAAAGCCTGACCGGGATTCTTTAAGATGCAAAGCCGGCGCAAATATCTCCTCTCTCTCTGGAGTCCTGTAATTATGCAAAGTGTAAATCCCTGGAACCGCCGTGTCTGGGCTGGTGGCACTAGAATCAAGACTTGAACCATCAACCAGTATTAGAAGGACCTGAGGCAGCAGTAACTCAGCATGAGCTTAATACACCTAGCACAAAGGTTAACTTAGACCTATTGGTTGCAAGCATATTGTAAGTAGTCCACAGCTCTCTGTTGGTACTTGGCTGTTTTACTCTGTATGCTTTTCTGGGTACTTTTGTATTCTGGTTTCCACCCAAACGTCAGTCCGTTTTTCATACTAAAAGGGCGGCGTTTTCCATTATTAAACAAGCCATTATTAACAGTGATTACTAACAGCCATTATTAACAGCAAACGTTACAAGCTCCCGGCCTAAAGGGAATGAGCATGTTAACCGTAATCAGCCGGTTGCCGGGTAGATCTACAGGGTCGGTGGGGGAGGAGGGGGGGGGTGGGGGGGGGGGGGTCGGGGGTCTCACCCAGGAGCTATACATCTCAGCCCGGCCCAGCCCTGGCAGCCAGGCCAGGCCCGAGTCACGGCCCATTTAGCCTGCAGGGGTAATAATGACCAATCTAGGGCTCATGGGCTTGACAACTGCATTATATGGACTCACATAAGTACAAACAGAACCGAGCTGGGGGAGGCAGTAGAGGTTCAGGGGGGTTGGGCGGGGGAAAGGGGGAAGGGAAACGAGGCTGTGTTAAAGCGGGGAGTCAGAAGGAACAGAGTTGGAGAATAAGACATTACAGATTGAAGATGGGCCAAAAAGGGAGCAACTATTGATTAATATTAAATTGTAACTTCCAGAGGCCAATAAAGGTGCAGGTCTCCCAATGACATTAAATATCATGTGTGTAAAAGTACTACGCATAAGTCTCATATGCAGAAGTCACACGCAACGATTACGCCAACCTACCAACCTCCACATCAGGTAGGGGTCAGTCATGTGACTCGAGGATGCCCACGGCCTCTGGCTCCAGACCTCCAGACATCCAGACACCACTCTGTCCTCATGTTCCCACGAGGAGAGGGAGGGGCGGGAGGAACACGGGCAGATGAAGGCACACTTCAATGGCCGCCTCACCATGGGAGACCCCGACCTTTGGAAGCCTGTCCCACTATGTTAACCCAGGATGACCCTCCATTGCTCCTCCAGCCACCTCCCCTGGGCACATTGGATTCAAAAGGACACAAGTTTGACATCAATGACATTAGATCATTAGAGGAACACTACAGGAACACTGCTGGTGCATTAGAGGAACAAATGAAGGAACATCAGACACTGTGGAGCAGGCCCCTCCCTGTCTGTGGTGGCGGGCTGGAGGGCCTGTCCGTCAGGTGATCATGGAGCCTCAAAGGTCCCCATATGCCTTCAAAAAAAGTGTATGTGTTGGCATGTGGTGTGTGTGTGTGTGTGTGTGTGTGTGTGTGTGTGTGTTTAATCAGCCCCTTCATTTAAGGAGGCAGACACATGCACACAGGCATGCAACTTTGACGCTGACTGCACACTCCAATGTCCCAAAAGCTCATGATGCACACGGCCAGCATTTCCATATTCTCCACAGTCTTTAGTGTCATCCCGCTATGATGGAGGTGAGCCCTGCCCGTTGTGATGTCACTGATGAGGTCACCACCCGGGTCACCGGCAGCTCTTTGATGTCCCCGTCAGGGTTGTTAGTAATTATGAAGTCTTGGGTGCCGGCATGTGCTCACACTTAAAATGGCACACGCACACTAGCGTGCACACGCACACACACACACACACACACACACACACACACACACACACTAACAGCATATTATTTGGCTGTTAAGAAATGACCATGCCTGCTGTTGATTTTGTTTAAACATAAGGTCATCCATAATCCAAGAAATTGTGTAAACAATTATTTAATCAACATATGTATATACTAATTGACTTATGTACTTCAGCATGTGCTTAAATGTGATCAACCTCAAATGTGTTGAAATTGCAATGGAGTCCCCCAATCAAAAGTAATAGACGTTATATACGTAAATTGTACGTTTCAACCTCCAAATGATGTCTCCTAATCCCACCCCAGAGGTCTGTGTTGGTTTTGGGGTGTGAGGCTGTGCTGTTCTATCAATGCAACTGCTGTGAT
>NC_140291.1:13978230-13993055 GCF_964030765.1 Micromesistius poutassou
TGTCTGTCTCAGTGCACCGCGTGGCTCCTGACTCTGCGTCCATGCTTTGAGGCCATATGGCCGCCCCACGTTCAGCACCTGGGTGAAGCACGGTGAAGCAACAGGCTTGCCAAAAAACACAGATAGAACTATTCTCTATCTGCAGGAGTCCCCAGTAGAGATCCCTCTGGCAGGAATCCAAGCAGCCCCATGTGACACCGAGCCGTCTGCCTAGACTCCAGCTTCTGACTGACCTTCCAACTGCCGGAAAAAAATAAACAAAAAATGAATAGCTACTTCAGCTAACTTGATGGTTCGGGGTTTTAAATAAATACAAAAATAAGAGTATCTATTCTTGTATGATGTATTTTTTTTTCAACAGACTTTTGTTAGAAGGGCACTGCCAGAGAGTTGAGGTTTCCATCAGTATTCAAATTATTCAAATGAAGTAGTTAATATTCAGATGATTAGCATATTAAATGTCTCATGGGGTGGGGAGCGGGGTTCAAAGGGAGGAATCACACACGTCTGAATCCAACTCAACTGAGAAAACACTTACAATGTTAGGAGTACCATCAGTATGGTATATGTTACACTGATTCTACTGCTTATGGTATATCTTGTGCTTTTATTAGTTTGTTCACAACCAGCTGGTATTTATAGAGAACAATCTGCTCAACAACTTGAAGTAGTCAGTAGTAACAGACTAATTGTTCAATCCAATCTAAGCAACTTATCTTTCAAAATTGCAATTGTTATGTGTTAATTTGAAATATTGTAAGTAAGTAATTTAAGCTTAATCAATTCCATAGTAAAATGCCTTAAAATACATCTTCTTTTGCAAATTATAGTCGCAATGACAGCCTGCCTTACACAAATAAATCCCAAACGTCTAGCCTAATACTAATTAGGTAAATGCATGTGTGAAGGCCTTACTCGTGGACCGACAGTGATGCTAATATGAATTTTGTTCTTCTTAAAATCCTGGTACTAAAATAAATGAAAACATTCAGTGCCCCAACAATCCCAACTGCCAATCTACTACTCTCTCTCTCTCTCTCTCTCTCTCTCTCTCTCTCTCTCTCTCTCCCTCTCTCTCTACCTTCCGTTCTTCTCACTGCTGACACACACACACACACACACACACACACACACACACACACATGCTTCTCCTCCCCAGCCCTCCCCTCGCTCTCCCCTCTCATCCATCATCAGCTTGTATATCACCCTCCCCCCCTCCTCCCCCCCCCCCAGTTTATTGTAGTTCCTGCTGAGTCACTCTTCCCTCTCTCTCCATCCGCGCTGCACTCTGTTCCTCACAACATTCCTCACGGTTGGAGAGATGCTGACTGCTCCTTCAGCCCAGCCAGGGAGCTGTCAGCAGTCTCTTTAGTCCATCCAGCTCTATATAGTCCATCTAGTGCTATCTAATCTATCGAGCACTATCTTGTCTATCTAGCTTTATCTATCAAGCTCTAGCTAGTCTATCTCGTACTATCTAATCTATCTAATACGATCTAGCACAATCTAGTCTATCTATCTCTATCTAGTATTATCTAGCACTATCTAGTCTATCGAGCACTATCTAGTCTATCTCATTTATCTAGTTCTATCCTTCTAGTCCATCTAGTCTGTCTAGTTTATCTACTAGTGTCTAGTCTATCTGGTGCTATCTCAGGGCCCGGCGCCACAAAGGGGTCCTAAGGGGCCCCTCAGTTGTGTTATTGGCCCCCTCTGTTGAAGCTAATGTATTGAAAAGTAGCAAAACAAACCAGTCAGTGGTGGAACTGTCGCCTAGGCGGCTGTTTCTCAGATATTCCATTTTCAGGAATTTCACAAAAGCTTCAACAGCAGGTTTCGACAGAAAATTGTTTAGAAATCACAAAAAATATTAAAATTCTGCTGTTGTGCAATGTTCAATTTGCTTTTTCTATTTTTTTTTTCTATTTTATGAAAAAGAAAACACACACACACACACACACACACACATATACACACACACACACACACACACAGACACACCCAATCACAACACATGAACAGAAACACACACACACACACACACACACACCACCACCAAGCCACAAAACACACACACACACACACACACAAATCCATCAATGAAGTGAGGCATTGAATGAACGAGAGAATGCCAAAAAGCTATTATCCCTATCGTTCAAAAGCCTCCCTTTTTCTCAAAAGAATACACGTGGATCAAACCGATTAGATCCAATGTGTCCTCCCTTGTGTTCACACTGCACTTAAGAGTCCAAATCCGCTGCAGGCCAGGTATAGAAGTCATAAAACCAGATTTGGCCGTCTCCAGTGGAACCAAAACAACTCCAGTCGCAACTCGGTTCCAACACTTCAGCGAGCCTTAATCCAACACCAAACCCAATTAACCAGAAGACGCCCACCCCAACATAAATAAAGACCCCAAAGCCCATGAAACCAGAACCGGAACATCTACCTTGGCACCCGAAAAAGCTGCTGGGACTCCAAGGTCTCCTCCACGCCAACTCATCTCAGGGAACATTCCAGATGGCCATCCGCAAAAGCACCACTTTTTTTAAACGGTCTCATCCACCCCCGCCACCCCCCCCCCCCCCCCCCCCCCCAACCAAGACTAAAAAGAAGGGAAAAACGAAATAAACTCCACCCGATAACAAGCAGTTTGCAGTCCTTCCCTGGCGGCCTGTTCCTCCATCACCTGTTTTTCACAGTTCCCCTCCGCTCCACCCCCGGCCTCACCCACCGCAGCCCCCAGCCGCTGGCGAGGCCAAGAAGCCAGACATCTGGAAGCCTAGCGCCGTGGCCCAGCCGAGCCCATTAGGGACTCCACGCACCCACCCCCCCCAGCCCCCAGCCCCCCCCCCCCCCCCCCCCCGCGAACCCCCTTGGAGGGATAGAAACAGAACCGGCGTGCAACTGGGCCAGGGGGAGCGGCGTGCGCCACCGTACGCCTCTCACCACAGGAAAGGAAAGAATACGCGCGCGCCAGACCCTAAAAGCCCAAACTAATGTATAAGCACTCTAGGCGTGCTGAGGGGCCGTGGATCCGTACAGCAGGATGTACAATGTATGTAATGTTTGGGTTTGATTTGGATTTTTTTTTTCCAGTGTATATTCATGAACTATAAGGTGGTTGTTTTTTTGATGGACGATGGAAGTTGTGACGATCAGGTGTTCAGTCTTAGTTGTCGCTGACTGCCAGGTGTTTGTGCGTGTAGTGAATGTGTGAGTGTGTGTGTGTGTGTGTGTGTGTGTGTGTGTGTGTGTGCGTGTGTGTCTGTTTCTGTCTGTTGATGTGAATGTAGCGGAGAGCTAGTGGTTACCTCTAACCAGGTGTAAATTATACAACTACATGTTGCTTGCCACAGAGATACACTCACTCTCACACGCACGCACACACACACACACACACACACACACACACACACACACACACACACACACACACACACACACACACACACACACACACACACACACACACAGCAATAGACATACTGATAAGAGTGAGAAAGTGCTATTGAGTGCTGATGAATAAAGAGAGAGAGTGACAGAGAGAGAGACAGAGAGGGAGACATAGAGAGAAAGAGACAGAGACGGAGAGAGAGAGAGAGAGAGAGAGAGAGAGAGAGAGAGAGAGAGAGAGAGAGAGAGAGAGAGAGAGAGAGAGAGAGACAGAGAGCAGGGGAGAGAGAGAGAGAGAGAGAGAGAGAGAGACCATGCTCTGCCGTACATGGTACAATGTGGAAACGATTACCTCTTGGCGCGGCGGGGCTTGGCCTGGCTGAGTAGATCTGCTTCGGCCCGGCCTGTTGCAGCCCATGCTGCAGTGCATGGGGATCCTATTACCGGTTAGCGCTCACGTGTGTGTGTGTGTGTGTGTGTGTGTGTGTGTGTGTGTGTTTTACCAGGGCTCACGTGATTGTGCACCAGCATTCAGAAAGAGAGAGGGGAGAAAAGGAGAAAGAGGCGGAGGAGAGGGAGAGAGCCAGAGAGAGAGGGAGAGATAGAAGGGGAGAGACAGCGGGAGAGAGGGGGAGACAGAGGGAGAGAGGGTGAGTGACAGAGGAAGTGAGTGGGAGAGAGTGGGAGAGAGAGAAAGAGTGTGAGAGAAAGTAGGAAGATAGAGGCAGAGCTCTGGGTAAGACTGAATAAATCCATGAAGGATGGGAGTGAAGGAGTAGGAACAGAGGAAGAGGTGACATTGTTGGTGCTGGTGGTGGCATCTGTGTGTGTGTGTGTGTGTGTGTGTGTGTGTGTGTGTGTGTGTGTGTGTATGTGTGTGTGTGTGTGTGTGTGTATGGGTGGGTTCGGTGGGGGGAGGACACATATTAAATCCACATGATGTATGAAGTCCTGGCATGTATTGCCAATCCATGCACATGCATACAATCTACCCAAGCATATCCAATTCAAGAAAACATATCAAAGACCTGTCTGCATATCAAATACATGCATTGTAAATCATATCCACACCTATTTATCAAATCAAAATCCTCACTGTCTACAACGCTGCAATACTTCAACTTCTGCCACCACTTCTCTCTCCCTTCTGCACAAAGATCAGTCTCTTGACCAACTAGTTAACCAAACCTCTCTTCTCCCTGAAACAAGATAATACGAGAGGGAAGAAAATGGAAAAGCGGCTTGATTTATTTCCCAGCAAGTGTGCGTAACATGTGTTTCTGTGTATACAAGTGTGTGGTTTTGATGCCACTCTGTTTTACTTGCCAGTACGTCCGTCTTCTTATTGGTACATGAGTGTGTGGGTCTGTGTGTGTGTGTGTGTGTGTGTGTATGTGTGTGTGTGTGTCCACACACACACACACTCACACACACGTGCAAATCCCATGCAATGTGAACTGAACCGAGCGGAGTGTGGAGATGTCTTTGCATTCACCCATGTGCTCATCATCCATCATGGAACATGCTTTAAGATTCAAGTACCAGGCAGTCTAGGCGATCACTGGCAGTGCTTGGAGTCAAGAAACACAATGCTCATCTTTACAGATGAATCAGATTACACTGTAGTTTAATATGCTACTGTACGAAGCTGCAGTTTGCAACAAAAGATGCACTTCTGCAACGTGTTTAGACGTGGCCGTTCATGGGCTGATGACACTAATGGATCGACCAGCTTTTATGAGTTTGGATTTGATACATAAACACGCATGACTTTGATTACAGCTCATATATTCATCGCTTTTAATACAGTATATTATGTGTGGATTTGTTATGCATGTACAGATTTGATATACACCTGTGCTTTGATTTACATGTCTTCTACATACTATTGGTGTAGAAATATTGACATTACTGAAACTCAGTCAACTTAGTGAAACTTAGTCAACTACGTGATCGGTATGTTTGCAACTACCCAACCAGTATGTACACAACTAGTACGTATACAACTACCGGGACGCAACCGGGATGCATAGGGCAGTTCTGTTCTGTTCTGTACATCCGCCACCGCTCTGCACCCTCTCACCCAGCGGGACGCCACCTGCCTGCACCAGAGACCTCCGACTGGCCCATGACTGCCCTCCGAGCCCGACAGGAAATGAAGCAGAGTTCTGTCCCCCGCAGGGCACACGCTGGCCGGGCCCGAGAGGGGCGCTCTAGACACACACACACACACACACACACACACACACACACACACACACACACGACACAAACATAAATACACATGCAAAGCATACACACACACACTGCCATGTATGTTTATGTGCACTTGCACAGGCACACACAGACACACGCACACGCACACACACACAGACACACACACACACGCACTCATGCACTCATGCACATGTTCACATACATGCACATGCACACACACACACACACACACACACACACACACACACACACACCACACACATATATGAGCATGCAAGCATAAATAAACACTCGCACACACACACACACACACACACACACACACACACACACACACACACATAAGCACAAACCAACACACAAACAAACAGCAGCAGAACAACCTGTCTGGGTCGGTTTGCCTGACATTCTGTGTGTTTATAATTGTGGTGCTGGCTGGGACGGCCCAGTCACTCAGACCGGCCCACGGTGTGACTCCGTTAAGTGAGCTGACCGCTGACTCTGGCTCTGCAGAGGAAGCTGTTGTGGTCAGACACAGCAGGCGAGGCGTGGAGGACGGCCAGGGGACTGGTCTCATCATCATCATCATCATCGTCTACAGTACACTTCAACCTTTTTGGGGATAAACCAAGCAGGTTAATATCAGAACGTTGTTGTTTGATATGGGTTATATGGTTAGATTGTTCCAGTAAATAGAGTGAAAGTATAGGGTTGTTTTACCAGCGTAATACTATAAATAATGCTTTATATTGAGATGTGTTTTGCTCAAAAGGAGATAATGACATGGTCTGACTTCATACATAGTTAGATAAATTTGTAGTACTTAGTATATAATTATAAAGATGTATTTTATGTGGATTGTGAAAACTCCCTTTAATAATTTAGATGAATAGACTGTGATTAGTGCCAGTGTATCCCTGCCATCAAAGAATCACATGATCACAGTATTGATCAAAACAATATGGCTAATTCTTACACTATTATTCAAATCCTCCCATGATTACCATCTGTATTGCCTGTTGCCTTGACATCATCAAATTATCCTCTAATCAATAACAGAATGGAATTTGAAATAAAGAAGAACAAATATATTAAATGTTAAAGATAATGGTGTGCTCCCTATGAAAATATATTTGAAAAGGATAGAAGAAAATATAGCCAAGTGCAAAGGATAAACGTTAGGCTGTTGGATTTTCTCAGAAAGAAAATAGTTTTCTCTCTCTCTCTCTCTCTCTCTCTGTGTCTCTCTCTCTCTCTCTCTCTCTCTCTCTCTCTCTCTCTCTCTCTCTCTCTCTCTCTCTCTCTCTCTCTCTCTCTCTCTCTCTCTCTCTCTCTGTCTCTCTGTCAGTCTCTCTTTGCTACAATATCTCTGCTCCTTCGCTTCCATATGGATGTGATTTGAGTAATTTTTCAGGCTTTGTGAGCTGACAGCCAGACTGAGAGGGTAAGAGAAAGTTCTAGGAGGCTGCCAGAACATGACAGTCCTGGAGGCTGGATGTTGCAGAGTCTGAGGAGTTATTCGCTGACCGTGTAGAACAAACACTCTCGCAGTAGCCACCGGCAGCTTCCCAAAGTATCACTCTGTTTGTCTGTCTACCTTCTTTCTTCTCTCTCTCTCTCTCTGTCTGTGTCTGTGTCTCTTTCTCTCTTTCTTTCTTTCTCTCTCTCTCTCTCTCTCTCTGTCTCTTTCTCTCTCTCTCGTTGTTTGTTTGTATGAAACACCCTTTCTCTCTCTCTCTGTCTCTCTCTTTTGCTCCATTACTTTTTTGTTTATTCCAAAAAGTCAACGTCAATCATTAAAAAGCTGCCCGATTATGTTTTATTTAAATTCATATTTCATTTGATGCAACGGAAATTCGAGGCTCAGCGACGGCGGCAGAAAGCAACGCACTCGCAATATCCGATAACGGTAAAGTGCACTGAAATAAAGGAGAAGTCCACCACGTCGAATGGAGATGGAGAGAAAAGGCAGAATGGAGAGCTGAAAGAAAATAGAAGCATGAAACAACAACAAGAAAAGCTTTCCGAAAACAAACCACAACATTAGAGCAGCCCCTGGGCTGCAGGTTAAAAGCCCATAAAACTAGCTCACTATATTACATGAAGCCGTAAAGGTTGTCCATTTCAAAGTATCGCTGTCTTTTGCAAGCCCACTCATATGGAGATTGGCAGTTTAGGGCTGTAGTCGTGTATATAATCGAACAAAGTGTATGTATCTTTATATATATATTTATTGATATTTATGTTATTTTATATTTTATATAATACTCATAAATGTGTAATTATTTTGAGCAAATTTCTCTCAACTATCTATCAACTACCTAATAACTACCTCCTAAATACGACCTACCTACTAATTACCTACACCTACTTACAACCTACCTACTAACTACCTACTACTACCACCTACTACTGACTATCTACTACTACCTACTAACTACTACTAGTCTTCCTACTTTATCAGCTATGGCCGTTATAGGTCAGAAGAGGATATTTGCACATGCTGCACGCGTACGCGGATATTCAGAAGACATGAATCGTAGTGGAGACCACCTTTCAAGTGGATCGGCACCACTCACAGTGGTCACACTAGTCAAACATACTGGACTCTGGGATCAAGTGTACTGGGATCCTGGCCTTGAGGACTTGATGCTTTTTATTGTTTATTTATCCGTAATTCATACATATTTATCCTATAATTTAAACCTTTTATGAAGTTATAATAATAGAGAATAAATAGATTTGATTTGTGTATGCATGTCCAGCATTACATATGGTGGTGCAAAGTTCAAATCAAGAACACATCTTACGAACAGTTTTTTTTGTCCAATAGCACAAGGATGTACACACACACACACACACACACACACACACACACACACACACACACACACACACACTCAAACACTGACACACACCCACACAAACACACACCATGACACACACACCCAGACATACACACAATAAGCCATGTCTGGACAAATTGGAGCTAAGTACCTTGTGACTAAGGCAAGAGGGTAGGGTAGGGCCCGTGACCCCAGCTCTGCTTAGCGTTCAGCCTAAACGCTCCTGATTGAAAAATGAGACATGGTTGGAAGACCTGCAAATCAGCAACTGCTGGCTCCACGCGTTGTTCTCGTCTCTTCTGTGGGCCCCCGAGTGCCTCGCTTATTTTATGGCTGGACAAATTCAAAACTACATGTTTCTGATTTATTCATTAAAAAGGAGTCACGTTCTCTGACCTGGAAAATGACGGCGGATGGCACCCAGAGACAGAGAGAGAGACAACCATCACTGACAGGGACACCTGCACTGTGACTGCACCCCCACGGTGACCCTACCCCCAGGGTGACCCTACCCACAGGGTGATGGTGCCCACTGGGTGATGGTGCCCACTGGGTGATGTACCCACAGGGTGCATCATTTGATAGTGTATGTGATGTTTGTGATTGTCTAGATGGATGGATGGATTTTACCATGACACCAGCAAAGGGCGTTGGTTGGTCTCGACATTGGGAGAAAGTGATTAGTAGTTCAGAAGAGCCGGAATCGCACCATCAGCATCACGGTGCTTTACTGGGATGTAGCGTAAATGTTTTCCATGTTGTTTTAGTTTAGAGCACAAAAAAAAGTGTAAACGAGAAGAGCGTGTTGGTTCTGTGCTAATTGATTTAATTTGGTGTGATGTGGTGTAGCTGGTGGTGTACTGCGGTTAAGGGGAACTACTGAGCTAGTGTAGATAATATCTGGCTCTACTGCTCTATCTGCCATCATGATATATGTCCACCATTAATAAAAACACTCACACACACACACACACACACACACACACACACAGAAGCACACACAGAAGCACACACACACACGCACACACGAGCACACTCGCACAGAAACTTGTGCAGACACACAAACACACACACATACAAAACGCACACACATGCGCACGCACACATACACACACATACACACACTCACACACACACACACACACACACACACACACACACACACACACACACACACAGACACACATCCACCACCCCAGCCCACACGCTTACACACACTTTATTCCAGCATGGAGTTTAACAAGACTATAATTAGCTGTTTCTCGTTACCGACGACCACAGCCGCTACAAGCCCTTAACACACCTCGCCCATTACAACTTACTCACAGCATAATGGGAATGAGCAAAAAAATGGAAGAGGCACAACAGATACACTGGCTGAGAAAAAAAGGAGAAGCAAAGAGTGAGGGTGGATGTGAGGTTCTCCACTGGGTGCTACACTGGACCCTGTCTCTGGCTGCCTGGTCACTGAGCCCTTATAGTGTGAAGGGGGGAGAGGGACTGTGTTAGCCACCTAGCCGCTAACACACCACGTACTGGATTACTTTGTGTTGAATGAGGATATTGTAAATATTGAGAGTGTCATGCTGTGACGTGCTTTTTTGTTTAACTGTACAAATCATTTGAAATCATTTGAAATGACAAAAATGAAGAATTAAGGAAAGAGATGACTCAATTAAGAAATATATAGTGTATATTCTACTTTGTTTAAGAATGCTTGATTCTGATTGGCTGGGAGGAGGGCATTAACCCGGCAGGTTGACCGCTGACTGAGCACAGCGTCATCAAATAGTAGATCAATACGCCGCTTGTATTTTTTTTTCTATCACAGAAATTTCAAACATGAGGTCCATTGTAAAAAGAAACCTTGCTTAAAAAAGTTTCTAAAATGTGTCGGAAATCTATCGGAGGGTCAGTCGATACATAGTTTTGCGCAGCTTTGTGTGGTTGCTATAGAAACTAATTAGCTACAGCTGAGCTAACGTTATTCACCGTAGTTCTAAAGGGGACTACTTTTTGAGGGAGATGAACTCAAACAGAGTATACATTTAATAAGCATGCAATACAAATAAGAAAAAGCATAATTATTAAAGTATTTGAATTGTTTGATTATGTTGGCAAGCAAGAAGTAGAATAAACGGGATAATCACCTCAAGGCAGGGCAATAAACAGTTTGATATGCCCGGCTCGTAGGTTACCGTAAGTAAGCCGTCCACGAGCCAGGCATATCAAACTGTTTATTGCCCTGCCTTGAGGTGATTATCCCTTACAAATATAATGAAGTACTAAACAAACCACGTTTGTACATACGTGCCAGTGCCAGGACGTACAACAGACAACAGTGGGCGGGTGGACTGAATGGTTATGAGTCTAGGTAAACTCTGAACAGGTGAGTTTTGAGTCTTTTTTGAGATGCACTAACATATAGCAAGCAAACATCCACACATACAGATATTTATACATACACACATACACACTCATACACACACACACACACACACACACACACACACACACACTTTCACCGCCTTTCACACATGCACACACACACACACACACACACACACACACACACACACACAAACCCGCACACACACAAAGACGCATACACACAGAGACACATACATCCACATAGTTTCACTCACACACACACTTACACACACACACCCACATGCCCGCTCTACCTGTGGGAGATCGGGTTGCGGGTTTATCTGGTCGCGTGTGAGTGTGAAGTGTATTCACGCGCCCCTCCTGAGCCCAGGCCGGGGTCGGGGGGAGAAACTCATGTTTTCCTCTCTGCCGTGGATAAAGATCAGTCGGCACTGACGCCAGGAGCCCGCATCGCGCCGCCGCGTTAGCCTAGCTTAGCCTAGCACAGTTCCAGCAGCACACAACACACAACACACAACACACAACACACAACACACAACACAGAGCATCAGGGGTCCGTCTCAGGTCGGGGGGGGCACCGAGCGCGTGAAGCGACGCAGGGATCTGCACAGCTGGGGGCTGGCAGGACGTGTACACAGGCATATAGGAAGAATGGAGGGGGGGGGGGGGCTGACGCTATATAAGGATCTCCCCAGACTGATCGCTTTCTTGATCTATTTCCACGGGGAGCTTAGAGGGTGGGATGGAAAGGGAGAGGTTTATTCTGAATAGATAAAGAGGTTGCAGTGTTGAAATAAGGGTGGTGGTGATGGAAATAAATGTAAATGGATTAAGGGAAGATGGATAAATATATGCTTTTCAATCTGGGAGATTATGATCTGGGGTTTGGTTAGAAAAGAGATATGGAGAGCTGGATATGACCAGGATTTATTTATTAACTTTTTGGGATTTATTTTGAGGATTACGGCTCATATTTTGGAATATCTGACCACAAGGGGTTGAGAAACCATCTGATAAAGAACACACAGGGCAGGGTAGCATAGTGTGGCCCAAAGGTCCTGGGTTCAATGCTCAGTGTGTTTCTGCAGGAGCTGTTGCCCCGCGGTTTAACACTGAGAGAGAGCGAGAGAGAGAGAGAGATGGAGAGAGAGATGGAGAGAGAGAACCCCGTTCTGTATTCTCCGCACTAAAAGGAGTATTTATGGAAGGGCTGCCCGCTGGGCTCTGTGTTATGCTATGGAAAGGTGTTTAAGCTGCTGTAAATCCTACACTACCCAGACAGACGTCAGCAGGGTTCCGCGCGTGTTTGCTCTGTGCATTAGCGCGGTGCGTGGCGGCCAAATGTGTTGATTAAAAAATGGTAATTCAAGGCAAACATCAACAACTGCCCAGAGGACACTGAACTCTCGAGATGAAATCCTGCTGATATAGATTTGGTCCTGAAGCTAAATAATAACGGTGTGTGTGTGTGTGTGTGTGTGTGCATTTGCATGACCCTTACCCTTACCCCAGGCCTGACACCCAGGTTAGGACGTACCATTCAATACAGAGGGGGGTGAGGACACCCCAGAGGGATATCTGGGATACTTAGCCTTGGGATAGGATACTGTATACACACACACTGATGCACTGACACACACACACACACACACACACACACACACACACACACACACACACACACACACACACACATACTGTACATATGTAAATGTGTACAAACACACACACACACATTCACCTCACTCGCACACATCTACACACACTCAAGCACTCAGAAAGCACTCAAATAAAAATCAAAGATACACACACACACACACACACACAGATATTACCACCTACATTGCTGGTGATAACCTTGCCAAACCACATGGCTGAATGCGCCTATGAGACACACAGGGGCCCACTGTACACTGTATACATGGGGCCCTCCATGGCACAACGCCACATGCTCCTGACACACTGCCAGCTAGGGCCAGTGACAGACAGGTCAGTATTATCTTTAACCTCACCGGGCCCGCAGAGCACGCACACACACACCCACACACACCCACACACACACACACACACACACACACACACACACACACACACACACACACACACACACACACACACAAACACACACACACACACACACACACACAAACAAACACACAACACACACACACGCGTCAGGGGTCAGTGGAAGATTTTGCTGGAGTTCAGGGCATGCTGGGGTTGATAGAGAGAGTAAGAGAATGGGAGACAGAAAGAGAGACAGAAAGAGAGTTGGAGACATAGAGAGAGAGGGAGTGGGAGACTGAGAGAGAGACAGAGAGAGAGAGGGAGAGGGAGACAGAGAGAGAGAGGGAGAGGGAGACATAGGGAGAGAGAGAGGGAGTTGGAGACAGAGAGAGAGAGCGAGAGAGGGAGTGGGAGACAGACAGAGAGACCGAAGACCACTCTTCTGCCTCGACTTTTCTCTTAGAAGGTAGAAAGTATATAAAGCAGTTCCTACACATTATTTTAGTACAAATGTATTTTGTATCTGATAGGAGACAGGAGACCATTTTACCATCCCTGCAGGCAAATTATGTGAAACCTTAAACACACTCATACCTCAAATAACTAAATGAGTAGAACATAGAGTAGAATAACTAAAACCATGGCCTTTCACAAACTCTGCATTCTTTTCTTTCTCCTTGTCACTTCCATACTTTCATATATGAAAGGTCATCCTTTGATATATCTTGCTTCATTTATACATTTATTCTTACACTATATCACACACAATATATTATTTTTTCGCTACGTTTGTCTTACTTTGCTCTGCTTTTACTTTGCTTTGCTATACATTTAGACTATGCTACCCCCACCCCTCTCTCTCTCTCTCTCTCTCTCTCTCTCTCTTCTCTCTCTCTCTTCATGGTACGGAGCCACAGATCGGTTTGGCAACATATCCCTGTCAACACAAGCTAAAGCTAACGCTAACCGTGGCACCTTGGGGATGCCAGGTGCGCATCCTCCACAGCGTGCCCCACGTCCACCTCCCCCCCCCCCAGTCCCCAGCATCACTCCACCAGGTCCAACTGTTCTCCTCCAAGCATCCTCCACCCTGCATCCGGTCCTGCCGCCAGGGCCCATCTCCTCCTGACACCCAGAGACCGGACACCGAGCCCTGGGTGTACCGCAGGGCACCGTGCTCAGATCCTGGGACCGGTTCCATGGAGGGGTCACCGGGATGTCCCCGGAGGACGTAACCAGAGATCTTTTAATTACAAGCCTCAGTGGTGCGGATGAGCCACTCCAGTCACACCGGCTGGGAGGGAGGGAGGGGAGCTGGGAGCAGAGGGGGAGCAACCAGACAATATCGGGAACCCGGGGGAAACAAGGGGAATCTGAGAGGGTGACATCCAGGCCAAGCATTGGGTTCTTGGTGTTAATAAGCAGGCTCTGGTGAGCACCGTTTCTCGGCTGTTGAGGAAATGGACTTCCGAAATTTCTCTCTTTCAGCGTGATACCTTTGTACGTTATATATTAAAATGGTGTATTTCGTCTCTAAGTCGTTTACATAGATGACCAGTCCGGTGCAACCATTGTTCCGATTTAGTGGACCACATTGGAGATTCGATTCTATTGTGTATTTCAAATGCTGAAATTAGAAAAAGATAATATGTATTCAACTTATTTACGTATTTTATGTCTTACAAATAGCGTTTATTGAGTTCAGTGTGTTAGCCGCAGTCTGACCTGACTGGCTCAATCACAACACAATGTACATTATAAAGCTGCCATTGACAAGTGTTACATGAGATCTATTAAGACTCCCTATCCCATCAAAACAGCACCTTACACACACTCACATAAAGACATTTGACTAACTGTGAAGACATAAAACAGGGAACCACGTAGACACAAACGGGCCACGACGCCACGCGATGGGGGCTAGCGTCGCTAGACTTACGAAACATAGAGAGAGGGAGAAACATTGGA
>NC_140291.1:13995755-14010755 GCF_964030765.1 Micromesistius poutassou
CACACACACACGTACACACTCAATAAATAGACATACTCAAATGTATGTGCACACACACACAGACAAACACACACACACAAACATCCATTGTTGCCTGACAACATAATATACATCGTTCAACAACATCATCATCTATATAGCATTCAACAATATTCACAGCAGTGTTGCAATGCCGACAATGCTGACAACTTTGACAAACTGGCTTATGATGCAGAGCTCTCCACATCACTGTCAAATTAAAACCTCAAACTTTGATATCATGATATCATTGTTTATAAAAAAAAAAAGGAATTTAGCTGGTGCTTGAAAGTACACAGACAGGTCATTCAAGAGCAGCTACGGGTCAGAAAGTTCTGAAAAAGGTAATTAAGGAATTAAGGTAGGGTTAGTGCAGAGACATGTCATTAAGGAGCAGGTAGGGGTTAGACAGTACAGAGACAGGTCATTAAGGAGCAGGTAGGGGTTAGATACAGAGACAGGTCATTAAGGAGCAGGTAGGGGTTAGACAGTACAGAGACAGGTCATTAAGGAGCAGGTAGGGGTTAGACAGTACAGAGACAGGTCATTAAGGAGCAGGTAGGGGTTAGACAGTACAGAGACAGGTCATTAAGGAGCAGGTAGGGGTTAGACAGTACAGAGACAGGTCATTAAGGAGCAGGTAGGGGTTAGACAGTACAGAGACAGGTCATTAAGGAGCAGGTAGGGGTTAGACAGTACAGAGACAGGTCATTAAGGAGCAGGTAGGGGTTAGACAGTACAGAGACAGGTCATTAAGGAGCAGGTAGAGGTTAGACAGTACAGAGACAGGTCACTAAGGAGCAGGTAGGGGTTAGACAGTACAGAGACAGGTCATTAAGGAGCAGGTAGGGGTTAGACAGTACAGAGACAGGTCATTAAGGAGCAGGTAGGGGTTAGACAGTACAGAGACAGGTCATTAAGGAGCAGGTAGGGGTTAGACAGTACAGAGACAGGTCATTAAGGAGCAGGTAGGGGTTAGACAGTACAGAGACAGGTCATTAAGGAGCAGGTAGATAATACTGAGAAAGAAGCATGTTAAGAAGCATGTTTGTCGTCAAGGAGGCTCAAAGGTAGACTGCGGATATTAGTGGAATCGAACTCAGGACCTGTCGACTAGGGAGACATGTAATGCCCTTTCCTACTGTAATAAAACACATAATGATGAAGGCCTGATTCCAGTTTCTCCATTTTCACCTTCAAATCTTTCGATGGAAAGTAACAACAGCGGTAATCCCTTCTTCCTACGCCTATATATATATATATAATTATTATTATTATTATAGATAAATATGCAAAGCGTTCAGCAGCCAAACCGACAGCAGCAGCAGATCTGTCAGTGTCTGGATGTGGAGGTGATGTGAGGTGTTCAAATGCCGCCGTGCAGCCAGGGATCTCGAAGCGAGCACAGGATTACACGCTCGGGACAGGTGCTGAGAGGTGGTTTGGCGGCTCTGAATGAAAAGAGAGCGAGAACTTGAGAGACAGAGAGAGAGAGAGAGAGAGAGAGAGAGAGAGAGAGAGAGAGAGATGGAGTCAGTGTGGCTCACCTATGGATATCTCACGTCGTGTAGCCTCACTCCAGAAGCTTATTTCATGGCACGCACTACCGTGTTGAGATTCACCGTACGCTGTGTTTGTACCGGCGATGAGTAGCTGTTCTACTGTTGCTCGACGGTGTTCTGGAAGATAGGTCCCCCAGCTGTCGTTGGATTTGAATTTAAAAAGGGGGCCAATGGAGGATGGGGTTCTTTGGAGTTCCTCTGGAATAAATGTTGCTTTTTGGTTTTACTTGCCGGGGAAGGGAAGGCAGCCTGGATCACACAACTCTGATGTACCAAATCGTTTGCACTTACAGGCGCACACAACCAAAGCAGGAGCGTTCCCTGAAAGATTCATCTCTGGTCGACGTAATCTGTTGAAAGGATGTTGATTGACATGCCTGCACACATGAAACACACACACACACATAAACCTACACACACACACACACACGCACACACACAAATATTTAGACATGCTTGAACGTATGTTCACTTCCACACACACACACACACACACACACACACACACACACATAAATATGAACTAGACCATGTTCATATTCATACGGTGAATCTGGTTTTCCTTTCCGAGAAGGGAAGGCAGCCTGTCTCCTCGTTACCATCTCTTTCAGCCCAAAACCTGCTGGCACTCATCGAACCAATTAATAATTAATCAGTTCGCCTAAACAAGAGAAATAAATATAATCTGATGACGGTCATAATGTTAGCTCTATCTATATGTAAAAGGAAGCTAAGTACACACATGCTATGTGTGTACTTTCAGATAAAGTGCACTGGATTATTAGTGCCTTGGCCGTTGTGTCGTATATTATTCTCATACACGTAAGCAATGGCACAGACTTGAATGTTTATTGGTGTTATTAAGGGATTCGTATGCCAAATTGAATCTAACCTATTTACATCTGTAATGAGCTGCTGTATTTGGCCGAGAGTTGTGCTCCCTGCACCAACATAGTCAGTCAAAATTACTGTTCAACCCATAAAGAACTATTTAAGTGCTTTTTCCATACTATAATTTGTAATGCTGTGATTAAGATGGACACTTCAATCCAAATGCTTATCACACAGACATTGCATGACGTGCTTATCTGCAATCAAGAGTTTATGACATTTCATCACATATCTATTAATTACGATTCCAGGGTATGAGTTACGCATTTTAGACAGCCACATAAAATCACAACAACACAAAACAGTGAAATAAAACCAAAAACGTAATAAAAAAGACGCAGCTCTTACGTCACCTGGCAGAATAAGTGACACCCGAGGGACGGTTACGATATATATTTATATTTCAAAACCTCTACCGTTCACACCTCACACTCCCTCTAAAAAACACAACACACTTGCGTCATCCCATCATTTCGCCTTCATTAGAGCTGTGTGCAGCAGTAGCAACAACAACTCGGGCCTCAAAGCACCTCACCGCGCAGGTGAAACCGTGCCAGTAAAAAAAACAGGAGCTCTCGTTACTTTTTTAACGGGCAGAGCAGCAAACCCATAGCGCGAGGGTCCCGCCCCCTCCCCGCACAGCTACTGGCTCATTAACTTGACTGACGGCTCAGACGTGCCCTGCTTGTCCAGTGGGGTACCAGCGTGCCCTCCACGCCCCCTGGTACCGCAGGAGGGTTGGATGACGACAGTCGAATGGTCGCAGGGCCAGTCGGTTCCGCGGGTTGAAGGTATTACGGGTTGGGTATAGAGCAGAGGCTGGCCTCGTTAAAAACACATGGCCCGTGATGTGGTGTGTGGAGTGATTTCTCTCTCTCTCTCGTTATTGCACCACCTCCTCTGCGTTTATAACCGTGGGGGAGGTGAACACTATGGCCTGACGCACGGGTCACCGCTGTCCAATATAACAGCTGGAGGAGGAGGGGGGGTCGGTGCACGCCGGAAGCGCTGAAAGATCACCGTTCCCCCTTCTGTCCTCTTTCACAATGTAATTGTTGCTAAAAAAACACACACACACACACACACACACACACGTAACACACGTAACACACACACGCAGACTTGAGAACATATCACATGTTCCATGGAAATAACTCAATAAGGAGGCTGGAAACTTTCTTGTTGTGGCTTGGCACGTGCTACGGTACGCATCACATCTCTGTTAGCGAGTGTCAGGTAGCAGATTCCAGAGGAAAAATATACATACACACACACTGTGTGTGTGTGTGTGTGTGTGTGTGTGTGCTTGTGTTTGTGAAGTAAGTGTGTGTTTACATGTGCTATGTAAGTGTGTGTGCATGTGTGTGCGTCTCAGTGTGTGTGTGTGTGTGTGTGTGTGTGTGTGTGTGTGTGTGCTTCAGTGTGTGTGAGTGTAGATTGTGAGAGATTGATCCAGAAGCTATGTTTCCTAGGCCCTCACTCTTGTTCGCTTCTTACACCGTTAACATAGTGGACTCGCAAGATTCCACTATCATCATCATCATCATCATCATCATCCTCATCTTCCACATCCTCCTCTTCCTCCTCCTCCTCCTCCTCCTCCTCCTCCTCATACAGTGGCCACGCAGTGACTCACTTCCAGGCCTTGGCTGCCAAAGTCCTTAACTATTCTAATGCGATTTGGTCTAAACGTGTTCTCCTATGACAGGCGGCTGCCAAGTTCTGCGGAGCAGCAGCCGTGGATGGTTTAAGGCTTTATGGACGCCAGCCCTCTCCTCATTCAACAGCCTAACTTGTCTTCAACTCCTTTTTTTGTTTGGTTGCGTTCAGAAGACATAAGGCTGCATTTTTGCAAGGGAAAATGTTCTTGAAGGGATCTTTTCTATTTCCGTGTCTTGACCTTTAGCTAGACAGGTTGAAATCATTGATCCCATTGATTGGTCCCTTGATAGGGACCAATGCAGGACATTGTTTCTGTTTTGCCACGTATGTGACAAGTTTTGTTGTTTTATCATCTTAATCCTCACCTATGTCTTTGTATTTGTTCATGTCATCTGTCGGTGTGTTGTCATGCGTGTTGTTGTGATGGTGCCGCTATTAGGTCTCTCTTGCAAAAGAGCCTCTCCCTCATGAGACTTCCTGAATAAATGAAGACTAAAGGCAAACCATGTCAAATGGAACAGTGTTCCTTCCAGTGAAACTGGCTGTGTGACTATGTGACTGTGTGACGCTAACTAGCATAGTAGCTTGACTGACAGGGTGGCGTGAGTGGGAAGTTTTTTTTGGAGAATCTTTTGGAGAATCTTCTTGTAACCAAAGCGAGAGGTATGGGCTGCCCAGCATTCTTTATTTGTATAGGATGTGATTTTATTCACATTTTTATTATTAATTATCATTATGGAAATCACTAGCATCAGTTAGAATTGACTACAGATAGTTCCAGGTTGGAATTAAGCTTCAAGTGACTTGAAATGTTCCACATTGCAACATTTAATTAATACAATTAAAAACTGTTTGGTAAAGGATGGCAAGATTTGGAGATTGTGGAATGAATTATGGATGTGTATTTGTTACTAATTTGTTTAAGACGAGAGAAATACAAAATTAAGTATTGTAGTGACAGTACAATAAAATATAATTTTGTGAAAGTCAATTAATTTCAGGAGAGGAAGGAATGGTCTGACAGCTGCGTCCAGCTTAAGTCCGCCTAAACAAGAGACAGCAGATGTTATGTTATAATATAGTGGAATGAAAAATGCTGCAGAGTCGCATACTGAGGGAAGTTATCTCCTCAGTTCCACACATACAAAGCAAATAAAACTTTGTTATCGGAGAGAGCTATATACTACACTCACCATGTGGGGGGAGGGGTTAAGATGAGGAGGAGGAGGAGGATGAAGGTCATTCATATAAACAAGAAGGAAGCAGACGGGCCGACGGAGAGACAGAGAAATAAACAATGAAAGGGAGAGATAGACAGGGAGAGAGAGAGAGAGACAGAGAGGGAGAGAGAGAGCGAGAGAGAGAGAGAAATAGAGAGAGAGAGAGAGAGAGAGAGAGAGAGAGAGAGAGAGAGAGAGAGCGAGAGTGAGAGAGAGAGAGACAAAGTGAGACAGAGAGAAAGAGAGACAGAGAGGGAGAGAGGGAGAGGGAGAGAGAGAGAGCACAGAGAGACAAAGTCACACAAAAAATAATCTTTGAAGTACAAATAAGTGCAACCACTTTGTCATGCTTATTTCAAAAGATGTGAGATTTAAGATTGTGAATCACATAATCCTCTCTCTCTCTCTCTCTCTCTCTCTGGGAAAAACATAGGTACTGGATATGAGAAGGGGATCCCAAGCTGTACCATTTACTTAAAACCATTACCATTTATATAAGCCCTCTTGGGCAGAAACCAAACTAGGAGAAAGTAGCACATGTTTAGGTAAACATTGCATATTCAGTTCCCTCCATTGGCGTACAATCTGCTGCATTGCTCCAGAAAAGAAAATGGTCAATGTGTGGGCGAAAGGAGTCCGAGAAAATGAAGTTGATCACATGAGGCTACATTGTTTGAGTAGGCTCTCGTTGCCAGTTAACTGCGGTACACTGGGCCAAAGTAGACATGGATGTGTGTGTACCTGCAACGTCCCTTGACAGAACTTGGCTATCCTAAACAACATGGCTTGAAGACCTTTCTTTACGATCGTAAAGTTGCCAACGTTTCCATCGTCTTTCCATCTTTATGGATATCTCAGAACCCTGAAAAAGGGAATATACAAACTCTATTCATGTGGGCGATGTGCCATCAATTTGTTTGTCTGTGTTTGATGAACTTTTGTTTAGTCTGTTTTTGTGAAATGATAATGTAGTTATTGGATTACACAGCAATGTAGAGAGAAATTTCTGCGAACGTGGCTACAAGAAAGTATACAGAACACAAATAAAAAAACATTGTACAGTCGGCGCGGTGGCTATTTTAAAAACTGGCTTAATTCATTTTTTCGTAAGTGGATAATGACAAGCAGTGAAAACTCCTTTTTAATCAAGTACCAACATTTTTAACGGCGTAAAAATGTGTCCTTTCTGTTGCTGCAGTTACTCTAACAAAAGAATGCATGCGTGATAATCCCTGTTGTTCTCACGCACTAGCTCCAACATAAGGAAACCACATTAGGTGAAGTGTAACACGTCCAGGTATGTTGCGTTTACACCTTCTCTCTCTCACTCACTCTCTTTCTCTTGCTTCTCCTCTCTCACACACACGCACGCACGCACGCACGCACGCACGCACACTCTTTCTTCCTCTCTCTCTGTCCCTCACACCCACTCTGCCTTTCCCCCTGTCCTCACCCTCCGTCCCCCCTCTCTCTCTTTTTCCCTAGAGAAAGAGAGCCAGAGAGCCAGAGAGGGAGAGAGGGAGAGAGCCAGAGAGGGAGAGAGCCAGAGAGCCAGAGAGCCAGAGAGGGAGAGAGGGAGAGAGCCAGAGAGGGAGAGAGGGAGAGAGGGAGAGAGGGAGAGAGCCAGAGAGGGAGAGAGGGAGAGAGGGAGAGAGGGAGAGAGGGAGAGAGGGAGAGAGCCAGAGAGGGAGAGAGGGAGAGAGGGAGAGAGGGAGAGAGCCAGAGAGGGAGAGAGGGAGAGAGCCAGAGAGGGAGAGAGGGAGAGAGGGAGAGAGGGAGAGAGCCAGAGAGCCAGAGAGGGAGAGAGGGAGAGAGGGAGAGAGGGAGAGAGGGAGAGAGGGAGTGCGGGCTGGTCGGGGGCCAGCTGGCGGGAGCCTGAACGGCAGCAGAGTGGCCCTCAGGAGCCTTGATCCCGGGGAGCTGTAACCAATCCCAGGTGAACCGTGGAGCCACGGCCCTGGCACACCTCTGTGGGTGGCTATCTGTGTGTGTGTGTGTGTGTGTGTGTGTGTGTGTGTGTGTGTGTGTGTGTGTGAGAGAGAGAGAAGAAAGCAGAACCAGCCACTGGATTTTAGTAAGTAAATCACTCTTTCTCTCTCTTTCTCTCTTGCAAACACACACACACACACACACACACACACACACACACACGCACAAAAACGTCTCCTCCTTCTTCTCCTGCTCCTCCCCCTCCTGCTCCTCCTTTCCTGCTCCTCTTCCTTGTCCTGCTCGTCTTGCTCCTCCTTCTCCTGTTTGCTCCTATTTCTCCTCCTCAGCGTTACCGTTCCTTCTCCTCCCGCTCTGCCTTCTCCTCCTCCTCCCCATTCCCCTGCTCCTCCTACCTATCCTTCTCCTCCTGCTCCTCCTCCTCCTCCTGTTCCTCCTACTTCTCCTTCTCCTTTTGCTCCTCCTCCTCTTGCTCCTCCTGCTCCTTCTCCTCCTCCTCCTCCTCCTGCTCCTCCTCCTCCTCCTGCTCCTCCTCCTCCTCCTGCTCCTGCTCCATGCCAACACTACATTGAAACACACCGAGCGAACGAGGAGCCGGCCACTCCTCAGGTTTTTCTGCGTCCGACAAAGCACATTTAGCCCAGGGCAAACAAATGCATATGCTACTTATGTGTAATGGTCTCTGCCTGTTTCTGAATATGCGTGTGTGTGTGTGTGTGGGTGATTAGGCCCCATGCAAGTGGGAGTCATTAAGTTGCCTTTCGGTGGTTTTACTTTTACAGAGATAGGACTTGGGTTTTTTTTATAGCCATACATATGATTCATATTATTATTTTGACTATCATGAATTATTATAAATATTTTTGGTGACCCAACTCACAGGAAACATTCAGAAAAATATTAAGTTGTATTAGTTAATCGCACATGAATAAAGAATGCAAGCATGTTTGTCGACTTGACTTTCACGTATGCATCCACCTTAAGAACATAAACCTTCCATGTCTTACCGACCGACAGCACTTATTAAATGCTGTTTGCTATGTCTCATCTCCTCCCTCCCTCTTGTATTGTGATGTTCAACCGATTGCCATTGGTCCTAATACAATAAGAGGATGTCATGGGCAAATACTAATTTGGCTCTCGTAGAGTACACGGCAATTTGCATATCTTAAAGTCGAACGATACAGATTAAAAATGACAGTTTGCCATACATGTATAAGTGCTGATCTTCGTCACGTCCAACCAATCAAAGTCGGCAGAGTTGAATGACTCATGATGATTATATGCCCATGGCACACAAGCGCAAAAAAGGCCATGTCTTGACTGTAATTATGGTTGTAATGATTAACCGTCAAGGTATTACAACGTTCTAGCTCGGTGTTGTGAAGCTACTTGATAAATTCTTAATGTCGAAACATTAACTGTAACTGGATGTTTGCGTTGGCCCAAACAGATCATTCATCCTGTGATCATACATTAACCGCAAAATTAGCGCAAAAGTGCAACACTGGCATAATCCGTGCCAAAGTCAACAACGTTCAAGAACATCGCCATCTTTAATGTTCTTTCACATGACTCTCTCAAACATATTGGCTCCCGTGGAACATATTTGCATCGGGCCAGCACAAACACCAAGCTGATGATGTCATCAACAGTAGACCATAAACTCTGGGCAAAAAGCATTGGTTTTACTGCTTCCTGGACCGCGCAAGCTTATTTGTAATAACCTCTGGACCTAGGGAGCCACACATGTGGTTCATCGCACAAATGCCAGCCCGCTAACTGTCCGCTTGTGGATGACATTATCGTTTGGCAGTTTTTCAGTTTGAAATCAAAACAGATTGAAATGAACAGAAGCAACGTAAGAGTTCAGGGTTGGTGCAATTTTGACGAAAGGTTCACATTTGATATACGGGGGGGGGGGGGGGGGGGTTAGGGGTCCGTGAAAGTATTCAGCTTGGCTGAAGTTACAAAGAAAGGAGGAATGTGGTTTAAATTGTGTTTCTTTCACTGTGGAGATTCACAGGTAAGGGAGTTTATGGATCATGCAAATCCTATTCATACACATACAAACACATAAGCTATAGGGGCAGTCCCCCTATGTCACCCCTTCCTTATGGTTGCAACTGGTGCTTTATTTGAACAGTTTTGATGCTTCATCATTAGCAAATAAAAGAAGGTCCCTATGACATTAAGGGAAGCTGTCAGCAAGTTACACCCTATTTGAAGAACCGCCGTGCAGAGACAATTATCAACTGATCACAGACATTTTGTCGTGACAAACGATCCACTTATTGTTCATTTGCATTTATTTACCTCGATGGCAAACCCCATGGTGGCCCGGTATGTTGACACAAGCAAAATGTTTGACGTTAGCTTTGCTGGTGTTTCATCTGAATAAAAACAGACACAAAACAATAGCAGACTGTGACTGTGGCACATCATCGCACTTTGCACACGTGAACCAGGATGAAACAATTCCTTTGGCAGGCCAGCACAGGGCTGTTTTGTTTTTTTGTTACCAAAGAGTGTGTAACTGAATCTCGGCAGGGTACAGGGTGTGACGGATCAATGGAGCAAAAGCAAACACAAGAGAATGTATCTCTGGTGAAGTCACGTTTTAAGAGGTTATGTATCCGATGTACTTCGTCCATGCTTGGTTGCAGACGGGCAGGGGAGTCATGGATTATGACCGAATCTATCAACCCTCACGTTTTTTTATACCAGGATTATCGCCATTATTTTACTATTCTCTCCCACTGTCTCATCATTTAAAGTTGCAATGAGTGCTATTGAGCCTCTCCCAGTTAACAGGTGAGAGACTTTCAGAATAAAAGAAACTCACTGGCTGCTGTCTGTCAACTTTAACTAGTAAGAGTCTTGTAATCAAAGATAGATGAAAGGGGTGTCCAGAATTTTTCATTAGTATAATAAATCATTTATAGGATCAGATTTTATTGATAATATTGTTGAAATCACTAACGATCAGCATTGACTAAAGATATATCCAGCAGGCACATTGACAGCAGGCATCACTGCCAGGCCTGCTTGATATGCTGGCTATATTTCCCTCCAATAAAAAAGGTGGCAGTATGTACTAACAATATAACTTAATTTAGTATATGCTACACGTGAACCTCCTAAGATGCCGCAATTTGATTGGTTCGCTATCTCGGGATATTGGGCAACATCCCATGATTGAGATCTCAAACATGGGATATTGTTTTCATCGCAAAATGTTGCGCATGGTGGTCGTCTCGTCACGCTAATAAAAAGAAATAAACCGCTAATAAAAATAAATAAATCCCGGCAAAAAGTGTTACCTTGTTTATTTTTGGAGTGTTCACGTGTAGTTTATTCTAAAACAATCATTCACCTCAGGCTCCGTGAATAATTGTTAAGTATCAGCTAGTGATCAGAAGTCATGCAATCAAATGGCACCTACTAATAAAACAAGAAGATGGAGAAGAAGAAGAAGAAGAAGAAGAAGAAGAAGAAGAAGAAGAAGAAGAAGAAGCAGAAACAGAAGAAGTTTGGGGATTCAAGGACGGATGAACAAGAGTGTGATGGAGCACCTTCCAAGAAGGCTGAAAGATTTTGCAAGTACTTACTTATTTAATGACCTACTTAATGAAGAGCACCGTCAGTCAAAGTGTTTTGTTAGACATGCTGCACAGATTCTGGTGTATCACAAGGAGGAAAAAGAGATGTGAGCCAGCACAACTCTGCCAAGCATGAGTGTGCCCAAGAGGTGCAGAAGCCAGAAACGCATTCAAAACAAGAGACGTTTCTGAGTCACATCAAGTGACCAAAGCTGAGCTGAAATGTCAATGCTTTGTGGTAAAAAAAAACAACATATTTTTCAAATACCAATGGTGACAGAAATGATTATGACAGCATTTTTAAGAAGTAGATCATAGGCTTAAGTTGAAATCCCTCCATAACCAGTTAGCCAACCATCCATAAAAACTCCCTGAGGGGTGGGTGGGGGAGGGGGGGGGTTGGCTATGTATCCTAGGTAACCATGGTCACATTCATGGTTAGACAACAGGAAAGTAACTTAAAAGTTAGTAGGCCTAATACCTGTGTTAGCTGTGATAGCTGTTAAAAAAGCTGTTGAAAAATTGGTTATATATATTACCAAAAACAAGAAGGAAGTGAGTTGGAGGCAATTTAATTGTATCTAAACCAAACAAACGTTTGCTTATTTATCCAAATAGGTAATTTAGTAATTGTTGTTATCTCTGACAATAGAGCACATCCACATTTTCTTCACTTTTAGACTTTTTGTAATGAATACGAATATATTGTTTCCCAATCATCACGGCTGTCATTAAATATGATTTTCACAATGTGTCCTTGAAAAACACACACTATTCCAACAGATACAAAACCACACAGGAGGGTCCAAGTCATTCGTGACCCTTTTTGCACTTGGAACATTTTTAACTAATTCGTCTTTTCCCCTTAAACAAATCATCAATCTTGATTTGGACTAGCTATTTTTGGATACTTCATTTACTTATTTAATTATACTGTTTTTATTTCATTTGCTTGGATGTTTTTTAACTATCATAAAAAAACAATGTTTGGTTTACGTATTGTTATATATTTAAGTCTCATTCTTTGTAAATGATTTAGCTCGTAACTCAGCTAATCATTTAATTCAGCAGTTTCAGGAAGCAACACTGTTTCCAGTATGTCATTTCTTTTGAATCAGAAAATACGATCTGAGGGATACAATAACACAATTACTGTAAAATTCTGTGAGACAGGTGCAAAGTTTGGGTATTTTCTGAGAAAAATTGTCATGTCACTGATTGCATAAGTTGTAAAGCAGTCAACCAGGAAACTGAAGGCTAATTAGTCTAGCCAAAGCCAAACAAGGAAGCAAAACAACGTTTTCCAGCTGGCATTTTTGCAGGTGACGCTATCAGTGTCATGGTTCCAGTCCACTCTGACACCCAACATCGGTCTGATGGTCACATTCCATCACAGCCATCCCCCTAACATAACCCTGAAACCAACAGTTTTGTCATTCTTTAATGTGTGTGTTGTCATCCTCTCTGGACATTGATTGATTTATAGTTTAACTCTCAGCAAAAACAAATAAACAACTGTATTTTCGGATTCTTTGTACAAAAGTGAATAAATGGCGGGAGAAAAAAAAAAGAATACAAAAATGTGCAGGAGCCAATCAGGAAGAAACGGTTGTTGTTGGGAGATTTCCGACAAAGAAACCAGAGAAGTGGGAACCTTTGTAGCTGGAACCCTCGGCAGGCTGTGGTGGAGAGGAAAGGGTTTGAATGTCCAGACGGACAAGGAGAGCATGGAAATCAGAGTAATGGGCAGAATATACGCATTGACACGCACGCACGCGCACACACACACACACACACACACACACACACACACACACACACACACACACACACACACACACACACACACACACACACACACACACACACACACACACACACACACACACACACACACACACACACACACACACATCTGGATGAGGACATTACCGACAACCACCACCGACTGTCCAGTCAGGAGCCGCCCCACCCTACTGCGACCAGCGAGACCAGGCGCTGCGTCTGCTGACCTCAAAGCAGAGCAGCCAGTCGCCACGGCGACCGTCCCACTGGGGCAAACAGGTACGACAAATGTCAAAAAAAGAAATCAAAAAAACAACAACAGAAAACAGATTCAAAGCGGTTGGCAGACAATGAAAACCGGTCTTGTTTTTCGGCGTTTCTTTTTTTTCATGCCCCTTCAACGATTGATCTTTATCTGCCCGTTTCTAATGAGCTGCTAGAGGGTTGGGTTACGGGACTCGTAGAGCAGGCCCTGCTCCGCAATTTGGAGGCCTGCACTTGATAAGCATCTAGTAGGCATGTCGACTTTCCGAAGATTGGGTTCCAGGCTGGGATGGCGTGGCGGGGGTAAGCTCCGGCCCCGTGAGCAGAATTAGAGAGGGAAGGGAGAAGCCCCTGTATCTCCATGTCGGACAAGGTCCGGTGCTCTGGAGGGAGGAGGTGTGTGTGTGTGTGTGTGTGTATGTGTGTGTGCGTGTGTCTGCCACGCACACACCTCTTTGCACCAACATCAAATGACTACAATGCAGGGATGATGACTATTAGGAATACGTTCACAATGTAAATAAATAAAGAAAATGAATGTTAAACGAGAGGCATACACATAAACATACACACAAAAAGAGGTGTGTGTGTCTGTATGCCTGCTTGTGCGTTGCAAGCTGTGTGTGTGTGTGTGTGTGTGTGTGTGTGTGTGTGTGTGTGTGTGTGTGTGTGTGTGTGTGTGTGTGTCTGAGTGTGCACATGATTGCGACGTCATACAACATATACCCAAACACGCACACACCCCAACTCACACACACACACACACACACACACACACACACACACACACACACACACACACACACATCCTCATGTTGTGGGGTTACCCACATGCGGTGACTAGTTTCCTCAGAGCAGTCGGGGGTCGGGGGGGGGGGGGGGGGTGAGCCACCTCACTGACGCAAAGCGGAACCAGAGAGGGATTACGGGTCCTAACCCAGCAACTCCTTCCGTCAGAAGACCCCCGAGTAACAGGACCCCAGTGGTGGGGGGGGGGGGGGGGCGGTGGGTGCAAGGTGCCACAGAACGGGACAATTAGCGAGGGGAACACTATCTCTGGTTCCCCACGAGCTGCCCCATAATCCAGTACACGTGCTGCCCACCGAGGGGATGCTCTGCTGGGTAATCTGTTCCCCCCCGTCACTCTCATCAGGTCTCAGAGAGAGACCCTGGAGTGTGTGCGCGTGTTTGTGTGTGTGTTTGTTTGTGTGTGTGCATGGTTGTGTATCTGTGTGTGTGCGCGTGTGCGTGTATGTGTGTGCGTGCGCACATGTATGTGTGTGTGTGTGTGTGTGTGTGTGCGCGTGTGTGTGTGTGCGTGTGTGTGCGTGCGTGTGTGTGTGTGTGAAGGTGATGCCAAGTACAGTTCTGTAGCTTGTTGGGGCGGTACTGTTGAACTAAGAATGGGAGTGGAAATAGGAAAAGAGATGGATGTTCCGCTCTGTGTGTGTGTGTGTGTTTGTGTGTCTGTGTGTGTGTGTGTTTGTTTGCATTAGTGTGTCTGTGTGCCTCAGTGTGTGTCCGTCCATCTGTGTGTCTGTGTGCGTGTACGTGTGTGTCTGTATGTGTGTGGGTTTGTGTGCGTACGCGTGTGTGTGTGTGTGTATGTGTGTGTGTGTGTGTGTGTGTGTGTGTGTGTGTGTGTGTGTGCATTTAACCGCAGGCCTGGGAACTACTGATCCGGTTACGATACAGGAATGAGAACCCGAAACGAGAAACACACTCCGGCTGGATGATGCGGTTAAAGCCGCTTTTAGCCACTTTAATTAGAGGCAATTCCAGCGCTGGGCCCCAGTCTTACCAACCTCTCCGCCTGGAACCTGGCGGTAGCGTACATTAGTCCCAGCTGAGACCCTGGCGTCTGAGAGGATACGTCCCATAGGAGGACTTCACGTGGTCCCCATAAAAACCACACGTCTCAGCCAGCAGCACCACCACCGGATCTTCCACCGGGCTGCGTGGGGACGTTTGGGACATCTCTGAACCTGGATGTTCCGTTCTGCCACCGAGGGTTGACTGTGACGTGCGCTCCGTGTTCAGTGGTGTCCC
>NC_140291.1:14015755-14023255 GCF_964030765.1 Micromesistius poutassou
CTTTAGAGAGCATACTAAAACCATGCCGTATATTAACGACATTAGCCTATAGAGTGGACAAAGATGCTTTGAACATATAGCAGGAGAAAATACTGGGTTGTTCAGCTAGTTTTCATGTGCAACCCGTTCACCAACATTCAAAGAATTGATGCTACCACCCTATCCACACAGCCTATATGAGGCAGGTATTCTAGCTGATGTGTGCCTCATCAGGGCTGGAGGTGGAGTTCTGGTTAGAGGAAATGCAAGATTTGAGCGTTTCAGCTCGCAGAGGGAACGAGTGAAGCATTGTGAATGTGTCATTTTGTAAAGAACACATTTCTGTGTTCTTAACGGCAGAATGTTACATCCGTAAGCCCCAAACAGGACCCGCAAAAGGGGCGTCATCGGAGCACGGACGCAAGACAGGTACTGAACAGGAGAAAAAAACGGAGTGGAAAGGATAAGGTGGCGTGGGAGAGGGCGAGAGAGAGGGCGAGAGAGAAAAGTATACACAGAACATTCTTCAGGGAACATCTCGACGCGCTGGCAGTTCCAAGGCGGAGTTAGCCGATTAGCTTGTTGTAGCGCAAGAGAACCAACTCCACAGATAAGTTACACTCCAGCAACTTAATTAAGGCCCCGCTTAATCAAATCAACTCTGGGCTTTCCTTAAGCCTCTCTCTGTGTCGGTGGCAGCGCAGTCGTTGGACGCTTGCACCGCTTTTGATTTTCCCTTGGAGACTGATGAGTAATACGCAGGGGCCGACGAGAGGACCAATTAGATTTGAGCAAAGAAAGAGAGAAGGGCTTAGGGTGAAGGGGTCTCTCTCCCTGTCTCTCATTCTCTGCCTCTCGCTCTGTCTCTCACTCTCTCTCTTTGTCACTCTGTCTCCCTCTCATTCTCCCTCCATCTCCCTCTCTCTCTCTCTTTTTGTCTCTCTCTCTCTCCGTCACTCTGTCTCTCACTCTTTGCCGCCATCAGTCTCTCCCTCTCTCTCCCTCACTCCCTCTCTCTCTCCCATCTGTTCCTTCTCTCCTCCAGCAGACATCATCCCTTCATCCATCACTTTCCATTAGCAGGGAACTCGATGCGGCTATCTTAATTTCTATCTATCACACATCCTTCTCTCCGTCGCCCTCACTCTCCGTCTCTCTCCTGTCCAGAAGTCATCTCGGAGAGGGAGAGACCGAGGGAGGCAGAGCCGGAGAGAGAGAGAGAGAGAGAGAGAGAGAGAGAGAGAGAGAGAGACGGAGAAAGAGAGAGCGAGAGTGAGAGACGGAGAGAGAGAGAGAGACGGAGAGAGAGAGAGGTAGTGGTAGGCTCACTGCCAAACTTAATTGGGGGATTTTTTAATATCTTCCTGCCAATTGCGGACCCCCTTGGCAGAGAGTAAAGGGCGGGTTGGGTCGGAAGCCTCCAGCAGGAACTCCGGGCCCCCACGTGACATTCGTTCCCTCTTCACCCTCCACCTCCCTTCTCGTCCAACTCCTCTTCCTCCTCACTTCTGTTTGTCTCTCTCCTCGTCCTCGCCCACATCCCCACTTCCCCCTCCATTTTTACATTTCCCTTTGTCTTACCTCTCTCCTCCCTTTCAAGTACAAATTTCTTGCTCAGTTTCCCTCTCTCTTTTTTTGGATTGCTCTCTGTCTCTCCACCCCCACCCCACCACCCTGGCTCATCAACCCCTGCCTCTAATTAACTCAGCTGTGAATTCATTTCCAGAGGGAATCTTTCCCAAAAAACAGAGAAGGCGGGAGGGGGAGGAATAGAGGGAGGAAATGGGAAAAATTAACTAAAGAGAAAGAAAGAGAGAGAAAGGAGGCGGGAGAGAGAGAGAGATGAGGAGAGAGAGAGGTGAAGGAGAGAGAGAGATGAGGAAAGAGAGAGGAGGAGGGAGAGAGAGTGAGAAAGAGAGGAGGACGAGAGAGAGAGTGAGAGAAAGGAGGAGGAGGAGGAGGAGAGAGAGAGAGAGAGAGGATGAGTGAGAGAGAGAGTGAAAGAGAGAGAGGAGGAGGTGGGAGGCGGGGCAGATCTCTGCATAATCAACTATTTCTCAGCAAATAAAAAGGGTGGCGGAGAGAGGGGGGTGTGTGGGGGTGGAATTAAAAAACAAAAGAGGCCACGGAACGGGGAAAGCTTGCGCACAAACAACAACAAGACCAAACAAAGTAGTTTACTTCGCCCTCACCTCCGCAGCTGAACGCCCCATGGGGATGTGATCGGGAGAATAACAGCCCCCCCCCCACCCACCCCTTCCACCCCTCCTGCTCTTCTCCCTATTTTCCCTTTCATTCTTCCTTTCTTCTCGGCCCCTCCTCGACGAGTACCCTCTCCCCGCTTTGAAGATGAAGTTCTGTAGGAGTTCAGAGGGACTCAGCTGGGACAGCGCCCAGCCCAGAGCACCATGGGAACGGCAAACTCTGGCTTATCTGAGGCGAACGGACCAGGCGTGTGTGTGCGTGTGCGTGTGCGTGCGCGCGCGTGCGTGCATGCGTGCGTGCGTGCGTGTGTGTGTGTTTGCATCTGCAGTGGGTCTGTTCATGTCCGTGTGTGTTCTCATACTTGCGTGTGATTGCACGATTGTGTTCCACACACATCTGACAGAATGTTCCCGGTGCATGTGTACGCTCCACTACGCTCCACTCCTGCGCTGGGATCATCCACGCAACATCAAAAGAAACGGAGAGAAGACGAAGAAGGGGAAAGAGAACAATTGTTGAACCCCACTGAACCCGCCTCTCTGCCCCTATATACTCTCTGCGCATACTTATCACGCACGTTTGTTTACCCCTCTCCCCGCCGTACCCAGACTTTGTCAAACTCCACAGGAGGGGCCCATGTAAAGGCATTACATCACACTGGCCTTAAGCCGGTCACCGTGGTAACCCAGCTTCCCAGCGCGACAAACAGCCGAAGGGGGGATAGTGTGGAGTGTCATAAACAAAACGAATCACTCGATTGGACGGGGGAAAGGGGGGACGGATATCACCCCTTTTTTTATTGAATGCTGTGCGGTGAAAATGCAGGGCATTGGGTATGGGAGACGCACCACAAGGTCAGGCCCCCGGGCCCCCATGAGTGGCATGCGAGGATAAATCCCTGTTCAGGGGCCACAGGGGGGGGGGGGGGGGGGACCCCGGGGGGCCCCGTGGTGTTAATCAAGCTCACAATGAAGATGTCATCCGAGCAAACTTAGCACCCCCCCCCAACCCAAATCCATAGAGTTCAGAGTTTCATAGTAACCCCCACCATCAATGCCGTTACGCATTGCACAGACGTGTTTACGTGCAGACACACACACACACACACACACACACACGACAAAAAAAAGGCATTTATCAACATAGATACATAGGGACACACGCATGACAAACACATTTATGCATATGACAAGAAAACACGCAGTCAACTAACAACACATGTAAACTATGAACACACACATTCACATGCGTGCACACAAATTCACACACACACACGCACACACATACGCATCATCATGACACCCTCCTTAACCCTCAACTCATCTGAATCCTTGCTCTTCAAGAGCCCCAGGCTTTAGAACCCTATGTACGCAGGAACAAGAAGTGGATACCACCTAAGTGTACTTATTTAACATCTACAGTTGAAGTCAAATGCACACATCGACACTGCACTGAAAACCGTGTCAAGACAAGTTAAAGACCAATCAAAGGGCAAAGAAAACCAGAGGGAAAAAGAGCACATCACGGTTTTACAAGGTTATTTTCACTGAAAACACTTCAAATGGAGGCCTGAGATGGAGCCATACTACTGGAACAACTTGTCAAGAAATTGCCTGCGTATTACAGCCAATTATGTATGGTACCACAAAATGCAGGCACCTTACATACTTCTGGTAAAAATGTCACCCTTTTCTTCAACTCCACCCCGCTTGGGCAGGGACATATGTGTTTCGGACGTGTTCGGCTTCAAGTGGAATGAACAAATGCTGTGGGTTAACCACTGTGGCTGTGTGTTACGTGTACACCATCTACTAAGATCCCAATTATGTTCACCAGTGAGTAATAAAAACATCACATTAACCTATCGCTGAAATGATTGTGCTGGGCCCATGTGCAACCACGTGCTGCTATACTATTTTAAGCCTCACAGACTTGCTCTCCATCATTTTTTCTCATGTCTGGAACGCTAACCCTAATCCTAACCCTGACCCTGACCCTGTACCTAACCCTGTTCCTAACCCTAACCCTAACCTTATCATCAACAACGTGTCTGGAACCCTAACCCTGACCCTGACCCTGATCCTTACCCTGTTCCTAACCCTAACAACTTTCTTCTCATCAACATCTCTGGAACTCTTACCCTACCTTTTTACAATACCGCAACCTTATTCTTCTTCTAACCTAACCGTCTTCTTCTAATCAACCCTAACCCTAACCCTAACCCTGACCCTTAAACCTGACCCTAACCCTAACCTTCTCCTCATCAACATGTCTGGAACCCTGACCCTAACATTGTACCTGACCCTGCTCCAAACTAACCCAGAGGGAGCTCTGCAGAGGCAGCAGTAAGTGTTGCATGGTTTTGGCACTGGGTGACCGATGAGTTTACAGATTGTGTCCAGATGCGGTCAGGCTGCAACTCCATCACCATCACCATCGCCATGATGCTGGTACCCAGCCTACTACACTAGGATCTACCTGTCATCCTGGTGGATGTCAAGGGGGGCCCCCGAGCTAGACAACTACAAGAAGAGAGAGAGGGGGTGTTTCAAGCCAGTGGAATGTTGACGGGCTTGTGGATCCCCCAACCCCCCTTGACGGAAATGGCAGCTGTTCTCCATGGACCAAGATGGAGTATGTGTTAAACGTTTCCAATGCCGCCAAAAGAAATCCCATCCACATTACTCCCAAAACGGAGCCCCCATTACTGCCGCCCAGGGGACCGCCGGACCCACCCAGACCACTGTGAGCCATCTAGTCTGCACCGGGGCCAAATGCTGATCAAACCCAGTGTATTGATCGCTCCACCACTGACCAAAGAGAGAGGCGGGTGGTGGAACAGTGTGTTGGCATCCAGCAGTCCCAGAACCGACACCATCAGCACCAACGAGCCCGAGGCACCCTCCACTCCTGCACTCCCGTTTGTAAGTCCAGAATGTTGCCGAGCATGTCGGAGACAGTGCTGGTGTTGATGGTGGTGGTGGAGGTGCTGGTGGGGGTGTGGCAGGGGGGTGGGTGTGTGGAGGGCTGAAAGAGTGGATGGTGGATGCAAAGAAAAAAACGTCAACACAAACACAAAACAGATGAAGGGATGGACAGAGGGGATGAATAGAAGGGAGAGCCTGAGTCATTTTGCGTTTGTTGGCTTCACAATACTTCTTGTTCCCTTCTTTAGCGGAGTGCCGGTCTTGTGTCGTCGGTACGGACCGCAGCGTTCACAGGCCAGATTGACAGATAGGATGACCAGATGATGCCAAATATCTATTTGGCTATTTGTAGAGTGCACTTCAAACTTCTGGATCTTGCATTAAACATCCTTGTTTAATAAATTGTTGTCTTATTTCGTTATCGTCGTTCGCTTTTTAGGCATGCAGTGCAGAGCTCTGGTTTCTAAAAGAAACCGTAGATGTCCTCCGTTGTCAATCACAGGACAACATGCCACCGTCGACTTACAGCGTTACCCGTTAACCCGTACAGTTGTCCCCGAAGGACGTTCAAATGTACAGGAACTATTTCAGAGCGCAACCCGTTGGCAAAAATGCTTTTCTTGGTGTGAACCGCGGTGTTTTTAGTATAGAAGACAAGACAGTTCTTCAACTCTTCAACTCTGCTTCTTCGTTTCTCTTTCCCGTCTTTTTGGGTATTCTCCCCGGGCGGTGAGGCGCTCTGCCCACCCTGCCTCCCCCCTACCCGCCCCCCCCCCCCCCCCCCCCCCCCCCCCCCCCACAGTACAGGACATCAGGCAGGGGGGCCGCTCCGTCCATCAGAACCTAGAGGACTCTCCAATCTCTGTTCTACTAAATCCATCAGCACACGCCGCCAAGGCTGGAACCTTTGGTCATGTGCCCCAGCACATGACCAAAGGTTCCATCTCAGGAAAAAACACGAAGACAGAGAGACAGAGAGAAATGGAAGAGAGATAGAGAGACAATGAGAGAGAGATCGGAGAGAGAGACAAAGAAAGAGAGAGTGAAAGACAGTTCGACTTAAAGTTTGAGAGAAAGAGAAAGAGTATGAAATACTCAAGGTTGAAAACTAAAACACATTATGGGGGAAACTCTCAGCTCCTTCTGCTAAGGAGGCCCCCGGTAAGTAAGTGCGTATCACACATCATAAGCCCCCATTGCACATCATAACTCCGCTAAGGAACAACGTTATTACTCAGAAGTACATGATGTGTCTCCCACTCTCAACACCTGCCACAGCGGTCAAAGTTGTGTGCGAACGTATGAGTATGGTTTCCTGAATAAAAGTGTATGGTCAATATTCCCCAATGATAAATGAAAAGGGCACAAGAGGTGACACAAGAGTGACAAAAGTGAAAAATAACAGAGACAGGAGAATAAAAGCTCTGAGGTCATGGGCCCGGAGTAGTTTGGTGCTTCAAAGTTTTCCATAGGAGCGTGACGTTGGGGCTGGGTGCAATGAGAAGGGGGGAGAATGTTTCTAGCATGACTGAGTATCACCCCATAAGTAAGGTCACACACACCGGCCTTGTGTGGCTGTTTAGTTGTGCACTGGGGATCGTAAACAAGAAGGTATAGGGTAACAGGAGCACTTTATTTGACTGGGATGGAATGGAAGTTGGGGAGAGTGCATGCACACGCACGCACACACGCACGCACACGCACACACACACACAAACACTTTATGTTTGTGTGTATACAAACGCAGATACAAAAACACCCCACTTACGCACACACACACACACACACACACACACACACACACACACACACACACACACACACACGTGCACAAAGACACCCAGTCAATCATTCTATCAGCGACCAGAGAAAAAATCTATGACATCATCAGTGGTGGCCTATCCTGTTTGTCCGCCTGTCATCGCCATTGGCAGCGTGTCCATCTGTCAGGGGAGAGAGAGAGCAAGAGAGAGACAGAGAGAGAGAGAGAGAGAGAGAGAGAGAGAGAGAGAGAGAGAGAGAGAGAGAGAGAGGGAGGTGGTGCAGGCAAAGAAGGGGATGAAAGAGGAGATGAAAGACAAAGAGAAATGGAGGGATTAGGGAGAGTTTGAGGAGAAGACAGACACGTGAGACGTAGAGAGAGCTGTCATCACGCTGCTCGTTCTACCGCTTTTCCCTCTCTCTTTCCAAACTCTCTCTCTTTTAGGTCTTATTCTCTGATTAAACTGAGCTTATCTCTATTTTGGTCATTCCCCAGCATTCCAAACTTTTATTTTGAAAATGTGTACATTTTCTGCATGTTCTTTTGGATAATAAAGTGTAGTTCTTTTCTCCTCCATTGCTCCAAACTTTTATTTGGTAAATCACCGAAGATGGTTGCCTTTGCCCT
>NC_140291.1:14028255-14033255 GCF_964030765.1 Micromesistius poutassou
ACTTGGTCCTTACCCACGTCGGGACTCTGACCTAAAGGAACTTGGTCCTTACCCACGTCGGGACTCTGACCTAAAGGAACTTGGTCCTTACCCACGTCGGGACTCTGACCTAAAGGAACTTGGTCCTTACCCACGTCGGGACTCGGACCCGACCTAGGTTAGATTCCATTATGTTCGATTTGATTAGTTGTGATTAGTTTGGGTGAGACACGATTAGGTTAGACAGGATTTGATTGGATTGGTCTAAATTAGACTAGATTAGGTTGGGTCTAGTCTTTATTAGGTTATGTTAGATTGGACTACATTACATTAGGTTAGAATAGATAAAGTAAGAAGATCCGATACATAAACTAGATCAGATTAGTTTAGGCTAGAATAGATAAGGTTAGATTATATAAGAAGTTGCTTTTTTAATCCTGAGGAGAAACTGAGGCATAACAGCAGAAACATCAGTATGAACAACAAATATTTGTGTCAAATAAAACTATAAACATGATGGAAATGATGGTCCCATCTTGGCCCCATTGGAATCAGCAGGCCTTCAAACATAAAAAGAACTTGAAGAAAGTTCAGGACATTATCAGTATTTTATGCAATTTAACGACCATATTAGAGGAACAAAACATTGATACACAGTGTAACATATCCCTTCTCGTTTGACACGAATCTCCGTGACACACCTTGCGTCATAACACGCCTCGCGTCATAACATGTCCCACATGGCTTGGCCGTTCTTTTCCGTTGCACTTAAGACTACCACAGGCACACATTAAACCCAGCCCCCCCCCCCACCCACCCCCTACCCACCCCTGGATAACATGAAACCTCTCCCAGCTTCACTCGTAGCGCCACGTTCTATCCTTTAATCTGTGCTGGAATAGCCTTCCTCCTTGGCGATAAGCCTTGTCCTGGACTCGCGCCAGCATCTACACCTTTATCTCCTCTCCTCTCCGCCATGTGACAAACCTCCAATCTTGTAGTGATATCGATTCCACTTATTGGAAGAACCGGGATCTGTTAATAAAGGATGAAAGGCGGCGGTTTTCCCAGAAACACTGTGCCTGTACCTGCTTCAGGGTCAGCACTTCTTCCTCTGTTTTCTCCCAGGGCCTCATTTAAAATCAAGAAAAAAACCTGAAAACGTGTTCTCCTGCCATGGATCCCCCCGCCAAGTCGTTTGCATTAGGGGAATTAGGAGCGAAAGGGGACAGGGAGAGGGAGAGGGTATTTGAGAACAGGCCCCAGCGGGGGCCAGGAGAACCCTCTCCCTGCTAACAGCCCTGCTCCTCACAGGAGGAGCAGGCTGGCGGCTGGGTCTGCCAGGGCATTTCTGTGGATGATCAGAGTATATTGACTGCACACTGCTGCTGCTCTAAGTGGCATGGAAGCCAGAGAGACAACCAGAGAGAGGGAGAGGGAGAGAGAGCCAAAGAGAGAGAGGGAGAGAGAGGGAGAGAGAGCCAGAGAGACAACCAGAGAGAGGGAGAGGGAGAGGGAGCCAGAGAGAGAGGGAAAGGGAGAGAGAGCCAGAAAGAGAGGGAGAGAGAGAGCCAGAGAGACAACCAGAGAGAGGGAGAGAGAGAGAGAGCCAAAGAGAGAGAGGGAGAGAGAGGGAGAGAGAGCCAGAGAGACAACCAGAAAGAGGGAGAGAGAGCCAGAGAGACAACCAGAGAGAGGGAGAGGGAGAGGGAGCCAGAGAGAGAGGGAGAGAGAGGGAAAGGGAGAGAGAGCCAGAAAGAGAGGGAGAGAGAGAGCCAGAGAGACAACCAGAGAGAGGGAGAGGGAGAGAGAGCCAGAGAGAGAGAGAGAGAGGGAGAGAGAGCCAGAGAGAGAGAGAGAGTGAGAGAGAGAGAGAGAGAAAGGGAGAGAGAGAGGGAGCTATGAGTGCCAGGTCCATGGGTCCTTTGGCAGGAGGCGTTTGGCAGTGCTGAGTCCCAGCTTGGTAGCCCAAGCAGCCAGCGGTAGATTATTGGGGGACCTGGCAAAGTAGGACACACTCTTCCTAGCAAAACACATGGCAGCGCTTAACCACGCTTAACCCTTGCACAGTTTGTTGCTTGGAAGCGAGCTGAGATGCAGCCTGGGAGCAGAGTCTGCAACGGCATGGCAGACTATTGTGTTCAGTATCTTTGTATCTTCGTCCGTATGAAAAACTTACTGTTGTGCATTCAGATCTTGTTCTGGTGATCTGTAAACTTTGCAAAGTCCACTGTTAAGAGCTTTCAGAAATAGCGGTCTAGGCTAGTTTGATGATTGTCAATCATCAATTAATGTGGTATATTTGGCTTAGGTTGTTTATTTATTTGAATGGCTTTGTTCAATTTCAAGTGAAAACATGAGTTAAGCTAGTTGTGTGCGTACGTGTGCATGTGTGTGTGTGTGTCTGTGTGTGTGTGTGTGTGTGTGTGTGTGTGTGTGTGTGTGTGTGTGTGTGTGTGTGTGTGTGTGTGTGTGTGTGTGTGTGTGTGTGTGTGTGTGCATGCGCGCGTGTGTGTGTGACACCTCCTCAGCTTCGACGAGCACCAACCAATCGCACTTGTAAACACATGTAAACTCAAGGCTGCCTTACACGCACTGCATGAGTAACGGAACTCCCAAAGCCAGAGCCTGAGAAAGAACCACACAATAGCACAACAAGACATCCTTCACACATGTGGTCACCGTCGACAACGCCATTCACGTGCCGCTGACCGATAAATACCGTCACGCTGCCGCTCATTAGAGCGCCACTTAGAGCGTTCATCTGACTGTGGCGTTGCTCTTTTCACTTTGCCTAAAAGCTAAAGGCCAGTAAAGGAAAAATAGATCCAAACACAAATAAAGTTAATTACACAATAACCCCTTCAATTTTTTTTTTTATTTTTTTTATAGTAAGCATACCTCACAGCGTGATTCTAGAAAGCTCTGGAAAAAGCGAAACGTCCTATCCCCCCCTGGGGTGTGGGGCTGTTTGGGGGGACAGGTTACAGGCGTACCGTCGTGGCCAGCGGAGGAAACCTAATTAAACAACCTCCCATGAAGGCCGTCGGGAGTTTGACCAAATATGAGATTTTTTTTTTTTTTTTTTTCTGGAATGCGGCTTACGGTGAAACAGGTTTATTTATTTATTTTATTTGATCAAAGATTCACGTGGACGTCCTTTTCATAACGACGTGTGGGTTCTGTTGGTTTCTCGTGGAGAACGAAAGAAAAAAAAAGAACCTCAACAAGGATTAGGTGCCTTTGACGTTAATAGCAGGCCTTGCTCCACTGGTGGAATAGCGCCTTTAAGTGTCAACATTAACTCGGGGTAATATTGCCCTAATGGAGATGTTCCTTTCCAAACCGCGGGACAAACCAGGAGTTTACACCCATTATGAACCCACAAGCACACACACACACTGCTGAGGATGGATGCCCGCTCATTTTAGGTGTGTATGCGCACATGCAGAAAGACAGTAACACACACACACACACACACACACACTAATAGGACCAACTACACAAACACATGTACACGCTAAAAAGGACACACACACACACAGGCTAAAAGGAGCAACTATACAAACATATACATACACGCTAAAAGGACACACGCACATGTATACCCCGACACACACACACAATAGAGTGCTTCAACTCTCAGTCCTAACATCAAACCCACAAGGCTTGGACGTGTTCTTAGTTTACCATCCAGATAGACAAAGAGAGAGAGGCAGGGAGAGAGAGGAGCGAGTGTAGAGAGAGATAGGGAGAGATAGAAAGAGAAAGAGAGCGGGCAGGAGAGAGAGAGGCAGAGAGACACAGAGAGACACAGCGGGACACACAGACACATAAAGATAGAGAGAGTGTGAAATGAAGAGAGAGAATCAGTTTCACAGTCGGATGATACTTGGAAGAAAAGTACCTGTACCAATGGGTAGAGTTGCATGAATAATCCTGTGTGTGTGTCCCGTGACTCGATGAGATGTTTGTGGGGGGAGGGCAGGGCTGGGGAGTGGGGGGGGGGGGGGGGGGGGGATGGTTTAGATTACAGGAGCCGTACTTACTGTGAGCCAGAATGCTGTAGAGGAGCCGGGCAACTGTGCCAGGATTGTTTGGTTAATCTGAGACAGACAATGTCTTCCATTCCTACTGTCGGACCACTGCACCATTATGCATACACACACAAACACACACACACACACACACACACACACACACACACCAGTCGCATCCGTAATAAGACACATACATGCATGCACGCAATCATGCATGCACGCACACATATGATCAGACACACACACACACACACACACACACACTCTAAAAGGCATGACTAAAAGGTGTGTACAGGTATTTTAACTTGCACACACACATCCATTGATTCATTTATCTGTGTATATTTAGCTACCCTGCAGTCTGTCTGGTTGTTTTTCAAGAATCTTTTTTAACAAACTTGGAAAATTTTTGAAGATACTCCAATTTGCACCGTGGGACCAAGAGAGAGGACTGCAATTTCATCTGTGTTGTATGTCATGCATGTAACACACTTGACAATAAAGTATTATTTATTTCTAAATAAAATATAAAAATATTTCTATTGTCCTCAGCCTCACAGGTTAATCACTGTAAATGAAAGGGTCTGCTGAAGGACCAAATGTAAATGTAGTTAAGAACACAGCACAAAAATGTACTACCTAGGCTACTCAGTCAATGTTGGGTGATACGTTAAAATGTTCAGTATTAATGTACTATTTACTGTATATGGGATGAATGTAGCAAAACGTACGCCAATTCTTTTCAGTTACACATTGTAAAGTATATTTTACAACTAAGGAGCCCAAAAACTTTATAACGTGGTTACTAAGGTCTTAATGCATTCCTGTAAGCCTAACCAACACGTTCTCCTCCATGCAGCACACTTTAAGTGACCCTTGTTGTGTGGAACAGTTTTTTGCTGACCTAACAGATGTTAGCATCTGCTAGTGGTAGCTAACAAGCTAACTAATTGTGACATCTGAAAATTATTGCAGTTTGTG
>NC_140291.1:14045755-14148255 GCF_964030765.1 Micromesistius poutassou
ACACACACACACACACATACACACACACACACACACACACACACACACACACCACACACACACACACGTGCATGCATTCACAGAGCAGACGTCACACACAAACACAGGCACACACAGATTATCACATGACACACACACACACACACACACACACACACACACACCAGGACAATGCCATTTCTCTCGTACTAAAAGAAAAAGCCTGACCACAATGTTTACACAGCTACTCTTAACGCTAGCCCTTAACTATGGCAACAGATCCTCGCACTAGTAAAAACGGGTATTCCTCTCTGTGTAACCGTTCTCCAAATCGGCCCGTAATGACACGTTTGTGTTCCAGCCCCCCTCCCGCACCCAAGAAGAAACTCAACTGTGAGTGGACTATAAAACACATCTCATATGTGTCGGTGTGGTTCCTGTGGCCTGAGAGGGGGGACGGAGACCAGCGCCGCCGCCCTGGGGCCGTCTGTTGTGGGGAGGCAGCTAAAGGGATCTGGGGCGGGGGGGGGGGCAATGAAAGCGCGCTCTGCGTAACATCCTCATCTGCTGTTGTCACGGTGACCGTTGACAACATGTCGCACCGCGGCTGCTCCTCTTACAACCAAGATGGAGTCAGGAGCAGGAGGATGACTGAGTGAAATATGAAGACAAAGAGGAAGAACTGTGTAAACCTGTGACGACTTCTATAAGTGCTGTCACATTTGTTTATTTTGCAAACAGACAGCAGAAAGGATAGTGGAAAGGTGTAGCCGCTGCAGAGAATAGGTGTAGCAGCTACAAAGGATAGGTGTAGCAGCTAGCACTTCAGCAATTTACCTGAAGGAATCCTAGAGCACCCTATCATCAATTTGTTTCTCAAAATAAAAAAAGGTTAAAAAAATTACATTTGCCTGCTCAGAGCCAGATTAATCCACAAGGACAAGCTAATTACGGTGTTAATTCTGAAGCACCTCAGCTGACTCCCAACAGTTGAATGCTACTGTGTACTGTGGTCTGCAGAACAATGTCATTGTCATCCAACTAGAAAGTCGTCGGTGTGTACCCAACTAACCGATCCAACCGCAACATTTAATGACAACATTTTCACACATTTAACACAAAAGTAACAGTCAATCAGTCCATGGCCCACCAAACCCTCCTGATGGGCAGATCTGGTGTGTAGCTATGCTCCTTGCAGATCGCAGTCCTCCAACTCAAATAAACACAGTATCACTCTGATACTAAAGCCAAAGCCAAGGATACGTTGTTCGTTCTACCGCTTCGCCTAATTGACCGCAATGGCTTTATTTATTTGGCTAACGCACACGGCTAAAAGCTTTGCATTCGGATAAGCTACGCTAGATGGGAGATATTAACACAGCAGAAATATGAGAGACAAATATAATGAAGCGCACATTTTAGCACATTTTAGCACATTTTGATCCAACCGCGGTGGCTTGAGGGTGAGGAAGGGTAGAAGAGAGCATGGGTGAAGTGGAAGGGTAACGATGGGTAAATGAAACATGTCAGAGAGTCCAATGGCCGCTGTAGCCACAGTTTCAGTTCAGTCAGCTGGTTAGGGTTTGGCTTCTCATTTGAACATAAGACATCTGGGTGAACCACGACGTGGCGTCAACAAACAGGAATCTGCACATACCATCACAGTGACATTTCTGAGTTCAACACATCGTGTGAAATGCGCAAAGGTTGGGGAAAGCCCTGTCAATATTGTGTGACCGTGATCATTAAGAGGGCGAGAGACAATTGATCTCTCTCTGACATGTGATTAGATCTCTCTCTCTCTCTCCCCCTCTTTTACTCCCACCCACTTTGTTTGAGTCTCTCTCTCTCTCTCTCTCTCTCTCTATTCCCATAGACTTCCAGTCCCCGGCTCTCCTTCCGACTGGCGTCAAACTTACAACCGGCATCAAAATCACACTGACGAGATGTGCCAGCCTTGCGACACTTAATAACACATGTCAGTAACACACACACACACACACACACACACACACACACACACACACACACACACACACACACACACACACACACACACACACACACACACACACACACACACACACACACACAGGCGCCAATCTCACCCTCCCATTCATTCTTCCACTCCAATAACTGGTTGTGTTTAACATAATATTTCTATTTTCTGCACTGGTTTGGCCGCACTGTGGCTCTATTACACAATGAGGGAATCAACCCTGGCCAGAACAGACCTACCCGCAAGGTTTGCCTTCATAAATACTCTCAGAAGGACTTCCTTTCTATGTGTTTAGCCAGCCTGTTTTTAGTTCCATGTAATTAATGTAATTGAGTTAAGTTGAATATACTTGCTTGGTTATGGCAGGGGGAAAAAGCATATGTACAGGGACAGCATGGCCATGTTCAAACCGTGAGAGCACGTGTAAGGGACATAGGGCTTTGGTTACAACATGATTTATGCCAATAGTACTCATGTTGAGGGGTCATGTGGATTGCAGGTTATTGCACTCATAAATTCACATTAATTAAAGTAAATCACTCATCTTATTTTTTAACATAGACCACTGCGAATACTGTGAATGTGGTGCGCGTTCAACAATTATTTCTAGTCAGCTCTGTTCAGCGTGTTGGTCGCTGTTGTACAGAGATGAGAACTCAACACCTTTAGTGTAGTACAGTAGGCAGGGACGGACTGGGAAATATCCCAAACCTCCCAATGGCCAGTCCGCCCCTGACAGTAGGCCTCTCCTGTGGTCCCTGTTGTACCGAGATGGACAGACAACACCGTTAGTGTGGTACAGTAGGTCTCTGCTGTGGTCTGTTGTACAGAGATGGACAGACAACACCGTTAGTGTGGTACAGTAGGTCTCTCCTGCTGCTGTTATACAGAGATGGACAGACAACACCGTTAGTGTGGTACAGTAGGCCTCTGCTGTGGTCTGTTGTACAGAGATGGACAGACAACACCGTTAGTGTGGTACAGTAGGCCTCTGCTGTGGTCTGTTGTACAGAGATGGACAGACAACACCGTTAGTGTGCTACAGTAGGTCTCTGCTGTGGTCTGTTGTACAGAGATGGACAGACAACACCGTTAGTGTGGTACAGTAGGTCTCTGCTGTGGTCTGTTGTACAGAGATGGACAGACAACACCGTTAGTGTGGTACAGTAGGCCTCTGCTGTGGTCTGTTGTACAGAGATGGACAGACAACACCGTTAGTGTGGTACAGTAGGTCTCTGCTGTGGTCTGTTGTACAGAGATGGACAGACAACACCGTTAGTGTGGTACAGTAGGTCTCTGCTGTGGTCTGTTGTACAGAGATGGACAGACAACACCGGTAGTGTGCTACAGTAGGTCTCTGCTGTGGTCTGTTGTACAGAGATGGACAGACGACACCGTTAGTGTGGTACAGTAGGTCTCTGCTGTGGTCTGTTGTACAGAGATGGACAGACAACACCGTTAGTGTGGTACAGTAGGTCTCTGCTGTGGTCTGTTGTACAGAGATGGACAGACAACACCGTTAGTGTGCTACAGTAGGTCTCTGCTGTGGTCTGTTGTACAGAGATGGACAGACGACACCGTTAGTGTGGTACAGTAGGTCTCTGCTGTGGTCTGTTGTACAGAGATGGACAGACAACACCGTTAGTGTGGTACAGTAGGTCTCTGCTGTGGTCTGTTGTACAGAGATGGACAGACAACACCGTTAGTGTGCTACAGTAGGTCTCTGCTGTGGTCTGTTGTACCGAGATGGACAGACAACACCGTTAGTGTGGTACAGTAGGTCTCTGCTGTGGTCTGTTGTACAGAGATGGGACCTCAACACCGTTAGTGTGCTACAGTAGGTCTCTGCTGTGGTCTGTTGTACAGAGATGGACAGACAACACCGTTAGTGTGGTACAGTAGGTCTCTGCTGTGGTCTGTTGTACAGAGATGGACAGACAACACTGTCCATCTCTGGTACAGTAGGTCTCTGCTGTGGTCTGTTGTACCGAGATGGGACCTCAACACCGTTAGTGTGGTACAGTAGGTCTCTGCTGTGGTCTGTTGTACAGAGATGGACAGACAACACTGTCCATCTCTGGTACAGTAGGTCTCTCCTGTGGTCCCTGTTGTACAGAGATGGACAGACAACACCGTTAGTGTGGTACAGTAGGTCTCTGCTGTGGTCTGTTGTACAGAGATGGACAGACAACACCGTTAGTGTGCTACAGTAGGTCTCTGCTGTGGTCTGTTGTATAGAGATGGACAGACAACACCGTTAGTGTGGTACAGTAGGCCTCTGCTGTGGTCTGTTGTACAGAGATGGACAGATGGACAGTAGGCCTCTCCTTGATCAGCAGCAGCCCTAGGTCTTCAACCATTTATGTGTTTTTATCGGAAGAATAAAGAGTTCTGTCCTGAAGCGCTCTGTACTCAGGTTTCTTGGCAACCCTTTGGCAATCCATAAATTCAGACTCACTCCACGCTTGTGTTTTATTTTATTATGAAATATGCTGGCAACATCCATTAGCAAGATCCCTCAACCTCCGACAATATTGAAAATCACTCATGGAGAAACTCATTCTCAAACGGACAGAAATGGAAAATGAAAAAGCCTCTCAGACACCATCACCCAGCGAGAGTCGTCTCGGTGGCTCTCAAGAGGACATCCATCCATTGGAGCGGAGATGATTGACCTCCAACCTTTCACACACAACAGGACCCCCTGAACACCGAGAGGAGAGCCTCTGCCCCTTGGACCACGGCCTGATGATTCTGCAACACCAGCAGACATATCTTGCACGGATATAACCAATAATATTATAACGAAATTACATTGATTGATTGAAAATTACACAAATGACCAGAGGTGAGGTGAGAAACATGGTTTCCATATTTAAACTATAGTTAACACAACCCACTCTGCAGATAGGAAAAACTCTCAAATTTGATCACAGTTATAACAGGGTGATGGACAATTATTTTTTGGGGAAAAGATTCTGAGATTGCAGCCAAGACATGAGAGGCAATGAACTTTGGTGGATGATATAAAGAGAAACCAGACCTCAAAGTAGGCTATTTTCAGCAACTTTATGTGAAAAAAGCCAACGTGGCCTTTATTTTGGAATAAGGAAACAATGAAATACTGTGAAATACTCTTAGATAGAGTGAGAGAAGAATGAGACGGAGACACAGAGACAGTGTTTGTGCGTCTGTGCATACGTGGTGAGACAAGTCAGAGTTGAACAAACCCGCTTCCACCACAGTGATTTGCAAGATACATGTTCAAAGGAGCCCCAAAGCAGCCAAAGTCTAGAGTGTATAATGGCCTGGATCTAGAGTCTACACCGAGGCCAGTATACACTCTAGACTCCAGCGAGTGTGTAATGGCCTGGGTCTATACCAGGCCATCACACACTCTAGACCCTAGAGTGTAAATAATGGCCTGGTTCTAGATTCTAGGCCCAGGCCAAGAGGGTCGCTGCATACAGAAGAAGAACATAATGTTATATATGCATACTGACATGTCTGCCCTCTTTTGTTTGATCATCAGGTTTTTGGGGTTTTTTTCTCATCACAATGGCAAAATATAAGAAAAACGTAAAAGCAATAATCCTCTGAATGTTTGCAGACTGAAAGGGGCAGTACTGTGTGGTTCAACAACAAACAGAAAGAAATAGACATTAGTCTGACTCTCAGCTCATGAGGAGAATCTGAGAGGTTCTGGTTCATGGACCAAACCCTCAGAGGCTGGTCCGCTTTGTTTGCAAGAAGTTGACAAAGTGACACATTCTAATACTACATCTCAAACACACCCACCTCATCGTATTGTTGTGTGTGTGTGTTGTTATTTGTATATGACATTCAAAAACGTGATAGATATTATTTATACTATTTATATTTTTACTTTATTATTTATTATTACGTGTAGTGTACATGAATCATAACCATAGACTCTAGACCCCTCAATGCCTCTTTGCCTTTCGCAGCCTAGATCATTTAGAACTTATAGTTATTAGTATAGCATTAGTGTGTGAATATTGATATTTCATATATTTTTACATTTTATTCTATATCGTGCTGCTTTTGGTCTATGCACCAACCTCAGAAGTCGGTTTTCTTGTACATGGAAATTTACTTGGTGATACAATTATTCTGGTTCAGATTCTGATATGGTCTGGAAATCATGGTAAACATTGATATTAAAAGATTACATAAGCCTCCTCAGCAAACGTTTGGTCATACTTGGATTCGTGTTGTCTTTTTAGAAAGGGAACGTGGATGCTTCCTGGAGCCACCCACGTCATGTTGAGACAGCCTGTTAGACGGGTCATGCGTCTTCTTTCGCAATGCTGGGAACCCTCCAGAACCCGGGATCTGATTGTGTTACTTAAGCCACCTGCAATGAATCCTGACCAAAATAATCAGATCCCAGTGTGTGTGTGTGTGTGATAGAGATAATCTCACTCTGCCAAGAAATACAATAACCATTTAGTCAATAGAGATCCTGGTAAGCCCTAAACTACAAAGTCCCCATCCTCAAGACCAGCACATGAACATAAACACAGAAACAGTAATATAGAGCATTGCTAATACTTTTTAACAATCTTCCCAGAGCCCCCACACACAAGATCGAGAGACCTGTAACTTTTCAATATGTGGTTGCATATTACATCACCATTGCAGGTTTCCATATTATATAACAAACAATAATGTACTCATATTATATTTGACTGTCTACATTACAATTATAAATGCAAATATATGCAAATGTTTTTTCTCTCAGTCCCTATGATTATTACCATCTGTAATGACATCATCTAGGTGAGCACTGGGAAGGTGACTCAGGAGACACCTGGATGCTTCTCCAATTTATATCCAAAGAACTGTTGTGTATATTAGGCCAATTTAACCATTTTAAAGTGTGAAAGGGTGATCATAGTTCAGTTAAAACTGATATTCTTCACGATTGAATTTATTTATATATTTATTATATATTTCACTCCACTCTAGTCAGTTTGTAAAGGGCAAACAGATCATCACATAATAAAACTCAAAATAAGAAAGAAAAACACTATTAAATTATGCTGACGGGGATTAATGGCCTTTCTCTCATTTTTGTTCCATGTTTGCTTTTTTTTAAACTCGGCTGTTATATACTTGTTATGTATCAGACTTTATGGCCATTATTCCAAGAAATCAAAATCCACGGTACTTTCACTCTGTGTTGTTTCTCGAAAACACCACAAACACTTTAACTATGACCAAATGCTTGACACGTTCAACATTCGGCTATTGTCGTCCCCAGAGGTTGAAGCCTGTTTCACAATGCAGCCCTGACAGCCACAGAGAACACTGTTGTTTTAGGTTGGTGTAAAGACGCCATTGCAATCACGCCTATAAGGTCCTATTAGAGGGGTGACGTTAGTGATGGGAGACAAGGGGAAACCTACAAAGGCTGTTGGCCCCCAAGGGCCCATCCAGTGGATGGTCATAGAGTAAGTGGTGAGAGGCAGAGAGGGGAGTTAGAAGGGAACATAGATTTTGGAATACAAACATTGGAAACAATGCAACGAGTGCAATGTGTTTATATTGGTGGTGTCTAGTATGTATGTGGATGGTTGTGTATGTGTGTATATGTATATCTATGTGCATGTTCGTGTGTGTGTGTGTGTGTGTGTGTGTGTGTTGCAAGTGTGTAGTTAAGGGTTGCTTTAATGTTAATTTTACCGCTGTGAAATCTCCCTCTTTCTTCCCTTCCCTCTATTATGTTCTCTCTCTCTCTTTTTCATAATGAGATCCATCCATCCCAATTAGAAGGTGTGGCTCTGTGTGTGTGTGTGTGTGTGTGTGTGTGTGTGTGTGTGTGTGTGTGTGTGTGTGTGTGTGTGTTGCTTCTGTACAGTTGTGTACATGGGTTTGTAAGTGTTGGTTGGTTTGTAAGTGTGCATGTGTGAGTGTGTGTGTGTGTGTGCATGCCTCTTTGTGTGCACATTTGTGTGTGTGTCATGTGTGTGTGTGCTTTTACAGTGGTTTGATATTACAAAGATCCACACACCGACACAGAAACGACACATTCAACCGCAACTGTTGTGCATGCTCTTGCGCAACACATACCACACACACACACACACACACATGGGGGAGCACACACACACACACACACACACACACACACACACACACACACACACACACACACACACACACACACACACACAGCACCAGCCAAAGATCAATCAAGCCCCTACCCTATCCCCTTTCTCACACATGTTTCAGGAGTGTGTTTTTGTTTTGGAAGGAAGAGGGGGTTAATTACCGACTCTCTCTCTCTCTCTCTCTCCAATTGGAAACATCTTTCCTTCCCCCCTACACACCCCCCAGTTCTGTCCCCCCCTCTCCTCTGTCTTGCATTCGCCAACCCGCCCCCCACTAAAAAACGAAAACATTAAAAATAAAGCATTTATTTATTATCCACAAACCTCAGCTTTTTGCGGCCCAATGGAGCCACAAGCTCGTCAAACATCCCCCCGAGGACTCCCTCCTCCCCTGAACACACAAGGTGCGGGTCTTTTCGAAAGAGGTGCTCTGGGGGAAGATGGGGGAGAGGGCTGGGGGTGGGGATGCTGAGGAGAGCACAGGGTTAAGTTCGGGAGCGAAAGAGAGAGAGAGAGAGAGAGAGAGAGACTGAATGGAGACCAGCTGCAGGGCACTGGGCACGGTCCAGGGAATGTTCCGGATGGATAGAGAGAAGACGGCTAGATCCCCTGGAGAGGAGAGGAGGAGACAGAGGGAGAAGAGGAAAGGAGAGGAGGAGAGGAGGTGAGGAATCGTGGCGATGGGAGAGGTGAAGAGACAGGAGAGGAAGAGAGGAGAGGAACCGGAAAGGAGAAGAGGTGAGGAAGGAGGAGAGGAAGAGCGGGAAGGAGACAGGAGGAGAGGAAGAGAGGAGAGGACAGGAAGGAGAGAGGTTCAGTTAAATGAAGGGGAGGGAGAGGGCAGGATAGGAGAGGAGAAAGGGGGAGATGTGAGAAAGATAAAGACAAGAAAGGAGTGGGGGTAAGAGAGATTACAGAGGGCGCAGGAAACAGGATGAGTACAGCTGGGCAGGGAGGAGCAGCGGGGTTAAATAGGCCTAATATGTACGTGAAAAGTGATAAGGGCATGACGGCTAGACCAACGCTTAAGAGAAGACCAGACATCTGAATGACATCAGCAGATACAGGAGAGAACCGTGAGAAACATCAATGTATCATAGAGTGAGAATATCAACAGGAAACTAGGGCTGTATTGATAGATGAATACAAATACAATGCAGCACTCTATTTTGGATGGAACTGCAGATTATCTCTTTGATCGCAACAATTCCCCAATAGCTAAGACATTCTTACATGCTCCTGGTATGACGCCTGGAAGACACAGGACACCACCTACTAAATATTTACCAAGGTAGTTATACAGTACAATGTAATCATATTCTGATGACCGCCCTGTGAGCCAGACAAATATTGACTTTAGTTAACAACCACCACACCTTCACTATTACAGACATGGATGATCCCCTTTCTAAATAGAGTCTAGAAGAGTCCAAGAGACTACTTTGGTCATTGTGTGTGTGTGTGTGTGTGTGTGTGTGTGTGTGTGTGTGTGTGTGTGTGTGTGTGTGTGTGTGTGTGTGTGTGTGTGTGTGTGTGCGCGCGCTTGTGTGTGTGTGTGTGTGTGTGTGTGTGTGTGTGTGTGTGTGTGTGTGTGTGTGTGTGTGTGTGTGTGTGTGTGTGTGTGTGAGGATCATCAACAGTAGCATATATTTGTTGATGGGACGGGTTTGATCTATATTAATGTTTGCAGTATAAGTCAGCAACAGCAACGCATCACAATTAAATGAAACATGAGCAGCGACAGCTACGAGGTAGGCTAAGATAAAGGTAGTGGGTAAATTTCATGGACGGTTGCTGCCCCCTTGTGTTTATAATGGAGCATAGCCACAGTATATAGCCCTAGAGCGGAATCACTCCTATGACCAAGTGATACACTTATGCTTTATTGATCGTTTGTTATTAAAAAGACAACAGGTGGCTGTTGTATTTATTTATTACAAAAATCCACTACCTCCCTTTGAGAACATAATGGAAACGATGCTTTATGTTTTGAGATACGGAAGATGAACCTGCACCTTCATCAATTCTATTTTAAATAATTGCACTATGAATAATGTAAGAGTAATATTGTAGTCTACGTGCAGGGATGTGAGAGTCAAATTACACGTTAAAAAATTTAATTATTTGTTAAATATGTAATTGTTTGAATAACTTGGAGACCATGCCTCTAGGTGGCAGCAGAGGTCCCATGGTTACTACAGTAGTGGGGTCCTAGAAGAAGAGACGCGTCATACAGTAATCTGCAGAGCTATGGGGCGCTGGGACAGCTGACACCGAGATCTCCCGAGGTAAACACAAACACAATCATATGCATCCCTACTTTTAATCGATATTATGTTTACTACCTAAAACCGACGCGACGTTTTGAATACTCTCGATGTGGGGTCGTTTTTCTTGGTTTTTTTTAAATGGTCAGCGTGTTCTTTTGGGTCATCCCCACATCCTCATCTCGGTATACCGATCGGGCCTACTGTAAATAATCTCCGATTGTATTTTAGACGTCGATGACATACATCTCAGAGGGTTTCAGGAGTGCTCCCAGATCACAAGCAAGTGGTTCTTTGTGAATACAAACGGTGTCGCCGTGTGATAGGACAGTGTATCACAGTTGTTTTGGTGTTTCCCATTCAACCGCACCGTATGGCGATTAACTGATGTTAATCTAAGGTAATAGTTTCACCATCGCTCGGGTGGTGGCATTACCTTATCTCCAGGCCTCGTTATGTCAAAGTGAATAGAGATGCCAGGTTCATGCTTATAACAAAACTGCTCCCCCATGGAGCATTTTTATGTATTTTTGTTTGTATTTTATACATGGTACGGGGTCTTGTCTCCAACTATTACCTGACGCCGTTTTATTTATAGGGATGACACTGGCATGTTTGAGGGTAACTTACTGCATATGAACATTAGTAAAACCAAAGTGTGGTTGGTGATTGATTGTAGACAAGGACCTTAAACTGGAAGATGCTGCATTCAAACAGGCTCTCACTCAGGAAACTGAAGTCCTTTTAGGTGAGCCTGAATCCTTTTGTTTCTGCTGGGGTCATTAATCAGTACGGTCGATGACAGAAACCTGATCAACACAATGATTTAAATGACAATTGCATGCCTCATAACAATCGAGGAAGGGATATGAAGGTTAGGGTCAACCCGTTCCCAAACAGAAGGAAGGCAAACACTATGCTGGGACATTACAAGTCATCCATGGCATAGTATAGTAATTAATTTGAAAAGTGCTTCAAACGCTCTAATATGTATATATGTATTATGTGTTCAATAATATATAATAATGATTTAGGAGTGTTTTAGGAAAGCATCGTGTCTTCCGCTGCTGTTGTGTTCTTACTTTCTAATCACAGAGTTTTAACTTTTATGTGTTGTGGACTAAGGAGTGACAATGCCCTCTGGGACTGTGATGTCTCTGAGGTTGTTTGATCTTGGGCATGGGTAACCAACCCATGCAGTTGATCTGAACTAATGCGATCTAATGTACTGCTGCAACGAGTCAATCAAGAGAAAAGTAATCTAATCTAATTTTGATAATGAGTAATCATTTTTAATTTTGTTCATTTTGATTGTTAATTTTGCAGTTCAATTGAAATATATACCACTTTGAACTTGTGATGGCATTTGCTATTATATACCACGTTATAGACTAAATGATGAATCGATTAATCAACACAATTATTCTCGAATCACATATAATCATTTCCATAATTATTATTACTTCTCGGCTAGTCTGGTCATACGGGCTTCCCAGGTAGCGCACGCAGGCCTGTTTGTGTCTGTAAGACGGCCTCCTCGTGTCCTAACCCCGCCGTGCGCCGCAGGTGGTTCTATGCTCCGACTCCAGACCTCTGTGGAGGAAGAGAGCAGCCGTGAGATCCAGCAGCTTCGCCAGGCCGTCGCCCAAGACGATGCCCGGCTCCTCGACGAGATGCTCAGCCAAGAGATCTACAAGAGGGTCATCAACTGCCGCGGCGGCTGGGGCATCGCCGGCACGCCGCTCCGCATGGCCGCCTCCAAGGGCCACCTGCGCTGCCTGCAGGTGCTGCTGGCCCACAGCGCCCACGTCGACTGCGTGGACGTCAAGGCGCAGACGCCGCTCTTCACCGCCGTGTGCGGCAAGTACCTGGAGTGCGTGCTGGCGCTGCTCAAGGCCGGCGCCGACCCCAACGGCAGCGTGGCCAACAACTGCTCCCCGGTGCTGACCGCCGCCCGCGAGGGCGACGCCGTCATCCTGCGCGAGCTCCTGCGCCACGGCGCCGAGGTCAACTCGCGCTCCAAGGTGCTGCTGTGGAGCTCGGGGGCGAGCGTGTCCAGCGGGCCGCTGTACCTGTCGGCCGTGTACGGACACATGGAGTGCTTCAAGGTGCTGCTGGTGTTCGGCGCCGACCCGGACTATAACTGCACCGACGGCGGGCTGCTGAGCCGCATCAAGCAGCCCAAGACGGTGCTGGAGATGTGCCTGCGGCACGGCTGCGGCGTGGAGTACGTGCGGCTGCTCATCGACTTTGGCGCCAACGTGTACCTGCCCACGCTGATCATCGAGAAGTCCACCAAGCAGAACGAGGCGGTGGAGCTGCTGCTGCGAGAGAGAGGTGAGGCCCGTCTTGGACGCGCAGTGGTGACTGAAAAAGAGTCTAAAGTTGTTGTGGAGACTCGTAGTTCAGACATAGAGGCAGGCTCTGTTTTGGGCTTTCACTTGTTTTTGTCACACCTACACAATCATGTGTTGATTGTGTCATGATGATGCGGTCATCCGACCGTGTATAGCTTTGCTATTGACTTATCTCGTAGTAGTAAGTCTTTATTACCAGCTATTGCTGGTAATAAAGTAAACGACATCTGCAGCCCTAGTTTCTGCCAGGGGAATTCTTAACTTTTCACACCCTGCTTTTTTTTGTTGTTGTCGTATCAGCTGTTTATCAGCTGATCGCTCACACCCCATTCATGGCAGTTTCATTTCCGCAGGGGGCAAACAGTGAAGATCTTTTGTTAGCAGTTCACATAACGTTTATGTTCTACAAAGTTAATCACCTGACCGTTAAGCTTGGACCGCAGAGATTAAATCGTTGGAAAAACACAACAGTACCGGAGTTGGGGGTTGAAAGCTCAACATTTGCAGACACTTTAAAAGTCAAAATGCAGAGGCAGCAAATAATGTAATCCAATGATAGGGAAGGTCAGATGAGGTATTTAACAAAGGGTGACTTGAAACACATCTACTTTTCCCTTATAAATTAATTTTACTTAACCTTTGTTTTGTTACTTAGTTTTATGCTCATAACATTCAATATCTGACCCATTTAGCAACTACCCCCCCAGGGGTTTGAACAAAGAACCTAACCTAAGGTGTGCTAACCACTATGCCATTGTGTCTGTGTTCCTTCTCACGGTTTCATTACCTTTTCGATCTGGGGAGTTTCTCCTTGCCCCTTTCGAGGCGTTAAGACTTATGCAAAGTGAATGTGAAGCCCTTTCAGACGTGACATCAAGGGCTCCACAGACACACAAGTGACTCTGGATTTGTACTAATCCGTCGACTGCTTTCTCTCCCTCCCCCTCGTAGGAACGCCCAAGTCTCTGGCCTCCCAGTGTCGACTGGCCATCCGGGGGCAGCTAAAGAGGGCCGACCGGATCCAGTGTGTGGACCAGCTGGCGATGCCGCGCAGGCTCATCGACTACCTGGAGTACAAGACCATGCCCGTCATGGTCCTATAGCTCGCCGACGACTGCTCGTCAACTCGGTGCCCCTGGTAGAAGTGCATCAGGTTATGCCTTAGTTTTCTTTTTTTCTTTTCTTTTCTTTTCTTTTTCGTTTAGTTTTCGTTTTTTATTTTTGGTCTTTACGGTTTTTTGAGCCATGTTTTAGTTTTTAGCTTTTTGTTGAGATTATGAAGAATTATTCATTTTCTACTTCATGGCGTACTCGTCGTCTCCCTCGATCTTAGATGTGCAGCTGGTTCTAGACTTACATTAAATGGGTCGAGCTCTCTGCAATTCTGTGCACTGCTTTCTCGTGCTTTATTTCTCATATGCATGTGTGTGTGTGTGTGTGTGTGTGTGTGTGTGTGTGTGTGTGTGTGAGAGCGAGAGAAAGGATGTCACAGTCCCCCCTGTGTAACGTGTTAAGAGTTGAACCCGTAAATGTTCTACAATAGAAAGAAATACATTGTTTGATGCGTTGTGTTATAGGTTCCACAAATGTCGACCGCCTAACCTGTAGGCATATTGGAGCAGAGGCATAACTCTACTTGATCTTTAAAAATGCTTATGATTACTTACTCACGAAGGTGTTCAAATTACTATACTCAATTCCACTCAACAAGAAAAAAAAGACACATTTGACATAAACTGAGTAACTAAACCAGTAATTCTCTCTTGTTTAAAAGAGAGAATTACCAGGATAATCTGCTCCTTGGACCCAGAGAACAATGCACAGCCTGGAAGCTCCTAATGTTCCATCATGAGTTCTGCCCAAAAGCTATACATTACAACGTGTGGATAATGTCCTGAATAATCGACTACAACACAACTATTGTGCATGCCAAACATCTGATATTAAACACAATGTATATTTCATTACTCTATACTGTATGTCCATGTCATACTTGGGGTTCATGTCCCGTTATGCCGTTCAGCTTTCAGGGCCTTGATGAATGGATGAATGGATTAATCCCATCGCTGGTTGATCTCGATGAGAGAGTGCGTCCAACTTCTAACACACATTCCTGCACACCGCCAGCCATAATAACGCCCCGCTTTCATGAAGGCTGGATGATTGATTAAGGAGGAGTAAGACGGCTCCAGGCCCTGTGCGCTCTGCCTCCACTCAATACGACCCGAGGTGAAATATTTCAATAACAACAAGAGCAGGAACGCTGAGACACCATGCTGAATTAGAAACGCATGGGTGTGCAATTTAAATTAGTATGTTATGTTTAGCACTCTGCAAACCAAAGGGGAGTTACCGGAATAGTCAGTGGCGTAGGAGTAGGATGACATTCACATAGCTGCCATGGATAGTGCCTGACTGAATAAAAACAGGCAATATATGGTTAATATTATTTTTTTGTCAGCATTTGTTCAGAGAAAAACAGAAGTTTAGTTGTCACATTTTATTACAAGTCATTTTTTGAGGAATAAAACAACTATTCTCCCCTACACTTTTACACCAATGGAAATTACATTAAATTAAATCACTTTTAACAGACAAATTATTAATCTCTTCATCTTCTGTGACTGTAAACAGCATTGCATCCGTTTCATTGCATGGACGACCCAGCAAGATTCAAAATGGACGACTAAGGACAACTTAAAATAACCTAAAGCCATTCCCCCCCAGACCATTGCCAAACACAAACAGACATGAGAAAGCACAACTTCATACACTGGTCACAGTGGTAGAAATGAAAGAATGACACATTTCCCTTCAAGTATTTGTTAATTTGGAGTTGCACAGGATAATATGGACACGGTCATGACGATCAACCTGGGTGAAGTAAGAGAATAAACGAGGAAACAGCTGCTCAAACCAACTTAAAAAATAACCTTGGATCAATCCAGCAAAATAATGAATGCACATGTAGAGCCCTTATTTGCACTGAGAAGACTGAAATATTTGGTCCCTTCCTTAGTTTGTGAGCGATCTTGATTTTGTCGTCGCCTTGGTTACAATCATCCCAACCCCACGTCCAGTGACATCATCACCACGAAGCCCAGAATCGACGTCCACGATGCTAGTTTCCCGTTTCCACTGGCAACGGAGAGGACACATTAGAAGAGAAGAAAAAAAAAAAAGGCACAACCTTCACCCACCTATGAACGAATGCTTTTCCACGCCATTCAGCGACCTAATGGGTTGCACAACTCATTTTTATCATCAGGGTCATTTTAATGTAAAGCTGTTCAAGACAAGGGACGAAGCCATTACCATTTCCCCCATTTAGTTTGTTATTGTATTGATTAACGATGGGTGCTAAAGGCCAAAGCAAATGGAGTGCAAATGTCACCTCATATTTGTAGCGCAAGAAACAGAATCATACTGCGCTCAAAGTTAAAGCACAAGGAGGGCAAATGTAGCAGGCTGTATTTTTGTGCTTGCATGGCACAGGACTGGAAAAGCAGGGCTGTTTGGGAAGATGGTGGGTACAAGGGCCATTCACGTTTTTAAAACAGCTCATTTTATTTCATGGAGTCAAATGCGATGTTTACGCAAAGTAATTATCGAGATTCTTCTCTAACAGATGTTTGAATCGACATTGTATCTCGATACTTTGGACGGAGAAAACCTCTGTCTCTACGCATCGCCGTCTCACAACCGTTTTCCTCCCCATCCTCCACTCACCTGACTTGAGCCTCCGGTATGATGTCATCCACCACCACGTACACCATGGCCCCCGCGGCAAACGCCAGCGCGTACGGCAACAGGGGCTCCGCCAGCACCACGGCAACGGCCCCTAGCAACCCCGCCACCGGCTCCACCATTCCACTCAGTTGGCCGTACCTGAGAGAGGGAGATAAGGGGATAAATAAGGGGCGATAAAGGAATTAACTGATTGTATACACACTCACACACACACAGAAACACATATACACAAACACCCATATGCACACACACACACACACACACACACACACACAAACACCCATATGCACAGCCACACACACACACAAACAAACAAACACACGCAAACAAACACATATAAACCCACACCCAGAGACATACACACACACGTACACAAACAAACACACGTATACACACACACACTTGCACACACAGTGCAGTGGAGCAGCAGGGTTTGGGCGTATTGATTGTGGATGCCTGTGCGGATGTGGGGATGGATCCCACGACCTTTGGACTGAGGGCCAAACACAACACGGGGTCTGTACCCACCAGAAGGCTCCCCACGTCGACATCCCAGCCCCTCGGAGAGGCAGGCTCACCGCCAACCCTTCTGGAAAGTTCTGGATGCCGATGCCAATGGCCAGGTTCCTGAGAGATTGAGGAAAAATGAAATATAACAAAACTATTTTCATAAAGGTTACAGTGTCGGTCCTTATTTGTACAGTGAAATACACTACAGTTGGAAACTTAGTCATCCCTCGGGTTCTAATGACCTTGATTACAGCGGGATAAGCAGAACATTCTTATACACAACAATAGTACATGCTCTCAAGGATAATTAACGTTACATCTTTATTTTTTTGACACATTTTGTTGTAGCTTCATGAAGAGCACAGTGGTTGCTTTTGTTCTAAATAATCCCAATAGGACTCCCACTTATTTTAAACTTACTTCTTCTTGTGGTTGGGGTTCATTGAACCATTTCTACCTGTTGCATTAGACATGTTGTGCTTAACATGACCACCAGATGTCACCAGTTCACCACAAAGTACCTTTGAGTGGTCCCTATTCTGGCGTTATCCCGATTCTAAACGCTACTGTTGTGGGGAGTGCTGCATAATGAACATCCAAGTAAGTTGATGGAAAGTCACTGGAGGTAAGCTTATATATACAATCGAACATGTACAGACACTCCTGCTAATAGAGAGAGTGAGAAGACTAACATAAATGACTACTATTGGTTGGAGAAAAAAAACTTGTTGAAGACTAGACACTATTCATTTAAATCAATAATGTCTATTTTTCATAAAAGTGAATGTGACGCAAATAATAAAGGCATGGTCAACTAGCCCCAGTAAACGTATTGTTCCCTTCAATCAATGTACTTCAAATGAAAGCTGTATATTTGTCTATTTAAGGAAAAGGGACAATTTGAAGAACCATGAAATGAATGAACATTAAATTAACATGAATATTAAAGCATCATTGTTGTGGAACTGGAAATGTTAAGTGTACCGGTATAGGGCTATGCCCATCAGATAATTATTAACATTAACCGTAGAGTAAGAAACCAACATATATCAGTATGTAATTCCTTAACACACGTAGTTGCAACTAGCCCACATACCACAACAGCAAAATACAAGTCCTATTCAGTTCTGAAATAGTTTTCATGGGGGTGGTGTTCAGTGGCATCATCTGGTTCACCCTATCCAACATGTCTGGGGCGTCACTGCCACAGACACCCGATGGTATGGTTATTTACTGATGTATTTATTGATTGCTGCCGGGATGTAAAAGAATTTCAACAATTATGACAAAATAAAGTCTACATGTGACGTTACACGACATGATCCTGAAGAATATTGATATCCCTCGCCTTAACTGAAGTTCGTAGAACTTGAAGTAGAACTTGGAGTAGAACTGCTAGGGTCATAACTGTGTCCCCCATGTACACACCCTCATCCCTACCCTACAACCCACTGACTTCCTCGCTCTTGACCTAAAATTGAGATAAACAAACAAAAAGGTTGAAAACTGAGCGCACACCCACTTCTCTCAGAATGCCATGAGTTTGATGAAAGAAGCAAACATCTACTGTGTGTGTGTGTGTGTGTGCGCATGCGTGCGTGCGTGCGTGCGTGCGTAGGAGTAGGATTAAGTGAAACATGTTCAACAAGAGCACATGAAGTTGCATGAATGTCTCTATGTGGTCATGTTTGGGTGCATCGCATGTTGGTATGTGTGAATATGCGTATGTGTGAGTGTGTGAGTGTGTGAATGCCTGCACACCCAAACATGCAATGCCCCATGAGCCTTCAGCAGCGGTCTTACCTGGCGCTCTCAAAAGTGGCAGACGGGGTCTTCCCTATGGCACCGAATCCTACACCCACAGCCAGGCCCTCTGATAAACACACACACACACACACACACACACACACACACACACACACACACACACACACACACACACACACACACACACACACACACACACACACACACACACACACACACACACACACAGCAAGGTGAGTGATGTATCGCCCGGGGGGGGGGCAGAGTGACATGAAGAGCATCAGATGAACAGACCACAAAAACATAACATTGAGGAGAGTGTCGGGGAAGAAGCATGAGACAAAGAGATGTGGGCCAGACAAAGAAAACACTGCTGTGGTGCATTTAGAGATGCACATTACAGTCTGTCACTTGGTACACATGACCACTTCAATCATACAATGCATGTTTGCAAACTGGGGTTGGGGTGGGGAAGCTGGGTGGATGGGACATTTAGTGTTTGTTAGGATAAGTTTACCGTAATTGTACCTAATTAAGATAATGTTACAAGTTATGAATATGGAGTTCATTAATCTTTTGAACAGCATTAATTTCAGCATATGCAATGCCATTTTAAATGAGGGGTTCACTATAGCAGTCAAACTCTTACACAGTATCCCTTTATCATGTAGATGCATCACAATGAAGTGCCTTCATTTTACTCTACTCATCTGCACAAGAACATATGATGATACACTTTACTATATGATGCTTCTGGAAAATGGCGTCACACTACCTGTTATTAGAACCAGTCAGTCTACTAACAAAACAGTGGTTATATGATGGCTTCCACAATAACACCATATATCCCCTGCTTCTCCTCCTCTGTCCCCTCTTCCCATCCTCTCCTCCCCCTCCCTCTCACCCCCTCTTCTTCTCCACCCTCCTTTCCTCCAATCTGCTCCTCTTCCATCTCTTCGATCCCTCCCATCTCTCCCCCTCCAAATCCTCTCTTCCCCCCTCCAATCTTCTCCTCCCCCCCCTCCCTCCCATCTTCTCCTTATGCTCTTCTCCCCCTCCCTATGTCCTCCTTTTAATCCTCTCTTCCTCCAACCCATCCTCTCCTCATCCTCTCCCCCACCCTCTCACCCCCTCCTGTTCCTCTCTCCCCCTCCTCCCACCATCTCCTTCCCCCCTTGCCTTGCACACCATTTATATCTCATTAGTTCTGCTTTTCTCACCCGCTGAAAATACGCCTCAGCTTGACCAGAAGTGAAAAGGTCAAACACTGCATTTAATCTGTTCTTGGACCACACAAACACTCAAGAGTGATGCTAAAACACTAACCCAGATTCTTTGTGATTCCTTTTATAATACTAATATAGATACCACTTGGTACTTACCTATATATTATTTATTGTTATATATTCTTGATTTGTAGTATGTATCTGGCCCTTGCGTTGACACAATAATGTTAATGTACAAAATGACCATTAAAAAATGGATTGCAAAACACTTTTACTTTGAAATATATATTTTTTTTTCAATCGTCTATTTCGTACAGTTATTCATATTACTATTAAGACAAGCGTCTGTGTGAAGATTTGCAGGGGAGCAACAGAAAACAGGACGTGAATCCGTCATGCTACCGAAGCAAACACCCGCTAATACAGAACGTAAACACAGCCCCCGTTCCCTGGTGGCTGCGGACCGTGGCTCAGTGGAGCACAGCCAGCCCCATCTCATGCCTTCTCATGCATTGCAGCTCAACAGCACTTCCAACCCACCACTTCCCCTCCGCCACCACTAGGGGGCAGTCAATGACGGGCCATGGGACCGAAGCAGCCTTTTAAAGACAGGCTTACTTAAGCTTCATCATAGTGTTGTGTGTGCTCTGTGCCTTCATGGCGGTCGTGTGCATTAAACATGAGGAGTGAGTTCCATCGTTGGGCTCCCATCGGACCGAGTGAGTGGCGAGGCAGCAGATGTTGCAGACTTGTTGGGGGGGGGGGGGGGTTGGGGGGGGGTGGGTGGGGAGAAAGATAAACTGAAGGACAGTTGTTGGAGATGGTAGGGATGGTTAGCTCACCTCTCAGACTAACCCTAACCATGGTGATGAGTGTTGGGTTGAGGCGGTGTCATTTTATTTGATTGTATTCAGTTATTTGCCAGGTGTTTTCCTCCTGTAAAAGGGACCATTATTACCTGAGCCCCAACCTAACCAGACCTGGGACCTGGTCTGTGTGCGAGGCGGATTACAAGTTCTACCATCATGTGTGGCCTCCAGGTCACAGTAGGAGAAGAACTGGGACATGGAACCAGCTGGGGCGTACGTCGTCAAACCCTGGTGTGACTTCAACCAAGTCACGTCCAATTGACTCTTTTCTTAATCACGTGGTTCTATGTCTGCTCTTCGCGATAAGGTGGTGTTGTGTTTGACTTGGTGGATGGATGACCTCAGGTGCACAGCCCACCTGTAGGCATCGTGCCAGAGACAGCGGCCTCGCTGATGACCTGCGGATGTGCTTCACATAACAACCCACTCCTTAATGAGCCACTCCTGTATTCAGCGTCCGACCCCTGCCTGAGCCCTAGTGACTTCCACTTGGATTCACCGTCTAGCCCCCGAGCTGTTGGCTAATGAACCGTCTCTGCGTTCAGCGTCTCCAACACGGAGACGAATCACTGATTCACCGACAACAGTGTCAGTCGATGTCATTCAGCCCGATGACTTAACGCTACAATCACTAAATAGTCTCCTATAGTTTCATCAGCACACTACATCCGATGCTCTCCTTGGGCTAAGGGTGCGTAGTGTAGTCATCAATCCACACCGGCTCGGTATCTAGAGAAAAGCTTTCTTTGTCCGATGACAAAGAAGCTTCGCTGCGGACCATGAAGACATCCGCAGCAGAGTGGCACTGGCACACGCAGCTACAGCAGCGGACAATGGCACCCCGGGCACGCGGCCGCTTCGAGTGCACCCCAGCCCTCGAGCAGAGTAGTGGTCTGGTTTCCTCTCCGGAAGCCAGCGGAAGGTTTTGATGCCTCCATTGAAGAGCTTGTCAGAAATGCCCACTATTCTACCCTGTGTGTGTGTGTGTGTCTGTGTGTGTGTAGGGGGATGTTAGTGAGTCTGTTTGTTGTCGCTTTCTTTACATTTTAATCAACTCTGGGTGGTGGTTATTTAAAGTCTACAGAGGTTTTCGAAGGATTGCAAAGAGGTATATTTCAATGTGTTCGCTATATGCACAAGAGACGTACGCACAGACAGATAAAATGCAAATGGTGAAAAAACAATGAATAATTGAATGTGTGCTCCATTTTTAACTCAAAAGATGAAAGGATTCTTGTGATGTGCAATGGCTAACCTATCATGCACAACACAAAGCCCATTGGCCACAGTTTTGAGATGATTGAGAGGCTTTCAAAAATCTAAATCTGTGTGTTTATTTCCAGACGGAAATGTTTGCAACAGAATATCATCGAAAACTTGTCATATATCTCCAATACATTTTCATGGCATCTTTCCCTTCTGCATTGCCGTAGTAAATGTAATCCACTTAAAGTAAATTGAAAAACAAGAAACCAACACAATGATTCTTAATCAATCAGGTTCCGTTGGATTCCATTTAGCCTGGCTCCGTTTTCCAAGCTACTAGCGAACGTGGTACCTTACTGCTGGCCTGCTACTGTCACTGACCTAATTATGGTGCTATCCAGTTGTATGGTACGCCGGTACGGCCCACCTAAAAATAAATCTCTTTACATTCTTTACACAAATACATTTTTGTTGTCGAGTCGTACGGTCGGCCTCACTGAACTCGCTCTACTTTCAGAATAGAGAGTGGGACAGAACAAAAGGGGGCGTTTCTCCGTGAAATGCCGCAAGAAAGCTGGGAGATTTACACCTTACGACTAGCACGTACCGGCGTACCATACAAATGGATAACACCATAAGACCTTATTATCACGATGTAGGAGCACAATAGCCCTAGCGCTCATTTAGCCGCCAAGACTATTCCTTCAGTCTTCACACTAACAGGAATTACACCTCATGACAGAAAAGACACCTCATGCCAGCGGGAATGATAGCGATCAATCCAACTGCTAACAACCGCCCACTCCCATGCAGTTAAGTAGTGTTAAGGTCAGGCGTTTCTGTCACAGTGAATAGGCAGCCTCAGCTTGAAATTGAATCTTCTCAGTCAAATGCACGGAATAGGGCCTTGTCTCTTGTCTATAATGATAGACAAGAAATAACAGTGCAAACAGCTAGAGAGGTGTGCAACACTCCATGAGCTGACCAAGTGCTCATATAGAGAGATCACATTATCTGACCAAAGATGTTTCTGAACATTTTCCAGAGGATTGAGTCAGCTCACTGCAATTTAGATAATTGTCTGCTGGCATACAGAGGTACAAATAAAGATGGAGGCTACAAATGTACTGAAACAAAATGTGTTTTGGTGAAGTGGCTTGGGATTGAACTGCGATCTGTGGTTCACTAGTGGTTGTACTAACACCCAGATACACACGTGTGCACAGGCACGCACACACACGCCACTCAAAGCCACAGGTAGAGAGGGGTTACGAATTGAAAAGGGAAGAAATATTTAAATGATGGAGCTTAAAGAAAACATAATTTCTATGAATGAGGGATGAAAAGCAATCCCAATTTTAAAGAACCATCAGATGGCAGCAATTGAAACAGAAGGGACACACTTTTTTCCAAAGATATTGAAATTCCAGGAATGTGCTAAAAACTATTGCCTCCAACTGAAAGGTAAAATTAAATAAGTTTGTATCTCAACACTCGTCTCCATTATATCTGAACCCAGCGGCCGTCTGTCTTTGCAATACCCCCATTTATTGTAATATTGAACATCAGCGGCATTCAATAAAAATTCAGAGGTCCAGTTGGAGAATATTTCCTCAAGCCAAGGTCCAGAACATCTTCTTATCTAACTTGCGTTATGCTTCAGTGCCAAATATATTGAAGTAGTTGAATCAATGTTTGTATGTAGTCAACAGCTGACTGAAATCTAATAAAGAAAGTACAATTCAATAATATTTCAATACTTCCATTACTCATGTTTTCACATTGCACAGGGGGATTAGGAATAAGATAAGTATGCTAACAATAAATAGATGTTATTTGCTCCATTGAAGTTAAATAAGGACTGCATTACAAAATAAAATGCCTAACAGCCATAACAGAAAAATGTGCATTTTACAATAAAGTGCTCCTATAGAAAGATTCAATAAAAATGTGGCTATTGCTTGAGTTTTCCTTTTTCTTCTATTTTGTTCACTCCATTTGTCCTCCAAACACTCCCAACTAACTCCCCCGCTGTCCCTGGTTCAGCAAGAGAAGAGCTGGGATGGTGTCAGGGCCATTCTCATACACATGGTGCTGACCACACACCAGCTATATCCCAGCTCCCAGCTGTATGTGGAGTAGACCACGGTCAACAGGTACCATCGCAGCTCCCAGCTGTATGTGGAGTAGACCACGGTCAACAGGTACCATCGCAGCTCCCAGCTGTATGTGGAGTAGACCACGGTCAACAGGTACCATCGCAGCTCCCAGCTGTATGTGGAGTAGACCACGGTCAACAGGTACCATCGCAGCTCCCAGCTGTATGTGGAGTAGACCACGGTCAACAGGTACCATCGCAGCTCCCAGCTGTATGTGGAGTAGACCACGGTCAACAGGTACCATCGCAGCTCCCAGCTGTATGTGGAGTAGACCACGGTCAACAGGTACCATCGCAGCGCTCTCGGAACATAGGAGAGACTGCTTTTAAACTGACGTGTGAACGATGAACATGTTAGAGTGTCCGTTCCTGATAAAAAGCTATTTTTTCAGTCTACTTTTCTCAATTTGAAGCGTGCAGCATTTAGGCCTGTGATCTTAATGAAAGAGCAGCGGGTCACTTTGTTTGGACCAGTTCAGACGGGCAACCTGGTAGTGCACGCTTCCTTTGGGACAGGCAGGCGTTTCTCCTCTGGGTCAAGCCTCAGGTCACATGTTGATTAGAGATGGGAGTGGGTTTCTAAAGTACAATCTTTTTTTCGCCTTTTTTGAATTTGCCTTGTTTCCGTTTATTGAGGGTATTTATATTTATGGGTGAAGACTGAGATCAGATCACTCATACCAAGACACACACACACACCATGCAGTTACATTGGGAGACCAAATGGAAGCTCTTCAACTCACCAATTAGTAACTAAAAGGTGGTCAGAATGCGATTTATCTTCAAGAAGGTTAACCGTACACAGAATATGTCTTGGTGTGTGGAAGCTTGGGAAAAAAAAATGCAATTACACACTTCCACTTGAGTAATGTGGATGGTGTGGCAGACCACAAATCATGTTTCTGTTTTGTCGAAAAACAGAGCTTGACAATTGTCTCTAAAGCCAATGAATCTGAAACCCTCAGGCTCAAACAATTGCATTCTGTTTCATTCCGCTGTGCATATATATTGCTTTTTAATATCACCTGCACCTCACACTTCTTTCAGTCAAAGCGTGTGCAAAATGCAATGGTGTAGCAGCTACAACATGTAATGCATCATACATAAGTATAATATACAAGCATACAAGTTGTAATGGATGCTGCTTTTCACGGTCACTGTCCCAGGATGTGAAACAGCGAGCGAGCTGTTCCAAGTTATGTCTTTCAGTATTACTTTTATCCTAATATACTCGTCCAATGTCCCTAATTGGCTTCTCCATCACACTGTACCACAGCATATGTACCACGGCCCAGCCATCAAAGGGCTGCTTGCATTCGCCTTGGGTCTAATAGACAGAATGGAGAAGCATCTCAGCAGACAGGGAGCGTTACTCAAACCTCACAAAGAGCATCGTCTCTCATTACTGGAGGGCTAGCCGTGTTAGAAACTAAACTAAACTTAGTTACATTTCAATAACTTATCATGATATGATTCTCTTGATGCATGGACTTGCATGGAAAGAATACGTTTCTCATTTACAATTGAACAGTTTTATAATATGTTGATTTGTATAACTCTCCTGTACTCTCTGCCCGGAGACCCTCATTTCCCATCTGGGATTACATCTGACCCTGTAACTGAAACATCCCGTCCCGAGCAGTGAACCTACAGGGACACTGAACAGCGCTCGGCCCCTGGGCTCACCTGGGATGTTGTGGATGGTGATGGCCAGGATAAGAAGCATGATTCGTCTCCAACTGCTCCCCCTGCGCACCATCTCTTCCTGTTCCTGTCTGTGGTCCGGGGCCTCGGGGCCGTCCGCGTGGAGGCTGCCTCTCCTCCTCTGGTGCACCTCACCGTTCTCGATCTTATCTGAATGTTGGCAACACAGAACAGCAGAGGGATGTATGGGTAACCTGGCCCACAGGAAGTGCCACACTTGCTGCGTGTGTGTGTGTGTGTGTGTGTGTGTGTGTGTGTGTGGTGTGTGTGTGTGGGGGGGGGGGGGGGGTGGTGGTTGGTGCTTGTTTCAAAATAAATCAAAGAATGGAATGTTGCACTTTTCTTTTCTGGAAAACATTGATGGTGTACAACAGGGCTATTCAACCTCCTTATCAAGTGGGCCAAAAAGGAAAACCACGCGTAGTAAAACTATGTCAATGAATCGCTACAAATAAATCTTACTTAAAGTAGTCTTAACTTAATAGATAGATAGTACTACTACATGGAATAAACTTGTCAGACGCATTCCTTTCTTCTTTACTTTTAATCGTATCATTATAACATTTTTTGTTGATAAATATTTGTCGGTCCATTCGCTTTTGAATTGGCGATTTTCACAATCAAGAATACGTTTTTTTGGCTTGGAGAGAGACATCTTGAAGCGTGTTGTTAGCCTAGCTGAAGTGACTTTCTCCGTGGCTCACCAGCATAGAATACAACATGAGCTTGACTGAGCCAATAGCAGGCAGACAGAGCCTTATAGGCATGTGTATGACAGATTTAATGCATTTGTTTTACTCATCATATTACAAAAAAATAAGAAGGGCCGTATTGGGCCCACAGGCCACTAGTTGAATAGGCCTCGTGTACAAGCATCAGCTGTCCTGTTGACACAAAACAGCAACTCCTGACGCGTTAAAAGCATGGCCTCTAACTTAAAGCCACCCAAACTGGAAGGGTGAAAAAAAAATCCTGGGAAAGAAGTGGAAAAACTGAATTTGACATATGCCGAAATGTATCAATATAAAATAAATATCCTAAATTATCAAGTGAATTGAGTGAGTAAATGTATAAGGTGTTTTCTGGATGCAATAACTGAAAGCCACATGCAGTGGTTTAAAGCAACCTGCTGCACTTATATTAAACATCCATGGAAAATCTATAAACATCTATGTAAATATATATATATATGCAGAGACCAAGGCTTTCCCACTAGAATACTTCATTATTTAATCACTTTGATAAAAAGAAACATCCTCTCAATGGCTCAAAACCACATGCAGAGGCTTTTGCTCGAGCCTGTTGGCTATCAATCGATGTCAGTGCAATTTACAGACGCCCTCAGACATTTGGAGGAATGTAAAATAGATTGAAAAACCCTGACCCTCAATTAAATTAAAAATGTAATTATTATCTTTAATTAAACCATAAGCTCATTATATATAAGCTATCATAGTGTATATTCAGCAGAAACGATTGACTGACTATAAATTTCAAAGGGGCAGTACTGGAGATTTATATTTAAACGGGCAACCAAAGGTAGGCAAGGCAACTTTATTTATATAGCACTTTTCATACACAAGTGCTTCACATATAAACATTGTCATACAATAAAAGAAAAATAATAGATAAGTAAAAACGTAAAATAGATAGAAAATTAAAGGCAAAGTTAAAAAAAGAAGCATTTTAGAAACATTTTAAAAAGGCAAAGTTAAAAAAAAAAGAAAAAGCATTTTAGAAAGTGAGAAAATAAAGGCAAAGTTAGTGGATTTAAGATTTAGCAGAAAGCTAAAGCAAACATAAAAGTCTTCAGTCTTGTTTTAAAAGCTGTCAGAGTTGGGGCAAGTCTTAAATCCTCAGGGAGTTTATTTCAGCTATTTGTTGCATAGTAACTAAATCCTGCTTCCCCATGTTTCGGGTTGACTCTGGGGATAATTAACAGATTGGTCTCAAAAGATCTTAGTGGCCTAGAAGGCTTATGTAGTGGCATATCAGTTAAATGGCCCTAAACCATGTAGGGATTTATAGGTTAGCAACATGATTTAAAAATCAATTCTCTGACATACAGGGAGCCAATGTAACGATTTAAGAATTGGTGTAATATGTTCAAATTTTTTGGTCTTTGTTAGAACTCTAGCAGCAGAATTCTGAACAAGCTGTAGTTGCCTTAGAGTTTTTTTGGGAGACCTGTAAGGAGACCATTGCAGTAATCAAGCTTGCTAGTGATCTTCGGTAGACATAAGCCCTCTAAGTCTTGCTACGTTATTAAGGTGATAATATGCAGATTTTGTAACTGATTTGATGTGACTGTCAAAATGTAAATCTGAATCCGTGATAACCCCTACATTTCTGGCTTTGAATGAGGTTTTCAGGGACATCGAGTGAAGGTGTTGGGTTACTTTAAGCCTTTCGGTTTTAGCACCAAATACAATTATCTCGGTTTTGTCCTCATTTAGTTTAAGGAAATTTCGGCACATCCAGTCTTTGACTTGCTCAATGCACTGGCAGATCTATGGGTTGATAATCATTTGGTGATAGCGATACATAGATTTGCGTGTCATCAGCATAGCAGTGATGGTCAATATTGTTATTTTGCATGATGTGCCCTAGTGGGAGCATGTAGATGTTGAATAGAGAGGGTCCTAAGATCGAACCTTGTGGGACTCCACATGTCACGTTTGTTGATTCTGAAACAAAGTCGCCAATAGAAACAAAGTAGTTCTCATCACGCAAGGTAGGTAGTATCTCATCACACATGAGCTGATGGACAGAAGGAACAAACTTATTGGTGTAAGAGTTGATGAAATAGGGAAAGTCTGGCCCCAGGCTGAGACAAACACTGATGGGTTGGGGACAAGGTTGGTAGCTATTTATTATTTAGTAATGAAGAGGAGGCTTTTAACCAGGCCCAGTTATAAGGAGCAGGTAGGAGTTAGGCATCTGTGTGTGTGCGTGTGCGTGTGTGTGTGTGTGTGTGAGATCTGATCTCAGTCTTCACCCATAAATATAAATACCCTCAACAGAATCAATGGAATACTGCTCAGCTTAAATGGCTAATTCAAATGTATAAAGTGAAAAAAAAGATGCCTACTGGCAGACTGTTAACGCTGTAGTGTGAAGGCGTAGTACTGTAAAAACAAAAGAGCCATGCTGAGGATCTATGCACTCACAGCACATCTTAAGACGCCTTGGATAAAAGCATTGTCAACCAAAACTAATACATTTATTTATGTTTTTGTGTCTGCAAGCATCTCTCTCTGTGGGTGCACACGGTCCCTCACAACCTCATTAATGAATGCCCTATATGTGTTCCCTCCGACACTTCTAGCAAGATCTGTTCCGTCTCAAAACAACGCACCATACGCTTTTAATTCCACTTTTATTTCCACTTCAATAAATAAAAGATATCCCTGCCATCTCCTTGCGAAGGCATAGTTAACACTCTGACATTATCAACACCCAACCTTCTGGCTGAGCTGGGCTGGTGGTTGTTCTACGGATTACGTGAGCTTGACACCTACAGCACATGGCGATGGTGAGAGCCCCCAGTAGGAAGACCAGGGCAATAAGTGGACTCATGGCTCGTGGCGTCGTGCACGAGCATAAGCGTGTCTTATCTGTGCTCCTCTGTGCATTATTGGGTTAGATCAAAATTAGGCCATTACGTGTTGCGTTGATGACGGGCAGCATTTTGCACTTTCATCTTTTCTCGTATTTATCTCGCGTGTAAATTTTTTTTTTTGACTCCCTCTCTCTGTCTGTCTCAACAATCTCACGCTGTCTCACCCACTCAATCTCTCCTGATCGCGCACACTCCCAACCTCTCTTCATCCACTCACTCTCCCTCTCTCTTCAACTCCCTCATCCTCTCCTCTATCACAGCCTCCCCCTCTCTCCATCTCCCTCCTCTCTCACCTTCTCCTCATCTCCTCATCTACTCACCCTCCCTCCCTCTTCAACGCCCCCTCTTTCTCTCCTTCTCTCCTCTCTCACGGGTCCCCCCCCTACATCTCCATCCCCCCTCATATCTCTCTCCGTCTCCCCTTCAGACACATTTTTCTGTCTCTCGTCCCTCGCCCTCCGTGCATTAAGTTGTTCTTACAGATTGTTGTTTACCAGATAATGCAATCATTGAAACCACTTCTGTCTGCCTCAGTCGTCTATGCTCTATAATTACCTCTGCCAGGGAGGTTATGTCTTCACCTCTGTCTGCGTGTGTTTATTTTCTTGTATCGACCCTGTCTGTGAACAACATATCTCAAAAAGTAAAGTGAGGATTTGCACCAAATTTAGTAGAATAGTCGGTCACTGGTCACTCTAAACAGATTTACACCAAATCTGCCAGGGATGTTCGTCACACGACTCAGAGGTCCACCTCCCAGGGCCACAACCACTAAGCTTTTCTGCATGACCCTAATGCCTGGAGGCCTGTGATCTACCGCACATTTTCGGGTCCTATCATGGGGTTAAGTAATAGGAGACTACCTTTGTCTCTCCATCTCAATGGAGCAACATTGCGTACGCATGCCCAATTCACACTCTGTCTAGACTTCTGTTGTTTAATAAAACTTTCGCAATGCACAGTGAGTTGTTATTATTAAAGTCTGCCATCAGCTGACTGCATCTCATTAAAACAGACTAGACCCTCAAGAGGAACCTTTCATTCCCTTGTTCAACAATTAGCAACACATTTGGAGATGAAGTTTGTGTCTTTTGTGTTCATTAAAACTCTGGAAGCCCCACAAAAAACTGTCATACACATGCAGAGTTTTACGCTTCGTTTAGACCGTGTGCATCTAGGTTATTCACACCAGCTCCAAGAGACGGTGTTCTCTTACCTGTCATACTCAGAAGTTTGCTTCTTCGGGTAAGGTCAGTGAAGTGTTGAAATAATGTGGTGAAAATGGTACAAAAGGGGAGAAAACCATGCAAAAGTAACAATCCAAGCAGATCCAGAAGGCTAGAAAAGGAGGATGCGACCAATCAAAAGTCCCAATGAACAACATTTTGAGTACGCGGTGACACGGGGAGGGGTAGGGGATCGTGCGAGTGTCCCGAAATATCGTAAAGACAGATGTGCAGGTGGCACAACAACAGACCTTGAGAACCACATTGACCTTGAGTGTATTTTTCTCTCTCTCCCATCTGGAATGGAAGACATTCACACATCTCCTATAATGGGGGTCACGAGTCTCCAGTCACATGTGTGACTGATCCCCACACATGTAGAGGTCACGGTGTTTGGCCCCCAGCCAGAAGGGACCGCCAGAAGGCATCCTTGAGCAAGCTGTTGAAACCCTGTGCCGGCTCCTTAATGACTTGAATGTATTTGCTGAAAGTCGCTTTGGATAAAAGCGTCTCCTAAATTGCTAAATAATTCATAGCGCACAGTGCAGGGATATACCGCACAGGGCTAGACGTCCAGAAGCATATTGATATCACAGCCCCCATATATCCCATATTTAGACAGCCAACCAGGGCAACGTCATTATTGCATGACTAATTGATGGTGGTTACAATTAGCATGGGCATTGATGGCAGCAAATAAGGGTTCTCACACAGGCACACAGTAACACACACACAAGTGTATAGACATGCACTGCACACACTCCGGGTAGCTATATCATTAACGCTCATATGTCAATCTCCTCTGCACAGCCGTGGCGGGGAGCCCTGTCACGTTCAGTGATAACTGGGTGGGAACGCGGTGGCAAGAAGACAGCTTTACAATGAGGATGTGCCACTTAACTTGGGCGCACACACACACAAACAGCCACGCACGCACGCACGCACGCACGCACGCACGCACGCACGCACGCACGTACGCACTACTTCTCAATCCCTATTCGAGTACCCGCCACCTATCTGCAATGCAAGGCTTCACTCCCCGAGCCGCCCCTCCCCTTCCTCTCTCATCGCTCACACCGAGCTCCATTATGGCTCTGTTATTGTAGCTGGTTCCTCAGTCTCACCTATCTCAAGCATGTCCTTATTGTCAACAATACCTGCCCTTACACACACACTGTTCCAGTCACACACACACACCTCATTATATAGTGCTGCCATATACAGAGTACTTGAATGAATGCATGGAAACACACCTACACATATGGTCTGGGCAGTGGCGGTTTTAGCTACGGGCGATACGGGCAGCCCCCTGGGGGGGCATTACAGGGGGGGGGGGCGGCATTACAGGGGGGGGGGGGGGCGGCACGAGCAAACGAATCGATCATACTCCCCCCCGCACGGAGGGGGTCTCGCCCGGGGCGCAATTCAATGTAGAACCGCTGCTGGGTCTGGGACACACACACACACACACACACACACACACACACACACACACACACACACACACACACACACACACACACACACACACACACACACACACACACACACACACACACACACAGTATACATACATACACAAATAAATTAAAGTATGAAAAAACACACTTAAACGCCCCTGTATTCAATCTCATGCTCAACAACGACACAACTTAATGTATTCAGGTCACAACACCGGCTATGAATCGCCCCCCTGCTTAACAACGCCTGTACACCCGAGCGCAAGATTAGGTGAATTGTCTGTGTATCAAGGTTGAATTGATTATCTTATCGCTGACTGTCAAACGATATCCACGGCGACAAAACTTCTTCAGAATATGAATGGGTGCGGGGCTCTCTAGCGCGCAAAAAACGTTGAATGTTTAATGCGAAAGGGCCGCATACCGATAACAGGCTTCACAAAATAACCGATAATAGGCCTCGCGAAACCCACCCCAGGCACTGGGCCACGTTAATTGGCACAGCCTGTGTGATTCCTTCTCATTTATTTCCATTAGACGGGCCGCTACACACTCTGATTGGTGGCATTAATGGCAGACAGAGGGGCTAAGAGGGGCCGGCATAAGGGGAGGGGGGCTGGTCAGGTGGTCCGTCCCTTTAGTGTGCCATCCAATGATGGGTGGAAGAGGGGGGGGTGGAGGCCTGGCTGACCTTGTAAAGTACAACACAACCACCCATCCCGTGGCGGTTTGATAGCAGGAGGGTTTTGTGGTGGGGCTGATCGAGGCCCAGCCGATGTGCAGCGCGGTTTGCCCAGAATGAGGTAAACCAAATGTGATCGAATTGAATTGAATGAGATTGAAAGGAATTGTATTGAATACGTGGATTGCCCTGCATTTGCTACTGATTTTCTACTTGCTATTGCAAGTAACTGAGTTAACGTGACAGTGGTGTTCTGAATTGTACTGCACTGGAGATTTGATAAATGGAAAGTTACGGGGAGCAAGTAGTGGTTGAAAAAAGGCACCAGAGAAGGAGACGTGAACAAAAAGTAAGATACGGCAAGATGCAGAAGGATTGAGCTGGAGAAGGACAGAAAGAGCGAGCGAGTTTGACTTGTAAACCACGATGGATTACAGATCGATAGACTGTAATTATAGATAGCAAGTAGACGGACAGAGGGCAGGACCAACTTACACCCCAGACGACCAGGCCGACAGACAAGAGAACAGGATCAGATGGATTACCTTCACAGCAACTAGAATTTCCAGGAAAAAAATACCATTTCTCTTTTTCTTCATTTGAACAAAACTCACAATATAAAGAGAAAAGAGAGTTAATGAAGCAGAGCATGCCGTCACAGGCAGTACCGGCCCTCTCGTTGCTTCTCGGGATCAGTTCACACGGCAGGGTTGAAAGCACTTTGTGTGTCCCTGCTGATGCAGGCCCAAAGGGGCTGCAGCTGTACAAAGTGGGGCCCTGCTGGCGATGAAGGGCCATACTTCACTACATTGTCTCACTTCCAGCCTCCCTGCACTACCTTTGTCCAGCCTTTCCTCCATCTACGCATCCAAAGTAAATACATTGATTTGATCTAAGTGTGTGTGTGTGTGTGTGTGTGTGTGTGTGTGTGTGTGTATGTTTATGACTGTGTGTGTGTGTGTGTGTGTGTGTGTCTGCATGCGTTTGTGTGTGACTGTACGTACGTGTGTGTGTGTGTGTGTGTGTGTGTGTGTGTGTGTGTGTGTGTGTGTGTGTGTGTGTGTGTGTGTGTGTGTGTGTGTGTGTGTGTGTGCGTGCGTGCGTGCGTGCGTGCGTGTGGATCAGAAGCTGTAGACGCCGACAAAATACTAAAACTAACCACCACCAACAACCTACCCATAGCCGTTTTGTGCGTTTGTGTCCGAGATTGTCTACAGTGTCGGGGTGTCCCCTCTCTGACATGTGGTGTGCAAAAATGCACGCAAACACACACACAAAAACCTTCACATAACAGACCTTTAATTCAGTCACTTTGAAGAGAGGGAGTAGGGACAGAACAGAGCGGGACAGACAGACACACCGACACACAGACACACAGACTGCACCAACCAACCAATGAAAGAGCGAAATAGCGAATGAAAACAAACAAGCGATCAAACAAAAGAAAGTCAGAGAGTGAGAGAGAAGGATCACGATAAAAAGCCATACACCAACGTGATCTGAAAATACATTTACTTAATGGGTTAGTACACTCAACTCTTCATAAAGGACCAATGTACACTTAAACTGCAATATAACATGGTTTCGACATAGTCTGACCCCAATTTTCCGGTACCTGAATTTTAGAGTGGTGATTTCTCCATAAGATTGCCTATAAAATGTGCAAGTGAAGGATTGAAGCATTCACGGCAGAGCAGATACAAACAGCAGCGCTGTCGCTGAGAGTGGATGAATACACACTCAAGCTGACGCCGTGCAGTGGAACATTGGGAGCGAGGACGGCCCGACCCGTCCGTCAGCTGAGGCAATCATTGCAGCGGTCACTGGCACACCATCCGCCATAAAAGTAGAAGGACGAGTTTTTTGTCAACTTTCTCTGATGACATTTAAAGCCGTAGAGTGAAAATCACGTTTTAAGTGAACTTAGTAATTATTACGCCATTCATCTGCCTTCCATCTTCTATCATCCATCTCCACCTGTCACGGTGCTGAGCTCATTGGAGCCCAGTCGAAAGCTATCCAACCATCACACGGCTACGCCAATGTATGAATAGTTTGGTTACATCATACCTATGCAATACATAGGTATGATGTATTGAGATATGCCAGTTGGTGGACACTCGATACTGGGAGTGTATTGACTCTGGACATGGCATCGAGGTGGGATTCAAAGCTCTTACCCTGGCAGTGGTGAGGCCATGCTCTCTTAAGACAAAACACAAGAAATGAAATGATGCAAGTCTTCCTAAAGATCTAGCAAACACCATGCCACTGTGTGAAGAAATGCCTTATGTGGCCACAGAACTTTTTTCCACCGTTATTTGAACTTTGACCCTGTTTACGGCTGACCTTTCACAGCATGTCCAATCAGTGTACAGCTTTTGGGGCATGTGGGCAGGAAAGTGTGTTTGGCAGGGGTGTTAAGACTCCAGATCCAAAAGGGTTCAGTCTGTCTAACCCATACCTACTCCATGTAATGTAAAGTTTCTCCTGAGAAAAGCATCTCCTAACGTCTAACAGCGTGAGGGTGACCTTGTTGTAAACACCATGTTTACGCCTCCAGTGGGAGACATGGAGGAGGTCCATGTCATGAGCACTTACTCGATTTTGACAAGGGAATCTAGAACATTCTTACAGGCTACGAGTCGGTCTTTATGCATTTTATTCCACTGTGACCTTAATTATTTCCGGGAATTTCCGTGACTAGTAACACGCAACTTATCCCCTTGGGGTTGACATTATGTGTGTATATGTGTGTGTGTGTGTGTGTGTGTGTATATGTGTATGTGTGTGTGTGTGTGTGTGTGTGTGTGTGTGTGTGTGTGTGTGTGTGTGTGTGTGTGTGTGGGTGGTATAAATTACGATAAAAGAAAGGTACAATTGCCAGGAGGGACAATATACGGGATGTGGAGGAAACTTTTCCATTTAACACAGGAGAATTCTTCTACTATAGATCCTGTGTTCTGTATAGTCAATACATACAATGAATACTTAATGTTTGCAATCTGAAAAACCCGAAGCATCATGTTTGCCTTGTTTGATACAATCAGCAACCACCAGGAAAACTAAGGAAAAAAATAGCAATAATGTACAGAGGTAAAGATTTGCCAGTTGGCTGACCTTAAGTATATGGAACATTGATCGAAACAGCCACTTCAAATACACACAATGCGCAATACCTACCGTTCATATACCACACGCATAGTTCAATTAAAAATGGATCCAATGAGACTGGGAGGGGAGAGATTGGGTGGTTTTCTGTGATGGCCACAGATAGCAGATGATACCAACACCAAGGATTTGGATTAGTTTCAAGTTAAGAAGGAACCCAGAGGAAGCCCCTGCAGCAGGCCGCTGTAATGTCTCAGACACTAGAGAAGAGAAGACAGGCACCCGAAAGCCCCCCAGACAAAACCAGAGCTTGGCTTCAGGAAGATTCTCTGCGCGGGAAGAAAAGCAGGGAAAACCAGAAGAGGAGATATCCGTTGAGAGTAAGTCAGATCAAAAAGTAAAGCAGCAGAAGGAGCAACATTTTGTGTGTGTGGGCGCGGGCTCGTGTGTGCATGCTTGACATGGGAAGCACGAGAAACAAGAGAAAGTACCCGACATTAGCTCAACAACAACGATCAAGAACTCACAGACTTCACGTCAGACTTCAGTAGATTCAAGATGATGCCAACAGCGGCAGCATGCCCTGGATAAGAAACTAAATACTGGTGTTGTTTTTGTTTGTGTTGTGACAGATGAGATACAAGTTCCTATGCCGATCTACGAATGCACATTGCAGGGCATGGCTACACCCAGCAAGGAGATGATGGCAGGTTTGCCTGCTGTGTACTGTGTTTATGTCTGTCTCAGCAGGAGGCTATTCTTCATGAATTCTTAAACAGATCTCCTTTTGCCCAACATCAAGACAGGTGGCCCCGTGGGGCGAAGAAAACTGCGCTGATAGAATTATGGAAGTCATACGCAGGAGGTCCCACGCACTAATTATAAACACACACACACACAACAGCCTCCCGACACACAGACATACACACACACATATAATAAAACACACACAAACAATAAACATACACATATACACACACATTCCCGTAAGCCTACACACATGCACAGGTATACACAAAACACACTCACACATACACACACAAATGGGTAATTTCACAGTTGGAACTAATTTATCGTTTTACTTGTTAATCCAATTCATCACTTTACCGACAAAACCAATTGGCTTGTGCTGGGTAACTGAGGAAGGACTTATGTTGTTGGGGTGTTGGATTCCTGGCCATAAAACACATAATCCTTCCCTGCTCATAGATGCTAGTAGCTTCAGGTGAAAGCGCCTGCTAGAAGATCAAGCAGTAAATAGTATTGTGATGCTAGCAGCTACTTAACACTGTGGAAGTATGATTATATATATATATATATATATATATATATATAATATATATTTAAATAATATAGATATATATATAATATTATATTAAAATAATATATGTATATAATATATATATTTATATAATATATAGAAGGTGACAGAAAGAGTCAGGAATGAGTTGGTCCGTGAGTTTGTTTTTGTACTTTGTTTCCTTATTTGATTACTAAAAGTAGGCTATGTCACACTATGTCACACAAAACAAACCTGTTACGAAACAACCGCACACCGTTGCTATTAAAAGCAACCTATATTCACGTACCGCAGTGTTTTATTTATGTAATATGGGTGCTTTGAATATTGGTGGAAAAACGAACGCCAGCCATGCTTTGTATGTGTGATAGAAAAGAGGTGCAGTATGTGTGAAAACCTTGGATGTTTTCTTTGGAAAAGCACATGTGTGATCTTTCCCAATGCAGACGACACCAAAGAGAGTTAAGGTACCAAAAAGCAGAAGATGGTAGTAGCTGCACACTTGGTTAGTAGGAAAGAGAGGCAGGTCACTGTAAGCATAGATGAGGGGAAAATTAAGGAACCCAACAGATTAGTTTTAGAGGATTTTTTAAAGATTACAAAAAGCAAGCAAGCTAAAAAGAGGCCATCAAAGAAGTCCCTGTGTGGGATGGTGCGGTCATAGCCATTGTTTAAATCCCTCTTGAGTACATTACTCATAATGATAAAAACACCATCAATTCATTTACTTAATGAGATTGGTAATGTAAGTGGCTTGTTGTTTGTTGATGTATTTCAAGGGCAGAATTGGGAAATTCTCAACCTTAAACATTCAACTTTCTAACAATTGTTTTTATTTTGTGTCACTAGTTCTCTCAATTTTTTTTTCCAATGGCAAGAATCTCTCTTCACCATATATGGGGTGTAATCCCCAGTGTCTGGGCGTTGGTATATGAAGGGAGGGCTTGCCTGCGTGGGGTCCTCCTCTACCTATCCGGATGGTCATCTCCTCAGTGCCCGAGAACTGGAAGGACGAAGGGTCCTCCGACTTCTCCTTCAGAGGCTTGTAGTCGGGCGGCAGTGCCAGAGCTACTTGAGGGTCCACTCCTAACCCCTGGAGAGAGAGAGAGAGCAAGAGAGAGAGAGATTGGTTATGCGTAGGAGTATTCGTCTATTAAATGAAAATATTCTAATAAGATCTTGAATATAAATATGCACGTCTCCTTCTGTCTGGAAAATTGTATTTCAAATGTGTATTGGTTACATTAAATGTAACCATCCCCATGTGGGACTATATAATTAGGTCCTCTATCTCACAATCAATGAGAGAGGAGGTAAGCCAAGGTTGATACCACCACAAATATGAACTTGAATGATCCATTACGCACATTGAAAGCAGAGTGTTAGTCGTGTCTGTTTTAGGCATGCAACTAAATTATAATTATTGATTACTTTATTTCAAAGAGATCAACACAGATTTCATAAGGTTTAAGGCACATTGATCTGCATCCTTTGGCAATCAACAAATGATGGGAGGGAACAAATTGTAATCGCTCTGCACCTGCTTCAAATGTTCCCTAAAACATCTCAGGTCCCTTATCTCCTGAAAGCTTTGTTTTCTAATTGTCCTTCAACTACGAGCTCAACAAAATCACACATGGAAATATGGGAGGCAGAAATGCATTGTGTGAAATAACATTTAGCAATTGATCATACCAGCCGCTAAAATTTGGTTCAGATGCAGCCAGGCTTCCCAATCAAACAAGGCTCAAATCTCCTGACAAAGAATGAATGGAGATTAAATCACAATGACTTATTTGTTGATTGCACTGACTAATGGTAACAGTCTTAGTCTGTTGGTTTTATTATCTCCCGACTATTAAATCTCTGTTATCATAGTATGCGATAATGGATGGTGAGACCAGTCTGTCATCCAGATTTTTACCATGTCCTGTTAATGTGAGAGCCTTTTTAACAACCCAATGAAATCATTTTTCATTATCATAGGTACTTATTTTTTATTATTGAAGTGCGTGTTTGTTAAAGGAAAAACAATTTCACAAATAAATATTTTAAATCTCTCTAATTTCTTTAAAAACAAGTCAGAATTTGAAATGTAACTTGTAGCTTTATTTCATTTGAGTAGTGTAAATAATTAGTATGAGAGCCGGAGTAGAATCATCATTCAGCCTAAGCAAGATTATCTAGCAGCAGACGTGGTTTTCATCGTGCTGCTGTTCTTAATTACGATACAATAATCAAAACATCCAAAAACAGGAAAATAACTCCCGGACTCTGAACTAGTGGCAGAGGAACCATCTAGCACAGGTTAAGTACATGGAAAATAGGTCATATCTTAGACATCGGTGGCACCCGGTCGGCTGTTTCCATCACCAGCCTTGACCTGTTCCCACTCACTGCCTGAACTGCCACATTAAGAGGTTCACTGGCATGCACAGCGCAACTGCATAATTTAGTGGAGATCAATTACAATCACAATCACGTTTGATCCTACATGATTGAATACTTCCTCTCAAAGCCCGGTGTAATCACCCTGAACACACCAAGACGCCACACTTCCGACTCCAGCCCAGAGGGACGAGTGAGGCTAACACAGAGATCTTCATTACCTCGTGAACACATTTGTGTCATGTACTGTAACGCTGTCATTATAATCAAAGGGTAATAATTTATCATATATGGGTTCAAGTATCTCACACAAGGATGCATACCGGTATGTTTTACAGATTTCCATCGTGTTCCGTGTGAAGGTTAGTAGCTCCTCTCCATAACACAGGTAATTGGTTCCTGTAGCTCATGGTTTTAAGGTGATGTTGCTGTGGCCCAAAGCATTGCTGGAAGGCGAGCAGCAAAACCCAAGGAGCTAGCCTACCCCCAGGATACTACATATATATACTACACATGTATACCGCTTCGGCCACTGAGCCCACACTGTTGACCGCGGTTTTACTCATATAAAACTATGACGCTACAACTAAGAATGTGTACATAATGTCTCTTATTGGAATGCATTACATTTAACAAAACAAAGGCTATATATAATATATAAAATACATTATTTGAATACACCGCAAAATACACAGCGACCAAAAGCAGCCAGCCAAGTGGCCAACACAGCCCGGTCAATGGCACATGTGATTGGACTGTACGTCAGCAAAGAGCAACCAATAGGTTTAGAGAAAAATGGTCCCGCCTCCAGGAATGAGTTGTTAGATCAACGTTTTCAGCACTGTTTTTTTTTTAGTGTCAGAGTTTCAAAGTTTCAGTTTCAAAATGAATTAGCACCAGAACACTGTCAATCACGTGACTCGTTAACTTGCCCCCTTTTGGCAAAATCTCTGAAAAGTCAGTGCTGAAAGCTCAATATTAAATATTATTATTATTAATTAACAAAAAAATACACTGGGAGGACAGTGTCGGATTTGAAACTCAGCAAATGTGCTGGTGAAATTGTTTTACCTTTGAAAATCTATTGGTGGAAATTATGTTTGCAGATGTTTGAAAACTTTTTTTCAGGCTATAATCTCTTTCTTCAATGTCGCAAAACCTTTTTTAGAAGGTGTCGAGTTTTCAAACACAGACTTACAGGCCTTTGAATTTTTTTTTTAAGGTTTTAATTATAACAGGATTCTAATCCCACCCACAGAGGCCTGTGCTGTGGGGTTCCCAGGGTTTGCACTGACCTGTAAATTACCACTCTGGCTGCAACAATTCCCTGGGGGAATTGTTAAAGATTCAAACTCGAGCACTTACATTGGACTCACCCAAGTGTATGGATGGATTTAAAGACTCTATGTCCATGTCCAGTCAGGATAAAACATCAAACCTCGTCCATTTTCCAGATGTCTGCAATACTGCAGTCGAGTACTGGAGGTTCAGAAACCCATTAGTGCTCCAAGAAAAGTCATGTCAATGCACAATTGTATGAAAGATTCAGTGGCTGCCTCTCCTCGTCCTCTCTAGACCCCCCCCCTCCAGACTATACATAGAGTACCCTCCCCTGGATGATTTCCAGGAGGAGATCCTTCAAATTGCTTCCTGCCCCCAAACAGAGAGCAATCAAAGCAGTATTTATTATCAGTCACAAAATCTCTCTTTTGCGCACGCACACACACACACACACACCAGCATAAATAAGTAAAACTAACTTGCTGAGTGTTCTTGGACAGTTTGCACATCACGTCCCGACGCCCCCCGTCAGTGAAAATAGTTTTGATGCAAGATTTGATGGTGTTTAGCTTGAAAGGCGTGTAAGCGTTTACACAGTTGGGCTAACCAGCTGGGCAGCACAGACACTTGGGTTGGTGATTGCCCAGGTGTTGAAGGATTCAAACAGTTTATTGCAGAAACGATTCAGAGGTAATAATTGGCATTTACAGAAAAGATTAAAAACCACCAGCAATAGTAATCGTAGGATCTGGGATGACGTGTTTATGATGTTCCTTTCAAGACAGAACGTCCTTTTGTTCATTCTTTTATGGTCCCATTGATGGAGACGGCTGCACAGTGTGCAGCCTTTTTACTTCAGATCTTTTCAGACAGCACATCAGAAAGGCTGTTATATATGCCCATGGCGAGACATGGAAATCTTTTTGCAACGTGACAACAGTTTAACCTTGTACCGATTGGATAAGCCTCCCAAATCCTGCATGTTTCATTCTTTCGGGTCTTCATTTTTAATATGTGTAACACTGTTTCAATATTACACTTACAGAACATGAAAAATAAAATATTATCAAGAATTAAGCGCTTGAACCCTTAATTTGTTCCAGCCTCCTTTTTTTTTTTACAAATTGTGATTGTATTAATTTCCACAATGATTGACACTAAATCAGAGCGCTGGGAATTTCAGAATCAAGCGCCTCTGAACTGGGACTGCTGCTAAATGTGTATGAGGGCAAAAAGGTTTCACATTTGACTAAGGTATAAGTCCACCTCTTGCTATCCTCCAATTTTCAGAAGTGTGTTAGTTGCAAAATTATCCCAAAATGCTGTTAGTGTTCTTAAAAACATCCTATTAATAGTGTTAACTCTGTATTATTGTTCTTAACACTGTCCAAATGTGAAGAGTGGCGCTGCTATATGGCACCATAAGCCGTGCCTGGGCATCACGTCTAGAAAGCTTCAGCAGCGATCCTGGATAGTTCCCCAACAGGCCTCTGATGAACATGTCTGTGCATGTGTAGGGTAGAATAAACGAGAACTGTGAAGATCCACGCAAATGAGATGAAGCTAGTTGTACAGCATCAAACCGAGTGTGTGAGCGTGCGCCTCGTCATCCTGCTGGACTGCGGCGTCACCCACTCTACCGTTCTCTCTTGGATAAAGCAATACCATAATTACAACCAGCAGGAGCACCAACCAGTCTCCCAAGTCATAATTGCTAGAAATGTAATAGAATATGAACTTTAAAAGAACAATTTTAGATCAAATCAAGTACAATGAAGTTGAAGTGCATTGAGTTTTTTCAATGCAACAGAATTAACTATGAAATGTATCCGGTATTGAACGTAGACAGACACATTCAGGGCCACCAGTTAAATTAATCCCAACGCCACAACTTGGCTGTGAACTCGGATTGAAATTTCTTTAAAAAAACCAGCAAGAAGTGCCAATGAATATAGCTCTTTTCCTGGTAAAGCTAGTAGAGCTATTGAATGTTGTGTATCTTCGTTTCAGTTATTAAGCATCAGGATTGTAGTCCAAACCTATAGCTTCTCTTACCTACCAAGAGCAGCCAATGGATGGGAGCAGGATAGGGTGGAGGTTTGACTCCCTGGCAAATGGTTATTCAAACCCTAAGATCCACAGCAAACCAGTACCACTCCCCCCTGTGGAAGAGGCTGGGGCTTCCTCAGGCTTTACTCAGATCAAACTGACAAAAGGCTTTTCACCATAACTAAAACATCTCAACTCGGCCCAGGCTTAAAAATAGAGGTTGCCGACTATGGGATTGTGAAAGAAGCAGAACTAGAATAACAAGCCGAAAATAAATTGAATAATATACAATAAAAAAGATTTAGTGAAATGCTGCTTGGCAGAATGGATGCACTCAACGCGATGTTTGCTTCTGATTTGCCAGGCGTTTGGCAATGGGTTTATGTGCCTCTATCGTTATATATAATGATACATGTGTTTCATTATAATGGCAGCCATTTGCATGTAAATGACCAACCATCGCTCACCCTCACTGGCAAATTAACAGTGCCATTATGAGGTGGCCCACAACACACACTAATGACGCTTTGGTGAGAAGAGCTTTCTGGTTGATCGCTGCTTGGTTTATAGGGATGACACTGACCATTTGGCACCGAGAGATGAATCAACCGAATAACGCGGTTGCAGAAAAATATCAGGCCACCTCTCTTACCTCCATTATTGCAATTATCAAAGTAGCAATCAAAATATGCAACTGAGAATTGTAAAAACCCCTGCTTATTATTATTAATTACACCCAACAGTTACATAAATAAAAGTTTTGATATTTTGACGTTTTTCTTTCAACCTAAAAGCATTAAGCACTTTGCACTCCAAACTAGGGCTGAACGATTAATTGCATTTGCGATAATATCGCGATATGACAAAACAAGATTTTCTAACCGCAAAGGCTGCGATTTGATTGGTCACGTGACTTGCGAGTGAGCAAACACACATAAAAATGCAGATGCATTTAACACATTGAGCACCAGAATGAGGGAGAAGGAGTTCGAAAAATAAATCTGATATTGTTTATTATGAAACAGATTGATTTATTGCTTGTGTTCGTTGAAAAATACACGAGAAGAGGACCTTGAAAAAATAATCGCATATTAAATCGCAATCGCAAAATTGAGGGGAAAAAAATCGCAATTCGATTATTTTCCAAAATCGTTCAGCCCTACTCCAAACACAAAAGCTATAGTTGCTGAAAAAAAAGTTACAGGCTGGAAATAAGAAGGAAAAATTAACTTTCTGTTATGAACGTTGAAAATATGAACGTTGGTTGAGGTTGGACCTTGTAGGCCAGGCCTTCCTCTGCAGCCCCGACGTCCCTGAGCAGCAGAGCACCATCGACCCATCAGCCCAACACACCATGTTGAAATCCAAACCCGCCTTCACACTTCCTTCATCTCTGCTCTCCACATAGACCTCTCCAGGGCATGGAGGGAAAAAACCCTGAAAGAGTATCCACAGAACACGACCCAAAGCGCCCGCGACTACGCGTTCCTGTGAATCCACAAACCAGAGCAACAGAGTGATGAGCCATACCCACCGGGGCTACAAGTAGGTACAGGCGGGTAGCTCTGATCCAGGTTTCCTCCAGAGGCCGTGACACCAGGGGCTGAGCTAGCTGCAGGGTAAGGGTTTACCCTTGAGGCTCCCGAAGACACGACTTTCCGTATTACTGGCCCATTAAGGGCAAGAGAAATTACGCATTGAAATAGGTGGGTAATTGGTTGGTTGGTCATTTCATGAGTCTAAAGAGGATGTCCACCGTGTCACCAGTAGTGTAAGGTTGCAATGCAAACTCAGTGTTTAAGAGAAACTACAATGTGTTTCGTCCTAACGAACTGCGAGTGTGCTTGCTAAAAAGCTAACGTCAGTGCTAACATCAACGCTAAAGTCACAGCTAACGTCACTGCTAAAATCACCGCTTACAGCACCGCTAAAATCACCGCTAACGTCACCACTAACGTCAGCGCTAACGTCTACGCTAACGTCACCGCTGCCTGAACGTCGTAAAAAGGTAGTCCAATTCGGTGAGAAAAAACACCCACTGCACGTCCTCCGTGCTCTAACCTCAGCGTAAATCAACATTTTGATAGTTGAATGGTTTCAGTAGCTGACAGTATACAGGGGCAGTTAACTGCACAAAAAACAGGCAAACGGAATAAAGAAAACTCAAGAAGAACAGTAAAAGTGCTAGCAGTAGCAACCACACTAATAAAGTATTCAGCTGAGACGTGATTTTATTTGTGAACTAATGAACCAATCCAGCAAGTTTGGTTGTTTTATGTTTGTATTTTTCAGTGTTGACCCCTTATGCCCAGGCCGACTGCAATAACAACTCCCTCTGTCGATTCGCAATCTTGCTTTCTCATTGTTTGGGTCTCCACAAGATTAAGAAGATTTGATCTTGATGCGGTAATTGGTTTCTAAATGTCAGAGGCTTAATCATGCTGACATGCATGAGCACACACACACAAGTTTACAGATAGAAGGTAAAGTTGCAAGCATCTGACCCACACACTTTGTATCTCCTTGATTGATGCACCGACTTATGCATGTGCGATTGTGTGTGCATGTGCTTGAGTTGTGGGTGTTTGTGTAGCCATGTTTTTGTGTATGTGTATCAATTGTCAGGCTGTCTCTCCGTTGTAGACAGGATATGCACTTGATTACACACTTATTGACATGTGTGGGTGTCTGTGTGTGTGTGTGTGCATGTGTGGGAACCATGAGGGTTGGAAATGGGGAAGTGACAGAATGACTGATGGTAGATCAATAACTGTGCTGTCTGCATCTCAATTAATGAAGGCTTCAAACTGAGAGACAGAGGTAGGGGATTTACGTCACGTAAATATAGAAGAACACACACACACATACATACATGTGAAATGGGCTGTGGATCCGGTTAAAAAACAGAATGGAACAGATGATGATCAGGAGAACGGCAATGATGGTGATGATGTCACACACTAATATTAGTCACTCAGCCGTTGTTAAACTCATCATTCACGTCAGTGCAAGTCGTGCGCCACATTTAGGTCCTCTTACTGATGAATTTCCTCCCTAGGAATGAATCATGAATAATCAGACATCATCATCTATGGTTTTTGACACTGAAAACTATAAATATTCTGGGTTCCAGCCAAAATGTCCACAGTCTGTCATATAGGAATCCTTACTGCGCCTTCCCTAATGGCCTGTATCTGAAAGATGTGAAAGACGCTTGGAGTGACTTTATGGCAAATAAAAATCATACAAATAATTCACTGTGTTCCCTTGACAATACAATACAGTTACTGATGAGGATGATGTGTCTTCAAAAACAAAGTGTTTGGCCCCACAAGCCCTGGTCGTATTGTTCGGTGGCATTTGGATTTCAAACTGTGCTTTGGAAATGGCACGGCTTTCTGCACTCTGCAGCCCTCTGACTAAGCAGTGAGATCCTTTCCAGTCGATTTGCTTGCTTGCGCACACACACACACACACACAAAAAGAAAGACACAGACATACACACATCACAGCAACCCACAATTCTGTCTGAAATCCTGATTGTTTCTAATGCAGAGAAACTACATAAGCCTTCATGTATGTGACAATAGCAAGTCCTTATTGTTATCAGTCTAGCATGAGAAAAGATAGGTAACCTTGAAGGATGTGGCTTTGCTAAGACAACTGGTACCTCGGTGTCATTGTATTCTGTTCCGATGTCAATCCATCATGACGTAGTTCAACTCATCCTGTCTCGTGGTGAAGGCACGTTCCGAAACAAAATTCCAAACATTTTTGTTTTGCCGACTGTAAGAATTTACCAAGAACGAGCCTACTGACCACAAATGTTCCTGTTTTGACCCACTGATCAAGTCTGTTGGGTCGAATTAGTACAAAAGCCACAGTTCAATCCTAAATTCAACAGAAAATCATTACCGTGCTAATCAACAGGACATTTACCATTGAAAAATTCCAACTGCTCGCCTCTCCGTCTGAACGTCTGTGAGTATGCACTGTGGCGTGTGAGCATAGAATCAAAACTTGTTGATGGGAATTCTTTGAGGGAACCACGTACCAAGGGCAGTGTGTGCATGCCATTAGTCACAGACCTGCCAACCAGCTTGGGGCACAGAATTGCAAACAATGACGTGCCATAGTGTTTGTTTGATACAGCTACTCACATACTGTATAAGCCTATACTTAACATATCTCCAATCCCCCGGCTCTTCAACACACAGCATTAAAACCTTTGTAGAATCATAGCCTTTACTTTTCTTATCTGAAAAGCAAAATGCCATTTTGTGCATTTTTTTAAATGTCAACCCCACGCAGAGAACTTCCATTAGTTGAATCCCAAACCCATCATGCTTTGTCCACACACCATAAACCAGGGGTTATGGGCCTGTGTGTGTGTGTGTGTGTGTGTGTGTGCATGCCATCAAACACTTTAGGCATGTATGCTCTTAATTCATAAACAAACACATAAAGAAACCCAACACTGATACACACAGAAACACACACAACTGACCTTGGTTTTACACTGGGTTCCTTATTTACTCCGTCTCTCATACAGCTAACCATATAACCATGAAATTAATATTTGTCTTCTGGAAATAACACTAAATCTGAGAGAGAAGACGCAATAACCGGCACCATCCTCATTCACAGACGGACCTGAGGTGATGGATGCTTTTGGATATCTGGCTTCCAACCCCTAGCAGGAACCATCATTCATGAACCAAAAAAAACACCATCGCCCCAAATACACTAATTTATCGTTTGTGATAATATACCGCTGTTTCTTTAACGACCACTTATTCAACCAAAAGACAAGTTCACATTTCTTCCTGTCGTAAACAAAAAAGCAGTTGCAATACTTTACTAGAAAGAGATACTTTTACTGTGTTAGCAGGGACCCTAGAGGAAAGAGGGGCTGCACTGGGGTTGTGTAATTCAATTCTCCCGTCCCTTCTCCCTCTTTGAATAAAACATATTTTAAATACCGGGTCGATGAAGTGAAATCATATCATTCTATAACATGCCCGTCTTCCACTGGCGACGGAACACATTCCTTTCATTGCTTTATACGGAGGCCAGTGATTGAATGATAATAAGATATGGCATCTGATTACACCATAGGTGAAGACATCTCAGCAGTTGAAATGGGAATAACGACCCTTGGCAGTATTTCCTTTTCTCTTCCCTGTTGTAATCATCTTCTCTATATTATTGAGAGATGGCTTTGTTTTATTTGTGCATTATGTGAAAAATTAAAAATATTTTTCCAATGGCATAAATTACCCACACTAAAGTGTTGCTGCTCAAGAACCTCTTCCCTTCCCTACACACACACATACAAATACCGTGTGTCCCCTTGGACCTCTTTATTTCCCACTTTTCCTCAATATTACTCATCATCTTAGGCCTGTGCGATATGGCTGAAAGACATATCACGATATAACTTGATCATATTGATCGATATCGATAACTAGTGAGAATTTTAATGACCTAAAAAGACTAGGAATTACCATGCTGGATTTAAACACTTCTGTTTAACACTTAATATGACCTTCCACTGTTCTTCATTGATAAATACTCCAATGTCGATAAAACAATGAAAAACTCTCAAATATTGTACATAAGTATGGACCCATGTTTGTTTAACAAACCCAGCTGCTAGATCTGGTGGTCCAGTCTCTTATCAATATATATTCAACATGTTTTATATTGATATTGATCAAAAGTCTTTTTCCAGAATTGACACCCTGCATTATTCAGAGGTCAGACTGCTTCCCTGAATCCCCTGAGAGCCCAGCTTTCTGCATCTCCTAACATCCTATTGATTTCTGCCTCAGAGAGTCTGGAAGACCCAACACACGGATGTGAGGCCCTGGGAATTTAGAAAATCCATCATGTCCCCTTTGCGTGGTGTGGTCTGAGGCTTAGGGTCACCGGACACACATTTTGACAGTAATCGACAGCTTTAAGCTTTAAGGACCTTCTGTAACCTTTTGGGTTATCTCGGCCATGGTTGAGAAGAATTGGGGAAAGGAAGGAAAGGATCTTTGGCTTTGACTCTCTGAAGTCCAGCTTGAACCGCGACATGGAGAAGAAAGGGATTGTACTCCCGGAGCTGAGCTGCCGGACAGCCACCGAAGCTCCCCCCAGCCAGACTCCCGGAGCGGATGGGGAACTTCCTGGAAATGGTGAAACGACCTTTCTGATATAGTTAGACAGATGAAAAGCGGAGAAAATAAACTGTCCCTGTAGGGATTTGTTAGAGAGAAAATGTCATACCGGTGTTAATTAATCAGGAGGATTCACCCTGGAAATGGCCAATAAAGTTACATGAAGGAAAATACTGATGATAAAACAGCGGGAGTCCGGCAGCTCCGGCGGGGGGGCGCTCGGTGGCAATCCTCCAGCTCCGCCCTGCCAGGCGGTCACCTCTTTTTTTGTATGGAATCTCCCTGCTTCTGAAATGCGCGAACATCTCCGCCCAGCGCTCGTCCACAAAATCGTATCTATGCTCTGATTGGAGGGGGGTGGGGAAGTGGGGGAGCAAATGTGCCTGCTTCCTACGTAGGAGTAGGCGCCGAAACTGCCTTGCTCGTTTGGTAACTGTAGACGGGGTACTTTCGGAAATGTATATCTCACTCAAAAGAACATGTACAGACTTATTTCAAAGTTTGTATGCGTGTGGCAGCACCAGAGACCCAAAACAACAGCCCAAATCCAAGGAAGTCGAGATCGGAATCCTGAATAAAGTGATCCTCGGGGTCATGAAACATCACAAGCATCATTATCGATAATATGTGATATTCTGGAAAGAATGAACCATTTCCAGGTATTTATTAAGGTCATTCCCATTGATATATTTATCATATTTATTAATTCAGCAGAAGTTTTTATCCAAAGCGACTTGAATTTAGATGCATGTCATTAACAAGCATGTAAGGTTCAGAATCTTGCTTTATGAGGCCTGGGGATCAAACTCTAACTTAGTAACCTAAACTCTAGCTAACCTCCCTAGCCACTGACACTAGCCTGCCCCTGTATACAAGGTCTGCAAGTACAAGACAAGCATCATCCATGTAGGAGGAGGATTATCATAGATAGATACCTGTATCTATAGATACCTTTAACTAATGGTTGCCTTTGCTTGCAGTTCGATTCACCTCTGCATGTTTCTGTCACCAGGAACTCTGGGGCCCCGATCTGCATAGGACCATAAACTCTTATAGTCATTCGCAGATTAATAAACACAACAAGTAGCGGTCTTTAACACCCGTGCACACACACACACACACACACACACACACACACACACACACACACACACACACACACACACACACACACACACACACACACACACACACACACACACACACACACACACACACACACAAACGCCCAGCAGGAAAACAAATATCATAGCTTAAACACATTAAAGAGATTTTATGTTTTGATTCCAGACCACCTCGACTGCTTTAGCACAAATAAAAGTATCAATAATAAAAGGCAAGATAAACAAGGAATAGGAATGAAAGAATGGTGCAAACTGCTGGAAATAAGCTTCATTTATAGGTTGGGTTAAAATTCACCTCAGGGTTCCCATGGTGATGAATAATGATGCTATTATGGTATGGCTTTCAATGAGGGCGAAGGGTCGCGTGTGTTGCCTTAACGTTACACCAGCAACTCGTTTGCGGTGAGACAAACATGTGAACCAAGAGACACACACACACACGCGCGCAATCATTCAACACAAATACAAATCTGCACAGAAATCTAACCCTGTGTATACAAACACCCATACAAATCAATAAGCCATTTGTATTTATACCACTATCACAGTAATCTTGGTCTGTTCAAGAACCAGATATTGATATTTGATTTGAATGATTTGTAATGATCCACCCACCCCCATCCCCAAGATATTTATAATACCCATGATCAGACAATATACCACTTTGCAAGAGAGTAGACAGAATGATTCAGTTGAGGAAGAGGAGGCACGATCAGACAATACACTGCTCTGGAGGGAGTAGACACAATGAGTCAGGTTGGGAGACAACGCAGTCTCTGGGTTAATATAAATTAGGCTTGCCAACATTGTTTGTATATAATATATATAATATAACCCTAACCAAAGAATTCAGGAGTTTAAGTTAATTTACTTCTTCACATGTCTTCTCTGGCGGGCTATTGTTTATAGTAATTTATTGTTAAATAATTTAGTTACAAAAGACAACTGCAGCTGGATACACCTTGGGAAAAACAAGGTATAACCCACCATGGGGGTGATGACATTCCTAATGTACATACAATATTCCAGACAGAACAAGACATGCACATTAAAAAATCTTGCAAGTATATTTTAATTTGATTTAATAGAGTAGAACTCCTACAACATAACAGATAGATCTCTCTCTCTGTAACAATCTGCCTGGGGCTGCCAGGTTTAGCAGGTGACATTTAAAAGGCAGGAATGATTATTCATACACAGGTATTCTGCAGCACGTCGGCCTAAGTTATAGGACACACACACACACACACACACACACACACACACACACACACACACACACACACACACACACACACACACACACACACACACACACACACACACACACACACACACACACAGGGAGATTAGCGCGTGCGCACACACACACACACAGTAATGAAAAAAAACACCCATATAGGCTTGAGTTTCCTTCTAGGATGGGATATTCAACACGTTACATGAGCTTGGTCGACAAGAGATGAATAAATATGGCTGACTAGCTGTTGGCAATGTAAATCGCACCGGCCCAACGCTACCTGCAGGCATGAGTTAAAGGCGTCCTATTTTTCATATTCTAGACCCACATTACCTCCCTCACAAACAATCCACAGAGGAACCAAGAGACACTTTAGCTCCCCGGCCCTGCACTGGATTACCGAGCTCAGCTTCTAGAGAGAAGATGGGATCGGACGAGTGGAAAGTGACGCGGGCTGTGGAGAGGACAAGTGCGTCAAATGAGGAACGACAGTTTCTCTTTACTGTCCTTTAGATCCGAAGCCTGAGTGGCGGCTGGCCTAATCCACCGTCTACCCGAAATGGGATTCCTGGACCATGTCCTCTGGGTTGGAGTGGGAGATAAAGACCACCGTGGCTCCCAAGACGCACTCGTGAATCATGAGTATTCAGGCGAAAGATGAATTCAATAGGTGAAACGACCTTTCTGATATAGTCAGACAGATGAAAAGCGGAGAAAAGAAACAGTCCCTATAGGGATTTGAGAGAAAATGTCATACCACAGTGTTCATTAATCAGGAGGATTCACCATGGAAATGGCCAATAAAGTTACATTAAGGAAAATACTACAGAAACAAACAAAGATAAAACAAACAAATTACCCAAAGTAATGATTTTTTCCCCCCAATACTGTTTGTCGAGTTTTACAAATGGAGTATATGTTTTTTGATTTTTTTTTTTTTCCCACTATTATAATATACTAATTGAATTAAGGTGTTCATGATGTGTGCTGAGGGCTCAACACCCACATGGGAGATTACATTTAAGTTTACCCCAAAACACTTGACATTAGCAAGTAGATTAGATTCTCGAGTTTATTAGAAAAACCATGATGTGAAAAAGTGGATATTCAAATATATTTATTTAGGCGTAGTCATAGTGAAATATTAACTGTGCATCAGGGAGGATACAGACTGTGAAATGAACATATCTAAATAGCATAAAATAGATCAAAGAAATGCATACCGTAATTTTCCGCATATAGGCCGCATTGTGGATAAACCGACGCAAGCCGTTAATTTATGTATTAAAGAAGAACTGAATTGTGCATAAGCCGCACCCATATATAGGCTGCACACGTTTCAAATGGGCTAATTATGTAATGAATAGGCATATAAAACCCTTCAGCCAAATGGTCACTGCAAATTGATGTTTAACTTGAACTTGCTTTTCCCCTTAACGTTAAGACCAACTAGGCCTACTGCTTGGCACGCTCACATTTTTGTGCAGGAGAACGGCGAGAGCACATCAAACGCGCATAGCAGCTACAGGACTGGTCTTTCTTTACTGTCTCCGAGTGCGTGTCGCTGTTAAACACCTGACAATGAGCTAGTTTACCATGATAAGACCGCCATATGAATCTGGAAAAAAGGAATAAAGACAGCGAGGATGCAGGGAGTTCAGCAAGGCTACAATTGAAGATCAAGGTAAATCATTGCTGATTTATTTTAAACTTCAGCATTAGAGGAATTGACACTGATGGACAAATTTAACATACCCGAACTCTGGCTACACAGATGGCATCACCCCATAAATAAATTGTTTAGAATGCTTTAATAATCAGATTTCATGGTCAGTTGTCTACATGTTTCACAAAGTCTACAGAAAGCATGCACACAAATGCATGCTATGGAAGCATATGTGTAGCAAAATTCTAATAGAATTTGCAATTTGCAATTCAATTCAAAGTCATTTTATTATGCAATTGACAATTCATTATGCAATTTAATAATGTAATTTGAAAATACATTATTCAAAGTGTATTTTAATATGCAAAGTAAAAATGAAAGTTATAACAATAAAAATATAATTTTTTGAGTGCCTTTCTTCAAATCGAAAAACGATATTGTCCCCGTGATTGCAATGCACTTCGCCACGCTCGGTGTGTTGCAAAATTCTAATGACATTTAAATCCGCAAAAAGCTTTGCAAAACGTTTTGCAAAAGATTATGCAATCTATCAGCGAATCGCGGAGCAGGCATATGAATCACAAATGACAAGATTGAGGCAATTGTTGTTATTATTTCATCATAAATTTTATACTGTTTACAATTTCAACTTGCAGACTAGTCGACTACTGCTATTAAAATTGTCCGCTGCCCTTATCATCTACACACACACACACACACACACACACACACACACACACACACACACACACACACACACACACACACACACACACACACACACACACACACACACACACACACACACACACACACACACACACTATAGGGGCGCTTTATTTATGTTTTGTGTGGCCAAGCGTGACAATACTTCAATAAGAAGCGGAGCATCACCTTGACCCTCTGGTGTGCAGCGGCGCCCCGGAGCAGCGGCGGGGCCCAACGTTATTAAGAACTAGTCACAGGTGGATGAGAAACTATCACCGTGTCTGTGCCCGTGAAAAATCACTGACCAGGGGCCGAAGGTCAACTGTTCATGAGGGAGGAATCCGAAGATAGTTGTATGGACACACACACACACACACACACACACACACACACACACACACAGCGTTGGAAGTTCGACTTAGGCACACACACAGACACACACACATACGTGTGTGTCCATGTGATAGATACAGAGAGGAGGAGAAGGGTCTGGGGGTTAGTGATCATCTGATAGAGACAGAGAGGTGGAGGAGAAGGGTCTGGGGGTTAGTGATCATTTGATAGAGACAGAGAGGTGGAGGAGAAGGCACTGGGGGTTAGTGATCATCTGATAGAGACAGAGAGGTGGAGGAGAAGGGTCTGGGGGTTCGTGATCATTTGATAGAGACAGAGAGGTGGAGGAGAAGGCACTGGGGGTTAGTGATCATCTGATAGAGACAGAGAGGTGGAGGAGAAGGGTCTGGGGGTTCGTGATCATTTGATAGAGACAGAGAGGTGGAGGAGAAGGGTCTGGGGGTTAGTGATCATCTGATAGAGACAGAGAGGTGGAGGAGAAGGGTCTGGGGGTTAGTGATCATTTGATAAAGACAGACAAGTCAGAAATGGGGATAAAGTAACAGATTGAGGCAGAAGAGAGAAAGGGATGATTTGGATGAATACAGGGACGTACTTGAGAGCTTGAAAGGATTTGGAGACGCACTTGGGAACGCGGTCAAACCATGGAATGAATAGAAGTGTATGCAAGCAAAGGCAAACTTTTCCGGGAGCTCCAAGCGTGAAGGGGGGAGTAAGTGAAAGTAAGTTGGGGAAAAGAAAAGGAGCAACAGTCAATGAACGAGCGAGAAGACACGCAAACACACCTGAGGGCCAATTAAACATCTGCTTCGGCCTCGGAGAATCAAAGAGATTAAATAGATTTCCCCGAGCCATCACAGTGCACGGAAGACAGGGAGGGAAATTCATTTGAAAGGAGCAAATTTGTTTATGTGAAGGGCCCATATACTGTTGAACTGAAGCGCAGAAAGAACTTTTTATCCCTTGGCAAAATTAGGTGAACAAAGGCCAAATTAGTCTGGAGATCCTTTTCAAATTCACCAGTCTCTCAAAGACGGAAAGCGAGAACGAGAACGAGGCAGAGAGAGAGACAGAGACATAAGGATTAAGGATCCGTTTTGGTGTCGGAGTACTTATAAATTATTCTATTGAATGAAACTATTCTAATGAGATTTTAAAAATCATAAAATATTTTTAAATATTCATGTCTTTTTCGGTGTCAATTTTTTAAATAGAAAAATTTGAATTTCAAATGTGACACTACTACTGTTAACGTGGACCATGCCCATTTTCCACAGATGTATCGGGCTGCAGTTGTCATTGTCAATCAACCCCTGAGGTGCAAACTAGCAGTTTGATTGCACGTCGAGAGAGAGACCGAGAGAGAGCGAGAGGGAGAGAGACTCTGAATCCAGTCCCCACAGGGTGGTTTCAAAGCCCAGCAGTGCACATCAGGTGTGCGAAGAGGACATCTCTTATCAGCAGCATGGTACCATGCTAGGCTACGCTACGTAAACCTATGAGCCCCAAGTGACATGAGCTAGCGTAAGGTTAACTTGCTAACTCACCATTAGATACGTCGACTACCCATACAGCTGTTATAACGTTATGTAGCTCAGCGCTGTTATCCGGGGTCAACACACTCAAACAAAAAATAACTCAAGCGTTGTTTTAAGATTGGAATGGTACTGTACACAGTAGCTGGAGGGTTGGCAATGGCATGAGCCATTTGTCCTGGTAGCACATCGTAGTAAGCTAGGTCGATATTGAAATATCATATCAATAAATGAGGTCTCTGCTGGATTACTGCTTCCCTTGTTTCTCCCGAAGTTCAGAGGGTAAAGAAGATATGATACTATTGACAGGTGAAAATGAAGACTCACCTTGAAAATAACTACGGATTTCTCGGTTTGAACAGAGAAATGTTGGGATAATGCAAGTATACAACAAATACAAATACTACAAATCTATCAGTAACAAAGGCACAAACTATGAAACAGTATTACCTTCCAATAAAAGGATGGAAATGCATAGTATAATACATAATTAAACCCTGCTTTCCTCCTTTGATAATATATTCTATCAACAATAGAAGGGATAAGTAATGTGAAAAATGCTTTTACTGAGAACCTTTTGTAAGAAGGACTAATGATGAACTGCAGATGAACCCGTACATGCATAGAGGTGCACGTACACACTGATTGAGCTTATTGTTGTGAATAATACCTCAAACTCTGCCTTTGAAAAGGCTTCAGGGTGGAACTACTCACACTGTCAATAATGGAATCAGAAGAAAGGTTAGGCAACATGTACAAAGTCCACTATGGAAAAATGATAGATAGATAGATAGATAGATAGATAGATAGATAGATAGATAGATAGATAGATAGATAGATAGATAGATAGATAGATAGATAGATAGATAGATAATTGAGAATTGTGTGCAGAGGTTGGATAATATTGTTTATTGGCAAAGGTATATCTTTAACTATGCAGAAGTTTGATAATATTGTTTCAATAGGGAAAGGTATATCTGTATATCTAATGTTGAGAATAAAAATGGTATTGCAATAATTGTATACTCAGTAGCAATTTAACGTATACAGGGTGGTTATGAGGGTAGGGAAAAGTTTTTTTAATTTCCGAATTATTAATGGAATCTTCCAGGATTTGTATTACTACAAAAAATGAATTTTCCTAAAAAAAAAATCCTGAATGGTATAATCCAGCGTGACTCTGAATTTGAACTACGGAACCCAGCATTGGAACCCAGTATTCAAATGTACACATTGTTAGTGCCAGTGGTTGCTCAGGTAACACTCTTATACGAATGAGAAAATGGCCCTTCAATCTGGCTATACATTGTTTTTTTAGACCATGACACAATGCTGTATCGCCACCATCCTTCGTTCGTTTACCTCGTTGGCTTTTTTGTCTCCATCACGGTCGTCGTGGTTACGGCTTGACCCGGGTTTAATAAGGGGCGAGGCTGAGGCTGTTTTTAGCACTTAGCCATGAAGAGATACTTCAACATGTATAGACACAAACAAGCACACACATGCATTAATGCAGACCCCAAAACGTTCGCTATTATCAGACATTCGCACATACAGGGCTGGAAAGTACTGCTTAGTACTACCTGATCAGTTATCGACACTTTAATCCAAGGCCGCTCACAGTTATGGATGGATCACAGTAATACATAAGAAAAAGAATAAATAAATAAGTTAGTCAATCAATGAAATGATTAACAGTTAATACTGCTTTCCACTCTTTCTCCAAAGAAAGAAACCAAAGTGCCATTCTGGTGTCTTCTTCCAGGTCTTGAACCTTTGAGGGTGGTTAGCCCTGATGCTGTTGCCTTGACATTAAGCCGTTAAAAACGTGATTGGGACATAAGCCAGCGTTGGTCCATTCTCTAAGCCATGGTCACAGTGTTACCTACCGGGCCCGTTAACGGAGTAACCTAGCTACTGGACCAGCACAACACCGCGCTAGGACAGAGGGGCCATCCCCTGTCCCTCTGTTACCTTATCTCTCCATCATTCCAACATTCATCCTTCCCCGACCCTCGCTCTCTGTCCTGTCACCATTCTCTCCATTCAAAACGTGTGTTTGTTGAGGAGCCAGTTAAAAGTGACACCAGCAGCTGTTTAAACACAACGACCCCCCCTTGGGATCCAATATGAAGGCTGTGTGTGGCTGTATGTGTGCCTGTGTGTGTGGCTGTGTGTGTGGCTGTGTGTGTGGCTGTGTGTGTGGCTGTGTGTGTGTGTGTGTGTGTGAGAGAGACCCCCCAGTGTACAACACTGATTGCATGCTACCTATCATCAGCGCCCCAATCCTGTCTCCGTCATCACTAGGGAAACTGGATGGGAGGGGGGGGGGGTTGGGAGCAAGAGATGAGGCAATACAGCAATACATGGAGGGAATGAGACATGGGTCAGCACCTCTGTGCCCATATCCTGTGGTAATTACAATTTACGTGGTTCAGTTACGTGGCGGTCAATTAGAAACAAAAGACCAATACCTTGTGTGTAGCTCAGTATGGATCATGAAGTGGAATTTAGCATAAGCAGAACTAAGCAGCAAATTGTATGATGGATCATTAAAGCCACATTTCAAATGCAGGAACTCTACCGCAGAACTAGAGACCTTTGCAGTAACTTAGTGGGTTTCCATCGCAGGAAACAGAGTCTAAATTGAGTTCCAGGACTATTTTACCCCCAAAAACAACCCTGCTCGAGGGGTAGGAATTTCCGGAGGTGGGGGTTGGGATTGAAACACTGACATCTCTGATTGGTGGAAGATTCACAGCAGTTTTAACATCTGCAGCCACAAACCCGTTTATTTTGTTGACCAATATTAACTTGCACTATGGGCCATGAATATAGGTTGCTTTTGATAATATCACGGTGTGCAGCTGTATCGCAAAAGTTACGTTTTCGATACAAACTTTCTCTGAATGACTGATAGCCTTTTGTAACAACCTCAACATGAACGTCTCAAAACATGGATGCATTAAAGAACACACAAGCACTTAACTTAATCCCCCTCATCCGCAAACTCATTCTCAACACAATTATACACTGTAGTCTACACACATCATGATAATTAAATTCTCTAAATACGTAGGCTGTTTTGATGAAAGTACAGCACATACGCTCGTATTCACTGTTTATGTGAGGTTGAGGGAAGTTGAAGTTGATCTTTCTTTTTCATTGCTACAATTCTTATTAGTAAATGCCGCATATTTGCGTTGTCACTGATGGTTTGACGCAATTTTCTTGGTCCCAGTTGAAAAGGACCTTCATTTGCCTGGCATTCGCGGGTCATGAGACCATGGTGGGAACGCAAGGAGCTGAAGGAACCTTTAAGTCGCTTGAAACCTTTAAGTTCTTGACTCTAAAGTTCCAGGTAATGGTGGTGGAAAGCAGATTATCTAAAGTCAAAACCTTTGGACCAAAAAGTGGCCAAAATAAGATGAAAACTTTTGTTTCCTGTATTATGTTTTATTCAACAGGTCAAACCCCTTTGGGATCATCGCTGCCATCTCAACTCAAGTCAAGAAACTAGAACGAAAAGCTAAACAGAGAATGATTGCCATTCTCACAAACCTCCAATAGAAATAGAATAGAAAAAAATATATATATCTCCAGAGGACACACCAAACAAATACAAAATGTGCGATCTTGCGGAACTTGAATCTTATCTATACCTACTTAACTATGTTATTTCTGTTTTCATCAAGACGGATAGGGTCTACCCAAACTCCTCACTCCCCATTTAAAAATGCTTTTGGGAATGGGACCCACAAACAAATATTTTTTATCTCGGGCTAAAGAGCGAACTCAGGAGAGCGATAGGGCATAACATACCAACCTTAATGAATTATGTATGCGACTGTAGGTGCACAGAGAACGCTGTGTGTGCGTGCGTGCGCGTGCGTGCGTGCGTGCGTGCGTGCGTGCGTGCGTGCGTGCGTGCGTGCGTGCGTGCGTGCGTGCGTGCGTGCGTGCATATGTATGTATGTATGTATGTATGTGTATGTGTGTGTGTGTGTGTGTGTGTGACGATTGGCAACTCTTTTCTGCTAAATTCTACGCATATGCAAAGCAGCGATGTGTCAAACTGCCCCTGGTACGCAGCCGTTTCCTGCAGAGTTCCCGCTGCGTTCCGTCCCAGACAGAACACTTCAGACAACAGCTGTTTCCCACAGCATACACTCTGCAATCAAGTAATTGTTATGTACGCCACATGGTGTGTAAGTCGCGGCTTATGTATACACACGTGTGTGTGTGTGTGTGTGTGTGTGTGTGTGTGTCTTTGATTAGTCTATGAAAATGTGTGGCTTCCGTGGTAGAGTTATGGTTATGGTTAGAAGGTAAGATCTGGGATCTGGGATGATTTGAGCTGCCTCAAAGTATCCACAAATCAGGGGATGAGTTCCTGTGCACCACCATATGGAAACTCCAGACATCCTTTTCTTATAGGATTGGTTTTGTTTGAATTGAATATATGAATGTAGTTATTTGGACAGAAAGATGAATTCATTTCTAATTTAACTTGTGCACCACTGCCTTGATTCCTCGTCCCTTTTGTCATTGACGAACCTCCACACTTATATATATATATTATATATATATATCATGTTCTCTTTCAACATTTTGGATGTGCCTCAGATTTGTGTTGTGAACCCACAGTAAAGTCAGCTCTTGGTTACAAAGGGAAATCTGATTGTTCTCTGTGATCTCATCAGAACCTGATCCAAGATCAGCCTCCATCACATTATACAGGCGTGTGTCGAGTGGGTATTCCTTACCAGCATTGGCATGACGAGGTCAGCGAGGTACACGAACGCCGCCCCCAGAGTGAAACCCACGGCCACAGGCACGAAGGCGAAGGCACCGTATTTCCCAGAATCCTCTGCCATGCCAATCGCCGGTGCCAGCAACGACCAATAGGAAGCAGCCAGCATCACCTAGGGAGGTACACAACGATTAAAGAGATATAATATCACATGACGTTTTACAGTTCTTATCCAAAGCAACTTCAGGTGAAATCCGATACCATGATGTCATTTAGGAGCAGGTAGGGTCAGAACATCACAGACCAGCCCCTACACTTTTCTGCCTGCCTTTATTGTTGTAGCAGTAGTAGTAGTAGAGATAATAATTTGAGGTGTAAGCACGTTTTCATCCTTTTCTGTGTTTCAACACCGCATTAGCCAATAGAATCTGCATTAATTCCACCCTAATCGCCAAGTTGCTCACCTTGCTATCAATAGTCCACAAGGTGAAGAGACAATGTGTTTGTTCTCTCTTTACAACAGGTCTTTAGGGAGCACCGATAAACGGGACAAACAGATGCTAACAGATGCGCCCTGGAGATGCGCCGGTGGCTTTGTTCGCCTACGGCTATGGCGGGCGTCCGATGGGAAGTCAAAAGCCTACTTTATACTCCGACTGTGAGACCCGGGACATGTGCTGTGCAAGGAACATAATGAGGGGTTTTCTTGTGCTCTTGGGGGCTTCGTGTACCACTGCCCTAATTCTGTTCTAGGTGGCGGCCGTTGGTGAAAATACTATAGCGGAATTAAATCATTGGTTTTAAATATCCAGGGGAATTGAATCTCCTCACTTTAACAGCATAATGACATCACATTTGAACTCTGAACTCTAAATCAGTCTGGGTTTTCTTCTTGCAGAGTACATATTAGTTGGTTTTGCTTTGTTGTAGTGCGATACAACTTAATTATGTTGACTATATTCTGCATCGAATGTCTGTGATTTCTGTCTTCAAAATAAAAAGAACTAGAGCTGGGAAAACAGTGGCAAGAAGAAGGGAGTTTAAGCGGCAATTTACCTGTCAGGGTAAAAACAACTGAGAAAATGATTGCTCATTGTGTCCATTGCTCATTTTCCTCCTATTTTTGTGATTGTGTTGGGTAGCTCAAAATGCAAACCACAACACGAGACGCTAAACTGCAACCCTCTTTTTTATGAATCTCAAACCTCAGCATAATGACTGGAAAATGACTTAAAAATAACAAAAAAAAGAAAAGTATCATGTTGGTTTTCATCAATAGGCCCCGTCAAACTGCTCCCTGAGGAGGGCAGTTACTGCCAGCCTGGCTCCTTCTCTGCAGAGGGCTGAACTGGAGCCCAGCAGGTTGCCATCTATCAGCAGGATGGTTCTCATGGTATCAGACCTACCGATAACTCATCCTGTCCACGCGTCCACACATGGATATGTATGGAGCGGGGTGGATGTGGCTAGGGGTTGCATGAGAGATGTACTACCCATTGCTGAGGCCATGTTCCCAAACTTCAGGCCATGGCTTAAGTATTCTGGTATTGAACCCACCCTGTATGAGCCAATAAGCTGGGAACCGAACATTTACATTCATTCCATCCATTACAAGCATATCAAACACCACAGAGTCAAGCTGTGCGTATTCCACCACAGTCAACACTCATTAAACCTGTGCATAAACCAGCACAGTCAGCAATCAGGTTAACACGGCAGTACACTTTGCAGTTCTATTCACATTGAATAACTTGGCAGAGACTCTCACTGAAGGTAGGTAGGTAATCAAAAGTACAACTGAAGGTAATGAAAGTACAACTCTGAAAACATTCAAATGCTGCATGAGCAAGTGTCTAGTTTGCAATAGTTGACCAGTGTACAAAGTATCACTCACAGGCTGCCGTCTAGTCGCACCAACCATACTATTAGAACATTACATCATGTCTCCAACAAGCCCTTCTGCGTCTTACGCTATGCCTCTGATGAGGGATGACCCAAATGTCGGTGTGTTGTGTGGTCCAGAGGGCCTTCCACACATACACACAGATTACGATGCGCACTACTCCTGTCACAGCACATTTGCCTCTGGTGCTTGTTGGCTGTTTGTTCCATGCCATGTGCTGCAGTTGGAGCTGCATCAACCAGACTGATGGCATATTTCAAGGTCTAATTAAACGTCTGATGCGGTTTAAGATACCGTCAAATGAGTGAAGCCAAGTCATGCATGGAAAATTGAAAATGTCTATCTCCGTCTAGGAGAACGTAGTCTGCGTTCTGCTCTTCAGAACTATTCTAAGTGCACCGTCTTCTCGTCTTTTGACAGCAATGCCTCACTCGCTATAAATGCCATAACCGTTTTTATTTGACGTCTTGCTCCAAGTTGCTGAGTGTACGACTAAGTGGAATCTAGAAGAGAGGTTGCAGATTTCACTAAACTTAACCCCCCCCCCCCCTCGCCTCTTCCTTTCAAACAAAGTAGGAGAAGCTACGGTGGCCTGTAAGGTTAAAGTGCCAGTAGGTGGGTTTCCAAAATTAATCAATTTATTATATTTATAAATTGTGTTCGGTCATGGAGTCTGTAAAACTTTAGGTCATCTTACAAGTGAGACAGCAGTGATTTGATTCGAATTGTAAAATGTGTCCTCACTAGAGCAGATAAGCTGTGTGCTGCTGTAGAGACATGGCAGTAGAACATGGTGGTAGAACATGGTGGTGGGACATGGTGGTGGGACATGGTGGTGGGACATGGTGGTGGGACATGGTGGTGGGACATGGTGGTGGGACAGGGTGGTGGGACATGGTGGTGGGACACGGTGGTGGGACACGGTGGTGGGACATGGTGGTGGGACATGGTGGTGGGACATGGTGGTGGGACATGGTGGTGGGACACGGTGGTGGGACATGGTGGTGGGACATGGTGGTGGGACATGGTGGTGGGACACGGTGGTGGGACACGGGGGGCTGTGTGAAAGAGGACCCGCTCCCTAGTTAGATATAAAGGATACATTCTACAGTGACGAAAACAACGATTTCTATGTGTATTTGTCGTCCATTCCAACAAACAAATTGTTGAGAACATTATATTCAATTTCTGGAGAAAAAAAATCTTTTAAAATGCCACTCAATTCTGCTCCTTAAAGAAATAAAGCCACCTTTCAGATCAGCAGTTAATAACCGCTAAAAGGTTAGAGGGCACATTAACTGCTTTTTATACAGAGCTCAAAATAAAGTCTGCAGACATACTGTATATAGGAATGTAGAAATATTACCGTTAATACACATTTAATTTCACTCTTCCATAGTGGCACCCTTTTAATCCACTGTCTTCTTCTGACTGAAGCAAGGACGGAGAAACAAGATAGCAGAGAAAAGGTCTCCCACACAACCCCCCAGCCCATACTGTTGGCACATAGAAAACCCATTTCCAGATGTTATGTAAGGGATAATGTATAGAACGCCGGTCATTATCGGGAAATAAGCGAACCAGACATTGACGCGAAGCGGAGGTGTCTTGCTTCGCCCTGAAGGGGCTTATTTTAGATAATGACCGGCGACGTTCTATACATTATCCCGCTTAGTACACGGTTACTTGCCAAAACAAAAAAATAACTTTATACAGTGTGTCTTTTTACAATTACCATTCGTAGTGTTGAACAGAAGAGAAATAGTCCACCAAAGACGTTGACGTCGCTTAGCAACCGAATTCGCTGGGGTTGATAAGTTACCGGACTACTTACAGAGTGATACGGAAGACGTGAAAAAATCCACTTTCCTTGGTCATTATATGCTTAGCAACGGTCATTAATGAAAAATAATTCACCACCGGAAGTCGGGAAGGCCCATGCAAGTGAACGGAGCGTTCCACAGCATTGAGAAGAGCCGTGTAATAATTCCTAATAAGAGTTAGGAACTCCAAATGAAACCCCAGTACGCCCACAAGAACAGCATAGAGCTGCGTGTACCGTATCACATTTATCACAGCCAGCACAGTAAGGAACACCCCGCTGGGGGCTGTTCCTATATAAACCACACCATCGACCCCTCAGTCATCATGCGTGATAAATCTCCAAGGTCCACCAATAAGAGGCTTTCCTAAAACAAATACGAACCAATTGAACCAAGCTTCCGTTTTATCTGTGCCGCCGATTGAGTCTGGCTCAGGGGGGGGATTTCGGTGTTAATGAACGTAACGTTGCAACACTGTCTCTCAACGCTGCCGTCTCGCTATAACAAACCTCCCCACGTCTCAGTTGCAGTGATTCACTTCCATGGTCAGCCAATCAAGTCGCTTTCTTAAAATGTCGCAGCAGTAATTGAGCGGAATTTCCTGTTTTTGTGCGCAAACTGGGTCGTCACTCGGATGGGGGTCTCCATGTTAAGTAATGTACTGACGCCACGCGTGCTACTTATGCCATCTGGAGCATCAGCAGTCTCACAGTTGCAGTGAATGACTTGTGTTGTCTGCCAATCAGTCGCTGTCTTAAAAGTGTCTGAACCTCTGTTTAGGAACCATGCCTATTAGTTCACTCAGGGGGGAGGCGTCATATTAATTAACACACCGACTGGATGATTGCCACTGATCCCATTTCGAAGCAGCTGCACGACCATATTCCATGATTTGTGGCAAAAACAATGGCAGCCAGGGTGACTGACAATGTTCACGGGGCCATGGCTGATAAAGGATGATCTCCTTCATCAGATTGGCTGCCGGGGGGTTTTGTCAAAGATATTGCATCTGCTCTCTCTCAGCTTCTATAGCCCAGGCGCTGTCTCAGACTTTACACAGACAAAAGTGCTCAATGGATCTGGAGCACAGATTTAAACAAAACCCAAAATATTTAGAATTTGTTTTGTTGCCCCCTGCATTATGTCATCCATAAAAACATTGGTAATTTTTTCAACACATTTTTGTGAACTTGAAATTCATATGAAATTATCCACCAGAAGATGGCAAGTTAAATGCAAAAAAAATATCCCCGTCAAATGATTGCTCTACGTCTGACCGATTGATTATAAGTGTGTGATTGATGATGTTCATTAGCGATATTTGCCGGTGTCGGATAGTAGATAGATTCATTAAATAACTTTTCTGACTATTTATAAGTAATTATAAATTGTACCCTGAGTTTGTCAATGCTTCTAAAATGTATCAATAGGAACAAGGAGCTGCCAGGGTTTGTCGTACGGCTCCTAGAATAATAATCTCAGACATTCATATTGATTGTTTGTTTGTCTGCTTGAACTGTTCAACACTTTCTATACAAACGATAACTGAAAAATAAGGTTACTTGAATTGAATGTATTGAATCTTGAACAGAAGCATAAAGGACAAAGCAGAAGCTCAAAGCCATGGCTTCACCCTTGCCTTGTCCAATATGTATGAGGGCAGAGGAGAAAGCCTTGATAAGAAACACAAAAGAGGTGACCCTGCTTCCAGGGACGGCTTAACCTGTTAAGCCCTAGACCTATTTCTCAGGCCTCCTATATTTTCCCAGTCAAAGAAAACCATACAATGGAAATTAAGTTTGACTCCAACTGGAGCAGATATATTTGAGAAGTTATAAAACAACATATAATGAAACCAAACTGTAAAAACAGGTAAAAACTACAACCATTTTTTTCTGGCAGAAACTTTGAACATATATAACTAACTAACTATAACTATACTATACTAACTAACTATAACTACTAACTATACCTTGTAACAACTAAACGTAATAAGCATATTGTAAGAGCGTATGTCTCTGTCTCTACTAACCAGAGTGTCTGCTCTGAGCATGCGCTCTGCGCTCCTGGTGCGTATTATGCTAATCTGCCAGACGCACTCTGAAGTTTACACGAGGCGACATCTTGGGTATCCATTGGTCAATTTGGATGATTGACCCCTCTATCGAACCGTCAGAGCCAATAGAATCGAGGGATGGTCCCCAAATCCATGTAAAAAAACACCATTCGCCAATCACAAGGAGCCAAAGACATTGTGGTTGAAAAGAAGTACCCTACCCACTCACAGCAAAAAATTTTGTTTGTGCTATGTAAAGACCTGTAGATTGTCAGCAATCATTTCAAAGTGACAGAGTCTTTAGCTGTGTTATGCCCTCAAACACAACTTTTGATAGCAAAACAATAAAGGTAAGACATCATTTATGTGAAGAATTTGTGTGATGTATATTTATGTGACGTTTATTTTTGCTCTTCTTTGGCTGCTAGTTCAGTGAGTCTTCGTCGTAGAGTGACGAGACGTATATCATTGGAATCGGTGGAGCCTCAGCTTTCATATGGCATGCTACAGGCTCATTTAGTTGCTTGGTGTTGGAATTGTGTTTTGTTTAGCTGAGCTTCTTCCCGTTACGTGCACCATGGACATGTTGCAGCATGGCGGTGCTGTATACAGCACACAGAATACAAGTCGGCGCAGCTGCCCCAACCCCCGGGGGCGCTCGTGCTTAACAGGTTAAGAGTGCAAAAGATGCCGAATGGACATATAACAGTAACTTTGGCAACTCATTCTGCAGTAGAGAATTCAACAGTATGTTGTTTAAAGGAAGTACAAAACATATTTGATTGACGCCATGAAGTCCATTAAAGATCACATGGTGAGAGAGATCGAGTTGGACCGAGATGAGAGAAAGGGCGAGATCGGTGGAACAACAAAGACGGTTTCAACATAGGTGGTTGGAAGAAGGAAAAAAACATGAAGAGTTAAACAGTATTGTCAATTTTGAGGTGACATTGGGGTTACTTTTGAAACGGATGAAGCACTGTATGCGTTGAGAGAAAATATGTAAAATATGTACAAATCACTGACTCCTTTGTTGATCAAAAGCCTAATAAAATCAATCTTTGGTGGAAATGTGTAAACTGCCTGTCTACTGATGAAGATATTTTTGAAAAGAGTCTTTCATGATCACAGATAAATTTAACCAATGCTCACATGAAGATTATTATTTACAAATGAAACATAGTGAGAGAGAATAAGTGGATATTCTTAATCGTACGGACAAAAGCTTGAAGACTACAGCAGAAAGTAGACGGATACAGAGTGAAGTGAAACAAAAGTTGAACAGATCTCTCTTGCCTCTCACGTCTCACTTTCTGACATGTTATTCCTCCTCCGTCTTTTTCTCGTCTCTTTCTATGTTTTTTTGCGCATATAGTCACTGAATCCTTTATATTGCCTTTCACATTATTTCCATCTTACATTTGAGCTGACAAGCTACACAGCCTCTTTCACAGCATCTGCTCTCGCCAAGTTAACTTCATGGGCATTATGGAATTATTGCTCTTTTCTTACTTGAAATTGGCGACTATTGGCAGAGTGTGGTTTCATTTTCCAGTTCACCTCTCGTAACCTGTGTGTCGCCTCAACCGAAATATGTATATATTTTTAAATTGGTCTCTGGGCTATCTCTGTTGATTGGCATCCCTCAACGTAAGAGAGGAAATTAGTTTGAGACTTTGTGACATAGTTGGGTCCCCTAAACGCACACTTTAGCCTGAACCCTAATACTGACAGACATGGTCCAGTAACAGAACCTTGCCCTTAAGGAAACACTCCTCTATGCAAAGCAGAGGAGTACTATGTTTCATTGAGAGTAAAGTTTAAAATGACATGCCTTAACAAGTCTTCAGGGTTCACAAAATATATACCTGCGTACAGCAGATTTTAAATTGAGTGGGGAAATGGAAAGCAGGTCATTAACTGCAGCGTAAGTGTTGGGTGAGAGAGTAAAACAACAGTGTTACACAATAAATGCACTACTTAACTACGCAAGGCTAAGACAACATACTTCCAACAGCAAATCACCCAATCTGCTTCAAACCCAAAGTCTCTATGGCAGACTCTTAAAGTCATCGCTGGAGAAAAGAAAAAAAAAGAAAAACCCAAATGTGCAGATTTCCCTACATGGCAGTATTATCTCAGACTCTGAAAAGATTGCAAATGCCTTCAAGGAATACTTCATATCATCAGTTCAAGAACTAGCATCTGTCTTTCCCACTACCTCTTATTCCCTATCTCCCCCATCCTCAACAACTGATATGTTTTCTTTCTTTGAGATCACACAAGATGATCTGATAAAGAATGTAAATGCTCTAAAAAACTCCCACAGTCATGATAGTTATGGCTTAAACACTGTTTTTGAAGACCCATGCTACCTCTTCTCCACCACTTAATCAATCTCTGTATCAGGCTGTCTATTTTCCCCTTCAGCTGGAAAACAGCCCAAATCACACCAATTTTTAAAGCTGACAACCGTTGTCTGGTCTATAACTATAGACCTATAGCCATACTCCCAACAATATCTAAGCTGCTTAAAAAAAACTATATACAATCAATTAAGCTTCTATCTTGAAAGCAACAACAGGCTAAGTGACTGCTAACATGGTTTCCGTGCAAAGCGGTCCACCATGTCAGCTTTACTAGTCTTCACTGAGGAAATCTGAAACTCTTTAAATAGAAGACATACTACTGGAGCAATTTTTATTGATTTTCGTAAAGCGTTTGACACAGTAGACCACCTGATTTTATTATCCAATCTTCACTCTTTTAACCTATCACCCTCTGTTTTAGATATGATTTCCTCTTATTTAACAGATAGATCACAAGTTGTCAAAATTGACCATGCAACATCTCAGCCCTTAGGGTGTGGTATGGGTGTTCCACAAGGAAGCATTCTTGGGCCTTTACTTTTTATTTTATACATTAATGATCTCCCACAAGTGTGTAACTACTCTAAATGCCTAATGTACGCTGATGACACTGTGCTCTTTCTGTCCGACTCTAACCTTGATACCATAAACTCCAAACTGTAATCTGATCTTTAACATTTGCATAAGTGGTTCAATGAGAATCACTTAACCATTAATGTTAAAAAAACGGAATGTATGTATTTCCACTCATCCAGAAAGCATCTGTCTTTACCAGTCCTATCATCTTTTCAAATCAAAATCTTGTCATCGCCAAAACATATAAGTATCTGGGTGTTTTACTTGACTCACACCTCACATACCGTGAACACACCTCGAAGTTAACTAAAAAGTTAAATCAGAAACTATATGTATATAACAAGATTAGACCATACCTATCCTCTACTGTTTCCAAAACCTACCTGCATGCGATTGTATTCTCAACCATTTCTTACTGTTAACCAATATGGTCTCTCACCACAAAGGAAGTTACTGAACCCATCGCACGGCTATACAACCGAGCTTTGAAGATCCACAGTAATCTTCCTAAATGGACACACCACTGCACTGCACTCACTCAATCATATGCTCTGTCCTTTCAAAATTTTATTTACAGTCATGCTATCACATTTTATTTTCAACTCAAACACAGCACCTCACAAACACTCATCTCCCTCTTACCAACACATAACATGCCCCAAGTGCGAGTCACTAGATCCGTTTCCATGGATCCACACTTGCAAACACTGACTTTTATAGATCACTGTCTGTGCTCAGTCTGCTGTCTACATGATTGTCCTTCTGATGTCTGATGTGCTATGTCCCTGTTATGTGTTGTATGTAAATGTGACGTGTGATGTGCCTTGTCCCTGTTACATGTTATATGTGCTGCAGAACAGGAACCTGCTGGAAATCAGCTCTTTACTGAGTCAGGCCCGTTTTAAATTGTACATTTGTTACTCTTAATACTTTCCTGTATAATAAATATAAAATAAAAAATATAAATAAATAAGGTAGTAGGGGCCAGGGAGCCTACAGGTAGGGGGCCAGGAGGCCTAGAGGTAGGGGCCAGGAGGCCTAGAGGTAGGGGGCCAGGAGGCCTACAGGTAGGAGCCAGGGAGCCTACAGGTAGGAGCCAGGAGGCCTGCAGGTAGGGGGCCAGGAGGCCTAGAGGTAGGGGCCAGGAGGCCTAGAGGTAGGAGGCCTAGAGGTAGGAGGCCTAGAGGTAGGGGGCCAGGAGGCCTAGAGGTAGGAGGCCTAGAGGTAGGAGGCCAGGAGGCCTGCAGGTAGGGGGCCAGGAGGCCTAGAGGTAGGGGCCAGCAGGCCTACAGGTAGGGGGCCAGGAGGCCTAGAGGTAGGGGGCCAGGAGGCCTAGAGGTAGGGGGCCAGGAGGCCTAGAGGTAGGAGGCCTAGAGGTAGGGGGCCAGGAGGCCTAGAGGTAGGAGGCCTAGAGGTAGGGGGCCAGGAGGCCTAGAGGTAGGAGGCCTAGAGGTAGGGGGCCAGGAGGCCTAGAGGTAGGAGGCCTAGAGGTAGGAGCCAGGAGGCCTGCAGGTAGGGGGCCAGGAGGCCTAGAGGTAGGGGGCCAGGAGGCCTAGAGGTAGGAGGCCTAGAGGTAGGGGCCAGCAGGCCTACAGGTAGGGGGCCAGGAGGCCTAGAGGTAGGGGCCAGCAGGCCTACAGGTAGGGGGCCAGGAGGCCTAGAGGTAGGGGCCAGCAGGCCTACAGGTAGGGGCCAGGAGGCCTAGAGGTAGGAGGCCTAGAGGTAGGAGGCCAGGAGGCCTACAGGTAGGGGCCAGGGAGCCTGCAGGTAGGGGGCCAGGAGGCCTACAGGTAGGAGGCCTAGAGGTAGGAGGCCAGGAGGCCTAGAGGTAGGGGCCAGAAGGCCTAGAGGTAGGAGGCCTAGAGGTAGGAGGCCAGGAGGCCTAAAGGTAGAGGTCAGGAGGCCTACAGGTAGGGGGCCAGGAGGCCTGCAGGTAGGGGCCAGCAGGCCTACAGGTACAGGTACTACAGGCCTACATCAGGGATGAGTACACCCAAGCCAGTCCCCTCCACTCATCTCTTAGAGTCTCATATACACTAGACTTAAGTTCTCCAGCATCTATCCATTCTGCTCTCGTCATTTCAGCTCTTCTTCCAACTGCTGACCTTTCCATCGTCGGCCTGTCTAGCCAAGAGCTAATTTTATTCTTATTTCCTCTCCTATTGCTTTCCTTCAGACCAGAACCAACTGGTTGACTGCTCTTCAGTCAATGTGACAATTTATCTCACTGCTAAATCCACCCTCTCACTCTTCCCCTACTAATATGACTGACACACACACACACACACACACACACACACACACACACACACACACACACACACACACACACACACACACACACACACACACACACACACACACACACACACACACACACACACACACACACTTTATTGGGGGGGAAAAAGAGAAATCCTTTGTTTGCCTTCTTTCTAGTGCCAACATGTCCTTTTCGTTACTGCATCTTTGATCGTACTGCATGCTTTCATTTTTCCTAGCCTCACTTGTTAGTCCCCACCGGCTCTCCTTCCAATGTACAATTAACAGTCCTTGTCTATCCAACCACAACAACTAAGAACCAGCAGAAATTAGGCAATTAGGAGGAAAACATACACAGCTGCTTCTCAGCAAACTAATTGAAATGTTCAATTAGTTTGTACTCCATGATGGTTTACGGGGGGAGTGCCGGCGCCAGGAAAAGCAACAGAGTCGCTGTGATGTTGATGTTATTCACAATTTTCCTCCGACAGAGAAAAATCTGAGAAGAGAAAATGTGCGCACCTGTCTTGATTGAAAGTCATGGTTAAATGATGTAGAATCGTAAAACTGTCAGGGGTTGATTTGAGTGAGTATGCAATTGGATCTTGGTCTCCCAAGAGTGATAGAGATTGATGGATCTGCTAAATGTATGTTATGGACGCAAAACCCAGGTTTTTTTTTTGGACATGCGCGCAGGTCAAAAAAAAACCTGCGCGTGCAGGTCAAAAAAAAAACACCCATGGTTAAATAAATGTTTAGGCCTACTAGCAGGCATGCAAACTGGTTTGGGGTGAAAAAGGTGAGAATGATGCGTGAGCCGAGGAAACCACAGACCCACTAGGGGGTTCCAGGGTTATACTCCGGGGAGTTTTCTTTTTGAAAAATAAGCTACTACATGCTCATTTATTACTTTTTTAATGTATTGTATTGTATACTCGACTAAATATACATATATAAACGTATATATACGTATATATAAACGTTAGTGTGTGCAACCGACATTAGTGTGTGCAACCGACAATTGGCAAGGTAGGAGATTGGAAGGGGATTGGAAGAAACTGATGATGGATGAGACAGAGTGAAAGTAAAATTGTAATTCAAAGAAAAAATGTATGAGAGATAGAGGACAAACAAGAGCACGATATTAGGGAACTGAAACTTTGTTTCAGATATGCGGTGTGTGTGTGTGTGTGTGCGTGCTTGCGTGCGTGCGTGTGAAAAGTCATCACCAGAGAGGATGGACCGCCATGAGCAAGCATAACTGTACTTTAACAGCATACTAAAATAGCTTCACCTTGAATATTGAGTGTGCGCTGTACAATACTGAACCAACCCATGGAATGTTTTTGAATCAGTGGGAACAGATGGTGAGCACGGCATCACAGCATTGTTGCCTAAACCTGCCAGACTAAAGCCAAAGCTGCAAGGCCACATCAGGACACATGTTGAGTAATGTTTATGAAAGCCCAGTCCTGCATAAACATTTGGGTTATCTGTCTCCTGTTGTCTTAACAAATAATACCATAACACGCAGCAACGTGGCACCAGTAGGGGACAGAGAGTGGATTGATGCTGAGGCTTGTTGATCCCCTCAGTATGCAGGCACACTGGAGTTGCTATTCAAGGCTAGGCACAATTCCAAGGATCCACGAGAAGGGAAAGGATTTTTCACCAAACATACCAAATATTACAAAGAAGCCTTAAACTCTCAAAGAGAAGAAGGGAGGAGCCAGAGAAACGACACGAGGCTTGATTGACACAAGGAGGAGTTGATCAGGAAACGTTTGTTGACAGTATGACAGGGCGTACAGGTTGGAAAGAAAGGGACACAGAGCAGGCATGGCTCACAAAAGGAGTCACAAAATAACAAGCGCTCAACCAGCAGGGCTGGCAGTTGATTTCCTGCTTACGACCATCACCGGGAAGCTGGAGATTGAAAGATTGAAGAGGATCTCACCAGAGATTCAGAAGTCTGTACTTTGAGTGTATCAGACATCAGAATGCACAACCGGACAAATATAAAACATCTTTCCTTTATCCCCTTATAGCTTTTGTGTGCGATTGTGTGTGTGTGTGTGTGTGTGTGTGTGTGTGTGTGTGTGTGTGTGTGTGTGTGTGTGTGTGTGTGTGTGTGTGTGTCTCACCCCAGCTGCGAAGCCTAAACTGCCGTCCAGAATGCGTTTCTGAAAGACAAGCAAAGGGTTTAGTTAATGAGATTCAAACCATGAGAGGAGTGGTCTTCAATGTTACAGGGCTGCATTAGGACTGAAACATCAAACATGAGTGAAATGCAACCAAGTGCACTCATAACACCCATACAAGTTTGAAGACATGTTGAAGAAAATAAATAGTATGTCCTGAGACAAACTTTACTTTTAATGTGCAGGACAGATCTTTTTTTACATTTAAATGGAATAAAAGACTCCATCAATGACCAACAATAGTCAAGTAAAAATGTGTTGTACAGCGCCCACAGTTACAGTCTCCACCTTGAGCCCAGAGTGACAAGTCCCTACTTCCAGGAACGGGTGCCCCAATGGCCAGAAAGATTGGTAGCCTCAAGAAAAGGCCATTGGTCAGTGAAGAATTCAAACACAGAAGGAAAGCAAGGCAAGTTTCGATACAGAAAAAAATACGGTGTATTCAATTGGACTAAACTTGACAGATTTTCATCAGTTATTTCTCCACCACTGTTCAATCATTTTATGCGAGAGCACTTTCTGATACTGACTGTAAGATGCTTTAGATATAATTATTCCATCATATGGCCACTATAATGATCCAACGTCGTCTATAGAATTGTAATATCATAATGATATGATGACGGTGTGTTGTACCTGTCGGCTGGAGAAGATGAAGACCAGGGCGGCGCCAGCAGCCGTCAGGGCCCAGGTGAACAGAGTCCCCAGGAAGGCCTGAGTGACAGGGCTGTAGCCTGGCAGCATGGTGCCTGACACACACACACACACACACACACACACACACACACACACACACACACACACACACACACACACACACACACACACACACACACTTATGCTATCTAGCTTTATTGGACAAAAACCTCTCCATGTTTTCCTTCCTTCTATTGCCAATATTGCCTAATTAACCCAAAATAAACTATGTTTTCCATCAATATGTGCCCGGGTTATCAGTCCAGTGACTGGTAGGCAAGGCCACTAGTGAATTTTATGCAATGGAAGTTTACCTCTGGCAATGACATTTACAACCAACACATTACATTGGTGATATTGGGATATACGAACGCTTACACTTTTACAAACTTAGACTAGACCTGCTCAACCTGATTCTCCAAAATGAGTTTGTATGGAATGTCAAAACTATAGTAATTTACATAAGAATGCAGTGTTTCTCACTTTCAACTCTGCATAACCTGAACGACTCATTATCTAATAATCAGATACAATCCCTTCGAGAACACCAACAATGGAAGGCTAAATCGTTTGCATTAGTTAAATAATCCAGAAAACAAGTGATGTGGCAGTTTCTGTACCCTCCCTTTGTATTTGTTTAGTGCATACACAAGTCGTGCTACCAGGTATCAAGTCCGAGTTTGAAATCATTTTAGGTTAATTTAAATATCACAGGACCTACCACAACGTTTCTTGAAAACATTAGACAAATGTAACGTCTTATCTTGACCATAAATGTGACTCAGTTTTACTTTTGTTTTGTTGTTACAGTATTTGTTTTGAGAATGTTCGGCTATGTCTTATCGTTTATATGTGTATGATTCATATCATCATCCTATCAATGAAAATATACGTTATTTGTATACTTTAATCACAGCATAAAGCAACACAACTATTCAAAGTAATTGTATGTCACAATGAATGCAGAGCAGTTGAACCATCCAGTCTATCGTTACAGAGAACAACTCTTGCTGGTCTAATAGAGTCGGAACACGAACACAATGCAAAACACTTAGAATAGTTTTGTTCATATTCACATAACCGTATAACTTGCTTATATACCGTATAACTTTTCGCAGTTTATGTCGCTCTAATGTCTTCATGCAGGTATACTTACAGATTGTTTCGCTGGCCCCTCTCGAATCCTATGTATTTACTTCCTGCTTCCCGGTACACGTGTCTGTGACAGTTTGAATCCCGCCCTTCCGCAAAGCGTATTGGTTAATATCCCCATGACGTCATGCTTTGGGTACCTTCGACCAGACAGACAACCAAAAAGCTCTGTCAGCCTAATATAGTACATATCATACATACATAAATGTGGTAGGATTCCCACTAATAAAAAACGATTTAAAACTGTAGGTGATCATTTTGCTAATATAAAATGAGCATGCTGTTTGTTAATTTTAAATCAGTAATTTTTATTTCAGGATGTTTAATTATGTAGATGAACTAGACAAGAAACCTGTACATCAGGATAATAGGGTGAGGCTCAATATAAGAGCCTAATCCTCATCTTTAACCTACTAATCTTAAAGTGAAAAGTAAATTTCATTAAGTCTTTATTCAAACTTCCAGCTGATGTGTGGCAAATCAGTCTCTGTTATACCAATACTATCTTACTATCAATATATAATATCAAAATTAATGAAATTCCTTCCTTCCTTCCATTCCATAGACCATTGTAATGCACTGTATTATATGGGTCTGTGATTGCATATGTGTGTGTGTGTGTGTGTGTGTGTGTGTGTGTGTGTGTGTGTGTGTGTGTGTGTGTGTGTGTGTGTGTGTGTGTGTGTGTGCATGTGCTTTTGTGTGTGTGTGTGTGTGTGTGTGTGTGTGTGTGTGTGTGTGTGTGTGCATGTGTTTTTGTGTGTGTGTGCATGTGCTTTTGTGTGTGTGTGTGTGTGTGTGTGTGTGTGTGTGTGTGTGTGTGTGTGTGTGTGTGCATGTGTTTTTGTGTGTGTGTGCATGTGCTTTTGTGTGTGTGTGTGTGTGTGTGTGTGTGTGTGTGTGTGTGTGTGTGTGTGTGTGTGCTTTAACAAGGCGTCCAGGGGAAGTGGTTGTCTTTTTGGAATGTCTCCCCCACCCATCAGATGGTCTACGGGAGGTTCTCCTCTGCTCCCCCGACCTGTCGACCCCGTTGACCCCGTCGACCCCTCTGCGGTGGCTCCAAAGCATCCTGAACTTTGACCTTCACCCTGATCATTAGCACCGGATGTCAACCGCTGCAGCGCTCTGCACAGACCATGGAACACATGTGAGGATACCATCGAATCATGAATCACATGTGATACCATCGAATCACCAATCACATGTGAGGATACCATCGAATCATCAATCACATGTGATACCATCGAATCATCAATCACATGTGATACCATCGAATCATCAATCACATGTGAGGATACCATCGAATCATCAATCACATGTGATACCATCCAATCATCAATCACATGTGATACCATCCAATCATCAATCACATGTGATACCATCCAATCATCAATCACATGTGATACCATCCAATCATCAATCACATGTGATACCATCCAATCATCAATCACATGTGATACCATCCAATCATCAATCACATGTGATACCATCCAATCATCAATCACATGTGATACCATCCAATCATGAATCACATGTGATACCATCGAATCATCAATCACATGTGATACGATCAAATCATTAATCACATGTGATACGATCGAATCATCAATCACATGTGATACGATCAAATCATTAATCACATGTGAGGATACGAACAAATCATGAACCACATGTGGAGATATCAAAACATGAAACATGTGAAGATATCAAATCATAAAACATATGTGAAGATATGATTGAATCATTGAACATATTTGAAGATACAATCAAATCATGAATCATAGGTGATACGATCAAATCATGATTCACATTGGACGATATGATTAAATAGATGCCATTTGAGGCTGTAATGTCATCCGTGTATGTGGTATGAAGGCATCTTTCAAAGCTACAGTCCAAGGTTCCACATTCTGCCGGTTCAAGTTCAGAATGAGTAATGCGCAGAATTCAGAGTTTATTTTCTCTGGTGCCACAAAGCTAGAGGCGAGATATCAAGCCATCACATTTTCCATCCATCCATATTTCTATGCATCCACCTGTCCAATGAGACACTAATTCATCATACCATCCGTCTGTCCATCCGTCTGTCCATCCATTAACCCATTTATTCATCCATCTAGTCATCCATCCATCTGTTCATTAAAGGGATAGCCGCCATGTGTGTACAAGTTTGCTGGGTTGACTTTGCTTTATGTTAGCCGCATGCATTGAGTTACAGATCAGCCTATGTGCATGTGAGGGAAATACACTTTCAATTACTTTCCAGATTTATATGTGTGTGTGTGTGTGTGTGTGCGTGTGTGTGTGTGTGTGTGTGTGTGTGTGTGTGTGTGTGTGATTACCTGTGCACATGTGTCTGTAGCTAAGAACACAGTGCCCTATGAGTTTGCCCTATGAAGAACCAAATCTTATGGGTGAACTTATTCAGCAGCGGAAATTACAAAGGCATTTTTCAACTTTTACTGGGACCAGTAAAAAAAGAGAAAGAGAGAGAGAGAGAGAGAGAGAGAGAGAGAGAGAGAGAGAGAGAGGAAAAAGTAATTTGAGGCAAGAAAGTGTACACGAGACACAGAGTTTTAGAGTCTCTGGGGAACATATCAATGAGATTCATGGTTTAGGTAAAAGGTAAAGCTATCTTGCCAACATTAAGTCTCCTTGAAATATGTTGTCTTCCACTGGCAACATCAGCTTGTATTATTAATTATTAAATAGTCGTTGTCTGTGTGGAATTTATTAATGTTTAAGGAGAGCAGAGGTACACAGGAGAACAAGAGAGTGAAATGTGCTTTACTGACAAAAATGTGTACACAAGCGTACACATAGTGGATGGAAAATTATACAATGGAGTTGAAAGGGATAAAGAAGGGCAAACATACTGTTAATCTGTATATGCATACCCAGTAATTGCCTTTTATAGGTTGGGGAAGATCGTCTGAAGAAGTTTAAATAGAAAATATAATAAAAGAGATCATTTGATTTGATTGCTGAGAAATACGACGGCAGTCAGAAGTGTAAGCTGTGGGGCGAGATAAAAAAAATGATTGAACAACTCAAACCATCAGGATTGCTTGAACTTGCGTTTGGTCGATTTCAGGCCTGTGGTTCACAGCGGTGATGGAGTAGAAGATGTAGGAATTCTGGGGGATGATCCCGGGGTATTCCAGCAATGCGTGTCCGAGAAGCAACAACACACGTAGACAATCACTCATCTTAGACCATTCATCTCTTTTACCCCCCCCCCGCCCCACCCCCCTTACCCTCTGTTTACCATCCCTCTCTCTGTCTCTCTATCTCCGGCTCATCTCTCTCTCTCCATCCCTCCTTTCTTTGCATCCATGTTTTTTTCAACCGATGCGTAACCGTTGTCTGCTCTTGACGAATGAGGCGCCCAGAACGCAAACACAGAGGTGGAGTTTGGGGGGGTGTGTGTGTGTGTGAGTGAGGGGATGCTTGGAGGAGGTGAAACAATGGTGCAAGAAACAACACCGGTGTCAAAACAAAAGACCCTAGGGAAAAAAAGTCTGGTAAGCTGTTTGTGTGTGTATGTGTGTGTGTGTGTGTGTGTGTGTGTGTGTGTGTGTGTGTGTACATGCATGTGTTCATTTGCGTGCGTGTGTCTGTGTGTGTGTGTGTGTGTGTGTGTGTGTGTGTGTGTGTGTGTGTGTGTGTGTGTGTGTGTGTGTGTGTGCCTCTGTGTGTGTGTGTGTGTGTGTGTGTGTGTGTGTGTGTCTATGTGTGACCCCCCACTGAACTGTAAAAACAATGCAGGGGGTCCGCAGAGAAAAAGAAAAGAAGACAGAAAAGTGTAAAAGGAGGTGGAGGAGGAGGAGGAGAGAAGGAAGGAAGAGAAAGAGAGAGAGAGAGAGAGTTAGAAATAGAGAGGGAGAGAGAGATAGTGGTGGCCTGGGCAATTATGACAACATAGTATGGTAGCAGATGGGCCACACTTGTCTTCACCTTGGTAACTGCATAACAGCAGAAGAGACACAGAGAGAGATTTTGTGTGTGTGTGCGTGTGTGTGTGTGTGTGTGTGTGTGTGTGTGTGTGGGTGTGTGTGTGAGAGAGTTTTGGCAAGCCAAGGTACAGCTTATCGCAGACAGAGGTGGTAAGATGGAGGGGGCTTAGGGATAGTCCAAACAGATCCTAATGCCCACACACACTCCCAGACTCACACACACACATTCCAAGACACAAACACATACTCCCAGAAACACACACACCCACACACACACCAGGAGGTATGGCCCCAACCGAGTAGGGAGAAGTGTATATAAGGGGGTCCCGTAGAGGGAGAGCTGTCAGCCAGCCGTACGAACAAGCTCCTTCTCCTTCTCCTTCTTTCTTGGCTTGCTTCAGCTGTTCACAGGAACTTGTGTTTTTGTTGTGCCACTGTGCGCACGTGTGTGTTTGTGTGTGTGTGTGTGTGTAAGTGTGTGTGTGTGAGTGTGTGAGTGTGTCGACCAGAGCTGAACGGTGACTTTTTGGACTGAATGAGAAATGTGGTGTCAACTGACGCCGAGCTGTGCACTGAGAGGATGCAGGATTTTACGTCTGTGTTTGTGAAAAGTCAACTGTTTGGGTGATTTGTTCGATTTTCTCTCTTCCTTTTCTGTTCCATCAAGAAAAAACAACAACAGCTAAGCGTTATCAAAAAAACTCCAGCTCTTTAGTCCGATAAAAAAATACGACGATTTTTCTCATTCTCTCAGTCATTTGAATGCATTCGACGACCAAGATGGACTACCCGTTTTTACCGGACCTCGACAACAACAACACCTTCACGGACCGGGACGAGCTGTTCCTGCCCGTCAAAATGGACGCCTTCAGCATCACCATCGCCGTCCTCTACCTGGTCATCTGCGTCCTGGGCTTGGCGGGAAACTCCCTGGTGGTCGTGGCCATTTTAAAACTGGACAAAATGGCGTCGGCCACCACGGTGTACATCTTCAACCTGGCGCTGGCCGACGGCCTCTTCATGGTGGGCCTGCCCTTCGTGGCCATCCAGAACTTCAAGAACCGCTGGGACTTTGGCGACGCGGCGTGCAAGCTGGTCATGGTGCTGGACGGCATCAACCAGTTCACCAGCGTCTTCTGCCTGACGGTGATGAGCGTGGACCGCTACATGGCGCTGGTCGACCCGCTCCGCTTCGCTCGCTGGCGGACGCCGGCCCGCGCCAAGGTGGTGTCGGCGGGCCTGTGGCTCTTCTCCCTGGTGCCCGTGCTGCCCATGGCGCTCAACTTCTCGGCGCAGAACGGCCTGTGCACCCTGGACCCGGACATGCTCTCCGAGTCCCGGTGGCCGGGCTTCCTCACCTACACCTTCGTGCTGGGCTTCGCGCTGCCCTTCACCGTGATGACCGCCTTCTACGCCGCGCTGCTCCTCACGCTGCGGTCCCAGCGGGTCCGGGCGGGACGTCCCACCACCGCCGCGCCCCGCGAGGGCCAGCGGCTGGAGCGGCAGGTGACCAAGATGGTGGTGGCGGTGGTGGTGGTGTTTGGCGTGTGCTGGCTGCCGTTCTACGCCTTCAACTTCTGCTCGCTGTACCGCACCGACCGGCTGCTCAACTTCGCCCGGGGCTTTGAGTTTGTGGTGGTGCTGTCGTACTCGTGGAGCTGCGCCAACCCCATCCTCTACGCCTGCCACTCCGAGGCCTTCCGACGCCACTTTGCCAAACTGCTCTGTCCGAATAAGCAATCCCCCAGCATGCACTGCAACACAGACACGGAGCGGTACGACTTGAACGCCACCAGCGGGCGGGATAGCGTTAGCATGCAAGCGTAACAAACCGCCGCAGAATCGGGCTTGTGTGTTCGTGTCTCTCACCGTCACTTCATCGGCTGCTTTAGAAACTGTTTGAGAGTTGGACAAGAAAACACTGCTTCCTTGAAGCTCTGATGATGATTTCCCTGTAAAAAAACTTTATTCATGGGCCAATCACAAAATGTTCTTTTGGCCTTTGTCCTTTACTTGGAACAGTCTTGTTTGAGAGAAACTCTGAAAGACCTGAAAAACTCCTAAAAACACAATCTAAAAGTCACCATTCAAAAAGACGGCATGAAATCAGCCCACTATAATTGGATTCGGAAGAATAGGTAAAATAAGGCATAAATCTGCATTCATTCGTCACTATGGTGATACAGACAAATGATTGACCTCATACATGGGCTTGTACCTGTATGTCTGTGCTCTCATATGTGTGTGTGTGTGTGTGTGTGTGTGTGTGTCTGTATGTGTGTGTGTGTTGTGTGTGTGGGAGGGGGGGTGTTTGTGTGTGTGTCAAAAAAACCTGTGTTCGCGTCCTAGGAAGTTGAATCCTCAAGGTATAATTTTGTTAGATTTACATATTATCTCTTGATCAACACTCTTTTGACAGTTTCTCTATATGTGCCTTAGAAGGAGGATTAGTAATGAAGATAAGACATATAACTGATATATTATTGTTTTAATATAATATCCATCGTATCTATCTATTCAACCCTCACTATGCCTAACATTTATTTCTTATATATCCGTTATAAAAATGTGTGTGAATTTTCAGACATTGAAGGAGAAAGAATGGTATATGTATAACCTTGAAATCATAATCTGTTTACCGACATGAACAACACTGAGTTTTCTATGTTTATGTTTATTTGAAAAACATTTCTGTCATTTATCAATATCATACTTTTTTTATTTGTGTTTACTCGTGTTTAAAATGTTAAAAAGTATATAAAAGTATGGAAATTGCTACCAGGAATGCATTTCAGTTTCTATTTTCAGCATTTTTGCATTTTTATTTTATTCAAGAGTGTGGTAGTGATTAACAATATGACTCAAACTTTAAGAAACCATTATTTTGGGTATACTTTGGATGGTCTTTGGGCTGGAAAAGCTTATATAAGATACATTTAGTGTAGTGTATATAATCCTTCAGAAATCGTTGATATATACTACAACTGAAGTGTATTTTTTTTTACGTGATTTGTTTCGATTATCTCACTAGTACGCACATCCTCCCACCAAAGCCTCATAAAAGAAAAACATATGAGAAAACTATTAAACTTAAAAATGCCTCCATGTTCTCATAAATCACGAATTTGAACGGGACAGACTCGGATTCCAGACTGAAACCCCCCTCACAGGAACAACGTAAAAACAGCACTTTGGTGACAACTTCTACTCATAAAACCGTAGTTTGTAGTGGGAGTCCTGCGTCCAAGAGGAGCTGTACCCATAAACACGTTGTTAAACCAAGTAGGGGAGGGGGGCTTTGGGCGTCATGGCGGCTCGGTGGGACATCGGATCTGCTTGTGTCTGACCGCCATGTTGTTTTTAAAGCTGCTCGTAAAGCCTGTGTCACCTTAGCCGAAAAAGGAGTTCAGTTGGTTGGGTTTGTAGTTTGGAAATCGGTCCCAAATTTGGTGGTGTTTTCGCTAGATACATTGTAGTCGGGGCGTGTTATTACCCAACGTTCCCTCAGCCCAAATAACATACGCAACACGGGTCAAAGGTCACGCTTTGAGTTAGAAGTCATTGGCACCGTGGTCATCCTAATTCCTTCTTCCTCTCTATCCTCAACTCTTTCTCTCCCTTCCTCCCTTTCTGCTTCCCCCTCTCTCCCCCCTCCCTTCCCCACCTTTTCCTCCATCTCGCTATCTCTCCACCTTCTATTTCCCCTTCTGCTCTCCTCGATCCCTCCCCCATCTCTTTCTCACTCTTTTCTCTCCCCACACACCTCTCTCTCTCTCTCTCTCTCTCTCTCTCTCTCTCTCTCTCTCTCTCTCTCTCTCTCTCTCTCTCTCTCTCTCTCTCTCTCTCTCTCTCTCTCTCTCTCTCTCTCTCTCTCTCTCTCTCTCTCTCTCCTCTCCTCTCTCTCTCTCTCTCTCTCTGTACCCGTGTGCTTGATGAGCGGTGCCAGAGCTGCGGGGGGCAATCGGGGCATGTTTGCTCAGCAATGTCCTAATGTGACAGGCTACTCACACAGGTCCACCAAGGGGTCAGCAGAGCAGAGGGTCCACCCCCCCCCCCCCCCACCACACACACACACACACACACCACACACACATACACACACACACACACACACACACACACACACACAGTGTATGTATAGAGACGGCTCTTAGGTTCACACTCATTAAAATGGTCTTAATAACTGTGTGTGTGTGTGTGTGTGTGTGTGTGTGTGTGTGTGTGTGTGTGTGTGTGTGTGTGTATATAATGTGTTTCTTCATGTAGCCTTGCCTGTGTATCGCAATTTGCTTTTATGTCTAAGGGGAACACTGTCTGTGTATGGTGTCTAGTGTCTGTGTGTGTGTGTGTGTGTGTGTGTGTGTGTGTGTGTGTGTGTGTGTGTGTGTGTGTGTGTGTGTGTGTGTGTGTGTGTGTGTGTGAGGTGTTATTTCATGCTGGTAGTGGTCCTGGAAGAGTGATGAAGACCAGCTGCAAACTCCTGCATAGCCCACATGAATGTCCCCCAAAGTGAAGAGTGTGTGTGTGTGTGTGTGTGTGTGTGTGTGTGTGTGTGTGTGTGTGTGTGTGTGTGTGTGTGTGCTTGAATGTATGTGGGTGTGGGTGTGTGTGTGTGTGTGTGTGTGTGTGTGTGTGTGTGTGTGTGTGCTTGAATGTATGTCGGTGTGTGTGTGGGTGTGTGTGTGTGTGTGTGTGTGTTTGAATGTATGTTGGTGTGTGTGTGTGTGTGTGTGTGTGTGTGTTCAGACAAATAGCTTGAAAAGAGACAAAGAGATAGATAGACAAATGAATTATTTGTTCTGTCTCTGTTACACACTAACCTGCTCTAGGTAAGATACAGGCTTCCTAAGAGCCGAACTTACGTGCAATAATCGACAGTAAAGGATGTTTGCTGCGTGACTGCAAACCGTTTCAGTGACAGAAAGCAGTGATTGAACCCGGAACGCTACTGACTTCTACTGAGCTCCTACTGCTGAGCTTTGTAATTAACTTTTTGTTTGGGGGATCGAATCAGGCCTGGATTAAAGACAATCCGAGACGCCGATGGAGCGGACCAGCATCACAGCCCTAATCCCCGTCGATGTCTTGACGAGGTGTTCCGACACAAAGCCCCCTCTCTGGGCCTCAGGCGCGTTTGGTTTATTGTAACAGTTAACACGTAGTCCTGGGCTGCCTCTGAGTGGGCAGATCAGATCAGAGCCAATCTTAAGATAATGGTGATAATGGTGTATTAAATGTAACGAGTAGAAAGGAGCAACAGCAGGTTCTTTTTTAAATAATGGGCTTATAATTGGCTGTATTGGATGAAAGACCACCGATGATGGGAAATGGGCAATCATGAAAGAAAAGCTAAAAAACAAAACAAAAAAGAAAATGCTTTGATCAGAGACGGTGTCTTTGTTCTTCTTTGTGCTTAGTGTGAAGTAATGTGCCCCCCAACCCCCCCAGCCGTAATAAAATGAAACATCAGGCGATACTTTGGCCCTGAGTTTCTTAAGTTGCACTGCATCGGAAAAAAAGGACATGCAAATTTCACCACGACGCACTGTAACTTCAGAAACCACATGCAAATAGACCAAACCCAAGCTAATTTTGTGAGGTTTGAACTCACATGTGCAGCATTTAGAAAATGTGCTGCAAAGTCATGAATGAATCGTATGAGTATGATTTGTATTTCTTTTACTCTATTGGCATGGGAAATTATTGATTAATGATTTGATTAAATGTATTCGTGTAAGTGTTGTTAGCATTAAGTTTGCATAGTCAAAGCTAACACAAAGCTCAGTGAACCCCATCTGCAGATGCAGGCATATTTAAACAATACCTCTATCCATAACTGGGTGTTATTAAGGCAGGATATCTAAAATTAGGAGCAACCTCACACCTGATTAACCAATAAGGCTAAAATAAGCATGGCCAAGCACAAACATTAGCCTATTTGTCCCGCCCCTGCACCGCTATACCACTGTAACATTGAAGTTTGAAGGAAATGGCCGGCTTTTAAGAGAGGCATGTGATGGGATAAACACTGGTGTGTCTCATAACACTAATTATGGGTCTGCTGTGTTTGTGGACCAGGGCAAGGGTAGTCTTCCCTAGTTTAGTCTCCACCCCTTGCCCTGGTCCACAAACACAGCAGACTCATAATTAGGTGGAATGATGGTACATACAAGGAGCAGACCAGTAATTAGTGTTATGAGCGACACCTGTGACACACGCAGTTGCGGATATGATAATATGTCATATGTTTCCTTTTCTTTTCATTGACTTCCAGACGTTTTGACTCAGGACAGAACTCAGACCTGTGTGTTTTCACCAGTCTATTGTCAGTAGCTTTATAAAGGTTAGCTTTTATATGTGAGCACTAGAAAGATGTCTACATGACTCCCTGAAAAATAAATCAAGCACAATGTTTGAAAAGGGACATAGATATGAATAAAACATCAATGCTGTTCAGTCAGATCACTTTTTAAAATGATGTTGAAATGCTACAAACGAATGCACTCATGCAAACATACGTTCAATTTTAAAAAGGAAGCATTTGCATCAAACAATACAAATGATTGACTTCATGTTTGTTTACTTGGAAAGTTTGCCAGCAAATTGATGGGGTCCAAGTGATGAAATGCTGCCAAAGGCAAGCACAAAAGTAAATAAATAATAAATAAAAAAATAAATAAAAAAAGCTCTCTAAAATCGTGTTTTTCATGTGATGTCTTTTGGTAGCTTGCCCTTGATGTGACAACACAAGTTGCATGAAAAAAGATTTGAAAAAAGATTTTAGCATTCTAGCAACTGGCAAATATGGTCCTTCACACTACCGCAATGTTACGCTGGTGCTGGTGGATCAGTGGCTGACCTTGTTTCGCCACATGGACATATGCAAATGACCCTCCACTCCTCGGGTCACAATGTGCTTATGTAAGATATGCTGATGATTATGATGGGTGTCCTTATCTCTGGTGGTGAGTCATTTGTTTATTGGAGGCGAAATAAGCTTTAAATCCATAAAAATATCTGCGTTTGTCAATGTTTCAGTAAAGGCTGCCTTCAGTGCTGTTTTTCAAAGATCAAATCGATGTCCCTGCTCGTGTCACTAATGTATAGGTGTATGTAGTATACAAGGTACTCCACGCTGTTTAGGTTTTCTGTAACAATTTACTATCTTCTAAAGGGGCGTGCCATATGAGCATATTCATAGATCCTGCCATATTAGATGAGGTCATAGATGTGAAGGTCATAGATGTGAAGCCCTTTTACATCCCGTAAGGATTATATATATATATATATATAAATTATAGAATACTCTATAAGTACGTTTATAACATATAACATTAAGCACATGAACACCAGTGTCATTTCCCACGGCACCATTAGATGACCATTAGACCCTATATAGACCCCCAGTATATATGCTGCCCTATACTCAGGGGGTGCATGCAACAGCCTTTCTATTATATTTCGGTTAAAGGGCAATCATAAAATAAGTTGTGCTATAAAGCATTCATAAACATCTTAAATACTGGCGTACCAAACAAATAAAAATTATCTACTCGTATGGCATCTTCCCCTTATTTGGTATCATAATGGTCTACTTTACTTTATTTTACTCTACTGTTCTACTTACCTATCTACTCTAGATTAGACTAATTCTATAGTATTCTCTTCTACTCTTATTGTTATATTCTATATAATTATACCCCACTTTATTATTCTGCTTTATTCTACTTTATTCTAATCTTTTATACTGCTATAACTCTACTCTATTGCATGAGGTTGCATGGTTATAAATAAGGTGAAGCTATGAAGTATCTACGTGTCTTGTAGCATATAGGTTTGACAGAGGGACAGATTGCCCCAAGACTCACTGAACAGCAGGAGGGAGACCTTTGAAACCCCTATCTTTCTCCACCCTCTGATCCATCACGATGCAGTCCTGCAGGGTCAAGGCCATCAATAACCATGGCTGAGCTCTGATATTGACGTGTGAAATGTGTTACAAAACAAAACTGCTTATCAAAAGAGCATCTCAACCTGTGAAAATTTGTGATTTAGTTCAAAAATGCCTGGTGTGACATTTTATTTCTTATGTTTGCCATTTCTTGATATTGTTTCATCTCCTCTTTGTTGAGGAGCCATCAATTGATGGCTTTTCCGTCGGTTAGTGGACAATCTGAAAAGTAGTGGCATAATATGGAAATATTATTACGGGAGAACCGTCACGCTCAGCCCTTTTCTAACATGATTAATACACAGGCACCAAGCGTTACATGTATTTATTTAGATTTGTCCGAAAAAAAAGTTCTATTTGTTATGTTATACAGATAAGGACTGTGTAGATCCACACCCAAGGGGATGACGACAGTGAGTGCGGCAAAGATTTATACACTTGCTGTCGTCAGCCCCTTGGGTGTGTGGATCAACACATGGACGACCAACTAATTAGTTGGTGCTGCTGAAAATAACGACATTGCCAAATATCCGGGGGGGAAAGAATCATACATGCCTACGAAAGGGATTGGAAAACACGCTGGTGGTGGATAATATGGGATGGAATATAACGACCCAGCGTCTAAACCCCATGTTTTGAGATGTGTATGTTTGGAAGCCATCATTGACGAGATGGTCTGGTGAGACTGTTGGGATTCACGTTGCCTGCATGAACCATCACGGTATCATTAGGAATCCCATTATGACGATATGTGCAGTGTTGTACAGAAAACCCTACCAGACACTTTAAACGCAAGGAATCAAGAGATGGGTGTTGTAGTTGTTAGGGTGTGTGAGGCAAAATAGGAACTGGGTTCGATCCCATGATGTATGTGTTGCATCCTCGATGCCCCTTACCTCCGACCCACTCCTTAATGTGTCCTAATTCGCTGTTAGTCCCAGCGCTCCTAGAATACACACACTCAGAAAGGCTAAGACATGAAGCCCTAAAATAATGACCTCACTCCCTGGCCCTCGAAGGACAGTCAAGAGACATGACACACACACACACACACACACACACACACACACACACACACACACACACACACACACACACACACACACACACACACACACACACACACACCTTCTTCTTAATAAAGCCCATCTCTCATAGCGCCTGTCATGGAATAAAAAATAAAGTCCTTGTCCTCTCCCTGGCTGGCCTTAGTCAGACCCAGGTTTGGGGGGGGGGGGGGGCCCCCCCAAACCCCCAACACTGAGAATGAATTGTAGAGGGCTTAGGAGGTGAGTAGAGATAATCCATTGCTACCCCAGGAGATAGTGTATAATGTCTTCTGGAAGTGTTGTTAACTCTAGACAGCAGACCAGTGCTTCAGGCGGCCTCACTCGTCAGTCCCTTCCAGCCCTTATTACTCATTCTCATCACGTCCTCCCCTCTTGGAGGTTTGCCTATCAAGAGCAAACAGGTTGTTTTAGAGAGAGGGGGTATCGTTAGGTTTTCACTAACCAGCCCTCCCTCCCCAACCTCCTGGTCTGGTGAACTGTGACAAGAGAAATCGCGTTTTCCTTTTTTAAATCACTCGTTAATTCACTGGTCACTCATATACGTGTGGATACGTTTACAAGTTCTCTCCAAGCGAAGCGATGGCTTCTACTGGGAGGAGAGCTGTGACCACTGGGCTCCAGCGATGGTGATAAGCAACCCGTGATATCACAGAAGAGAACCCAGGTCTTCTTAGCCTCTTCACTGTAAAAACGATAACTTGAAATTGCTGGTCTTAAAAGGATTTTTACATTAAGTGAATATAAAACTACAAGTTGCACTGTAAACTGTTTATTTGAGCTGTTTCAACTAACTTCCAATCGTTTCTGGTTAAAAGTTGATCTCAATCCATAAACTGAGTTGGCAAAATGAACCCGGAGGTGGTAGAATAGGTGGTTGTTCATGTTGTTCATGCATGTAATTATTTCTCTCCTCATGACGCTCTGATGATTCTACTTCCGTTCGGTAACTGGGACCAGATTCTGTTAACAGAGTTGCCCAGTTGGTGACGTATGGTTTACTAGTGACGTGTGAACATGGCGGAACATGAAAGTTTTACTCAATATAGAAGAATCAACCATCGTATCACATATTTTACTATTGATTCAGTTTTAAACGTTGTGTACTGGTAAACCAGCTCTAGATAAGGGCAAGTGTAGCCTTCCATACAGTGGCAATACAATGTGCTTCTCATAAATAAAAGCAAAAGGATAGTAGGTGATACAGCTTCAAGGAAATAAAGGTGTGCGAACTGATCCTACTAAGTTCTGTATCTATTTCAATCTCACTCAGACTGTCACTACAGTCTTAACCGTGAATGATACCATCCTTCTACCTATCTATCTATAATATCAACAGAGTCATATGACTGAGCTTAAGGAAGGCTCTAAGTGCATAAAGCAGCCTGGGGAGCACACCTCTTCCTCTTTGCCTTTCCCGCCTCATCCAGAGACCGCTAAGTTGTGTTTGAAAATTTAGGGAGCTAGTAATCCGTCACATAGTTGTGCAGGTGCCTTGGGTCCCTGAGGATTGTTAAACTGGCTTCCCTGTGATTACGTTTCTGACTATTGGCGTACCGAAAGGTCCGCAGTAGTTTTGTAGAGCACATGGTGTTTGATAGCTGTTGATTGTTTAACACCTGTTGCCTTTTCCCCTTAGACTGCAAAGAGAAAGCAGCGTTTGGTGAGAATACAATGAGGAGAAGGTTTGCTTTATTTATTTAATTATTTTTCCTCGTACGTCCCTAGAGTGGTGACTCGTACTATTTCATAGTTGATTTTTATTTAATTGGTAGTCAACTTAAGGTGGGTTTTCTTTGTTTATCCCCCATTGTACGTTTGCGTACATTTTGTGGGTTATCGACTGACTCGATTTTATAGAATTATAGAAATAATTCTTAGTGTGTACAACTAGATTTCATTGATATGAAAGACAAGTTATTTAGACCAAAAAAACTTAGTTGTCTCAACTTTAAAATTAGCTGGTACAAATGTAAGAATTAAGTTGGCACAACTGTGTGATATTTTCTTCAAAACTTAGAAGTTTGAGTTGACATGAAAACCCCAAAATCCTGTGCATAGAGTTGCCTTGAAATTTCAAGTTTTATTTTTTCAAAATTAACTTTAAATTTTTTACAGTGTTTGGATCAATATCTCCCTTTATTTTCTTGTTTTTTTCCCCCTGAACATGGCAGGCCTTCCTGCTTGTGAAAACAGACAGTGATGCAAATAGTTGGTATGAGTGCCAGCGGAAGATAGACCGCACCTCACCTTATATCATCACTCTGCGTTGGCGTGCGGGAGGCTGAGGTGCTGGCTGTCTGTAGGGGAGAGATGAGATTGGAGACATTAGATTGCTCCGTTCCTCCATACTCCCTCTGTGTCTACTGACAGGTTTTAAGATCAACCTCCCGCAGCTCCAAACACTGCTTTATCTCACCTCATACGATGGGATTATTGATTCATTGGGATGGGATGATCCACCTAGAGTTCCTTGGAAATTCTCAGGGTCCGAATTAATTAGCCTAACACCTGAGAATACATATTTTTCCTTGCTATGCTATCCACTTTGCTGCTTTGTCTGCCTCTATGCCTCATTGTGTCAGGAATCACTCATGTGATAGATTTAAACATTTATTGCATTACACAGATATACAATTGAATTTGGCGGTACGGTTCCACTCTTGTCAGGTCCATTATGGAGGATTTAACGCATGACGTACAGATGTCAGATACAGAATACCAACAGCATAACAACATTTGACAAAAGGGAGCCCTAAACAATTGGCATCATCAACAAGTATCACACATACTACAATTGTATTGTATTGTGTTCCAAAGAAGGGGAAAGACCACAGTCAGCCAAATGCATGCAGTGCTGGGAGAAGAACATAACCTTAAAAATAAAAAACTCTGTGCAAACAAGGGAGAGAGAGAGAGAGAGAGAGAGAGAGAGAGAGAGAGAGAGAGAGAGAGAGAGACTTTGATTTGAGCGAGACACAGAGAGAGGGAGAGAAAGAGACTTTGACGAGAGAGAGAGACTTTCACTCGGGAGAGAGAGAGAGAGGAAGCTTGACACGCTAGCCTTGATGTTTCCATCATCCAAGTTGGTCTCGCTTTGTCCAAGGAGATTCTCTTGCACATTCTCTCACGGTCAGCAGAGATGACAAATCGACCAGGAATGGTCCCTGAAGTCTCTAGGAAGAAGGTTTAAAAAAATGAAACCTCTATTGCAAGCATGGAGACTGTGAAGGGTTACGAACGGTTAGGGATAGTATTATGAGGGTTATTGTCCACCGACTGTTACTGTGTGCATGAATGTGTGAATACATACGTGTGTGTGTGTGTGTGTGTGTTTGTATGTGTGTCTGTGTGTGTGTGCACATGTGTATTTGCTTAGAAAATGTGTGTGTGTGAATATTTGCCTGCGTGTGCTTATGCGTGTGTGTGTGCGTGAGGCTGTCTTTTCGTATGTCTGTGTGAGCGTGTGTGTGGTCATTGTTAATGATCTCTATGCTTGAAGTTGATCTCTGATCTCAAACTTTCCACACTGATCGGGGTGTTGTTGACTGACTCTGCCTTCAGGCCCAAGGCCAGCACAACGACGACGTTGTCCGTATACATGCAGGCATGTATACGTGTGTGTGTGTGTGTGTGTGTGACTACTGTTTAATGTATTTTAAATATCATACTGTGTACCCTTTGTCATGACTCAACAAGATAGAACAAAGCGTGGGGGTTGTTTATTATTTTTTACAAATGAGACTGTCACTACACTGCGTTGATTTTCCAGCGATGGTCGGTTGCGTAATTAGCGCGATTTATTCAGTATGTAATCAACCACCGTAATGAAAAAAATCAACACGACAAATGTGTTTAGCTGGGCGATTACAGATTTAAATAAACATGGTGGCTAATGAGTCCTCTCCCAGATCCAGCAGACTGATGAGTTGAGAGAGGGTCGCACAGGGCCTTATTTGTCCGCCCCCCCACACGCGCGTAGTGCACGGCCTTCTTGTTTTAATCACACGTCGATCTGAACGGCGAGACTTAAGGTTGAGTACTGATATAAAAAAGAAACCGGGTTTTATTAAGAAGTGAGGGAATTAATATCAACGAGATAATATAATAAACATGAATGTAAAGACGAGTTTGAAGGAGAAGTTCCGGGTGTGTTTCGCTTGTTTACCCTTTCAATTCCACTGAAGAAACACAGGATACAGAGTTAGGGTACAAAGTTAGGGTACAGGATACAGAGTTAGGATACAGAGTTAAGGGACAGGATACAGAGTTAGGATACAGAGTTAAGGGACAGGATACAGAGTTAGGATACAGAGTTAGAGTACAGGATACAGAGTTAGGATAAACAGAGTTAAGGGACAGGATACAGAGTTAGGATACAGAGTTAGAGTACAGGATACAGAGTTAGGATACAGAGTTAAGGGACAGGATACAGAGTTAGGATACAGAGTTAAGGGACAGGATACAGAGTTAGGATATAGAGTTAGGGTACAGGATACAGAGTTAGAATACAGAGTTAGAGTACAGGATACAGAATTAAGGTGGATTTATAGTCCTCTGTAAAGTGCTGTACGTAGATACAGAGAGCCCTCTCCGCCGACGGAGAGCCTGTCGGAGACCCTCTCCGTAGCTCCAATATTTTTTAACTATCCATCGAGGCAACAGAGATGGACGGAGACGGCAAGGGCTGTGATTGGTCCCCAAAATCATTTCTGGAATTTTCCCCGAACTTTCCCCGGTTTGACTTTGCACCTTATTTACTTGTTTACTTTGCACATTAAGGACTAATAAAACACCAAATAAGATTTGATTAGCATTGGAAGTTTATTGTCAACACTATTTACATGGTTAGTAGTCAGCACATAAGATCGATCGGGCGGCGAATTGCATTGCGTATCCGACATCCCGACGGAGAACTGCGAATGCTCGAGGGGTCTCCGTAGTTATGGAGTAGGATTACGGATTACGGATACAGAGTAGTATACTTTGGCCTTGAGGATACAGAGTTAGGGTACAGGATACAGAGTTAGGGTACAGACTAGTTAGGGTATAGGATACAGAGTTAGGATACAGAGTTAAGGTGGCCACACACCGCTCTGAAAATCGGGCGTCGCTGAGTCTTGAGAGGTTGGTGACTTGAGTCTCTTTGGTCTGTTCGGTGAGGTCGGCCGTCGGTATTCTTTTCCGCCGATTCAACATGTGTTATCGGCCACTACAGTCGTTCAGTCTTTACCAATCTGATTGGTGGAAGGCTAGCCCTTGACTAGCGAATCAGTGAAGCCCGGAAGTAAGGATGGTAAACATAAAAACTGTGAAAGCGCAGACGATGGCGACGCTCTCTCAACACATTGTTTGGCGTCGTTTTGATAGTTGATGTTGAGTTCTTTGACCATGTGGGCCGACGAAGTCGAGGAACAATTTATCAACATGGTGGAGGATAGATCGTCACTGTTCACGGTTGCTGAGAGAGGTCCTGGTATTTCCGGATTTCGTATTTTGGACCACAATACAGATTACCGTCACCTGCTGTCGTCTAGGCGTGTATTTCACACTTTTTTGACCGAGTCGTGAGATTAATAGCCCGACTCCATTTTCTGGCGACGGTCGTCTTGGTGTGTGCCCGCCTTTAGGATACAGAGGTTGGGGACAGGATACAGAGTTAGGGGACAGGGTTAGGGTACAGGATACAGAGTTAGGGGACAGGGTTAGGGTACAGGATACAGAGTTAGGGGACAGGGTTAGGGTACAGGATACAGAGTTAGGGGACAGGGTTAGGGTACAGGATACAGAGTTAGGATACAGAGGTTGGGGACAGGATACAGAGTTAGGGGACAGGGTTAGGGTACAGGATACAGAGTTAGGGGACAGAGTTAGGGTACAGGATACAGAGTTAGGATACAGAGGTTGGGGACAGGATACAGAGTTAGGGGACAGGGTTTGATTGACAGATTTTGAACTATAAAAAGTCGCCGGAGCTCTCTTCATTCCTCAGTCCCATCGCAGATTTTGCAAGCGAGTCAAAAGACGAACTGCAACCTATTTCTTGATATTTGCTTGGCGAAATTGCTAGACAATTTTCATCGTACATTTCATACACTTATTCACACAATTCCTTGCTTCAGTTTAACATAATTCCCACATTTCCTTGTTCAAGTTTAATATGGTTTTGGTAGTTGGCCATCACTTTGTTTCAGGGAGCCTGAGGTCTGAACTTCAGGTCCTGTATTCAGATCAGGACTTGCAGGGTGACAGGGGAAAGCTGTGTGATTTCTTGGTGTTCCTTAAAGACATGGAGTTGGACAGTGCAATGCCTCAGCTTTACAAACTGTTCTCATTAGTGGCAACAATTGGAGCTACATCTGCAGGTGTAGAAAGGAGCTTCTCCTGTTTAAAGCGGTTCAAGTCCTACACCTAACACAATGGACCAAGACCGTTCAAGCAGCCTAGCTCTGCTGGCCATTGAGAGGACACTGGTAAAGTCACTGTAAAAGACAGCTAGTTGGTATGACAGAGCATTTCCTTGAAAAGGAGCATAATTTACATATACATAAATTTAACAATTTACATGATGTAAGCCAAAAATGAGCTTCCCCTCTTTGAAAGACCAGCAGCCGCCACTGGCGCTCGGCATGCATTCATTAAAGGTGGAAGCACACAGACGCTACGCTTCGATTTCACCCAAGGCTGAATTAAAAGTACATGTTTTTCTAAATGTTTCTCATCAACAAGGTTGTAAAATAACTACGATCTTTATTCATTCATTGCGCCGCGGCCGAACTGACGGGGGTATTCTCTGATATTATGAATCTTACAGACTGCGTGGGGTTCTCAGACTCTCTGGTACTTCCACAACAAGTTAAGACTCCTAATGGAGTTTATCCCGACCATGGGGGAAAAGGAATTGGGGGAAATTGACTTTGGCTTTGACTCTCTGAAGTCCAGATTGAAACGAAGAAAGCAATGTTTCAGCAGACAGCAGACAGGACGCAAATCAAACCACGGAGCTTAGAATGATTGGCCAGCTCCATTGGGTCAGAAACACCGACCACATCTCTCACTCACTCACTCACTCACTCACTCATACTCTCTCTCTCTCTCTCTCTCTCTCTCTCTCTCTCTCTCTCTCTCATGCAGACTCCTCCGCCGGCAGAGCATACGACGGAGACGAAACGATATGGATATGATATATGTTATGTATATATATGTTATATAACATATATATATATATCATATAACATATGTTATATGATATATATATGATATGATATGGATATGACACGCTTCGGCCAATGAATCGGTTTACTCACCGCCACGTATACGCAGACAATTGCAGTTGTCCAATTGAGGAGCATAGTCGGACTATGGCTTTAATCAAATTAAGCTGTGCATGTAAACGTAATGAGAGTTAGGTTAGAGGATACAGAGTTAGGGGACAGGGTTAGGGTACAGGATACAGAGTTAGGGGACAGGGTTAGGGTACAGGATACAGAGTTAGGGGACAGGGTTAGGGTACAGGATACAGAGTTAGGGGATACAACCATCTCTGCGGTACTTTCCCTCTCCAACTTCATGTAACTCTCTCTCTCTCTGGTTTACTTTCCTCTCTCCCTCACTCTCACCCTCTCTCCCTCACTCTCACCCTCTCTCTCTCTCTCTCTCTCTCTCTCTCCCCCCCCCCCTATCGTGTAACTCTCCCTTCCTCGCTCTCCCTCTCTTTCTCTCCCACTGATATAGTATCTCTTTCTCTTTCCATCGATCTCACCCTTTCTCTCTTTCATGTCTCTCTCTATATCCACGTAACTCTCCTTCTCTCCCTCTCTGTCTATCTGTATCTCTCTCCCGCTCCCTGTAATCCACGGCCCCTCACTGCCCTCCGCGCGGTCGGATAATACCACCGCGCGCTCTGACGCCTACACCGTGATTCGGTGACGAAAATTTTTTGGGGGGGTAGCACTCAAAGTGGTCGTCGGCACAAGAGTGGTTTTGTTGTTGTTTTATTTCATAGGAAAGTTCCCCAGTACATGTCAGCGGTGATTGATTGCGTTGAATTGGCACTGGGAAATTGGATTTCGGCGGCGGAGCTTTTAAATCCTATCTCAAGCGCCGCGGATAAACGGGAAAAGGCAGGTGCACGGGGACCCGGTGGAAGCGCGAAGCATTCGATTGGGGAATGCGGACACGAGGCTGCGTGGAGATTGAGATACCTACGTGAAATAACCACTTCAAATGACGACGGTGCTTTGGATTCAAAGGTAGGAAAGTGGTCGGATGGACTTTCTTTTTCTTTTTAATTTATTTGACGAGATTGTTTATGTTTAAACCGTTTGGGTATATGCTTATTCGCAATTACGCACGGGGTTCCTCTGATTAAGAAAAAACCGTAGTCTTCGTTTAGGCTCATCATATTTATTGATAATGAATTATATTTGTAGTAAAAAATAAAAAATAAAAAAAAGTGAGAGGTATAGGGGAGTGTGAAATGTGAGCGGTATAGGGACTCGGAGGGTTCTCGATATGTTCCTCATTACAGCCTATTGCGCCCTCCACCATGGTGCAGCGTTCATTCCATGGTCACATATAGCTTCATGTTCCCATTTGTCACTAGAGCAGTACTCTCATAACCTATGATGTTACAATTATGCCCTTTAGCAAATGTTGTCATTTTATGTGTGTTAAACCAGAGCGGGACGCCTAAGGTTGGATAGTAATCCCCGCAGGTGCAAACGTGCTAAGAGCGCGTGCGTCTGATGTAACGGCGTTCTAGAATTCTAGTCACGACTTCCTTAATTGATGAGTTCAGCTGAAAAACAGCTCATTAGAGCCGAATTACTTTGAAACTGTTTAATTAGTCCTCCTCTGCCGGTCTTTTATGGAATCATATGATTTTGCAAGTTTCCAATTAAAAAACACAGGACGCAAATCAAACCACGGAGCTTAGAATGATTGGCCAGCTCCATTGGGTCAGAAACACCGACCACATCTCTCTCTCTCTCTCTCTCTCTCTCTCTCTCTCTCTCTCTCTCTCTCTCTCTCTCTCTCTCTCTCTCTCTCTCTCTCTCTCTCTCTCTCTCTCTCTCTCTCTCTCTCTCTCTCTCTCTCTCTCTCTCTCTCTCTCTCTCTCTCTCTCTCTCTCTCTCTCTCTCTCTCTCTCTCTCTCTCTCTCTCTCTCTCTCTCTCTCTCTCTCTCAGAAACTCACACATCTCCAGCAGGCTCTGCGCTGTTCATTTGAGCCGTGACCCCCGCGACGGTGCCACTTAAATAATCAGCGCCGCCCGATAGCGCGTGCGGGCCTATCCGACCAGCTGTCACGGAGGGGAGGTCACTGCGTCATTCACAGGTTCATCGCTGTTTGCTCCATGGATCAATTGAATAAACATGTGTCTGCCACAGAGAACCCCTGTCCACCAGCGAGCCCTTGTCCACATACACACATTCTGGCAGAAACGCAGGCGCACACACACATACACACACATTACATCGTCATTAACACCCACACAAACATGCGTGCGCACACACACACACACACACACACACACACACACACACACACACAAAGACACACCTGTTGATCCCAAGCCCACTGGACCGTCACAATACAAGTTTCAGAAAGAATGAGGAGCCGAGGAGAGGGAGTATAATAGAGACAAAATAGAGGGAGAAAAATAAGGAGCCAATTATAGGTGACTTACATTGCATTCAATGTACAATACAGTATGTGCAGTCTTGTTGCTATGGTTTTTGAAGTGAAGAATATCCAATTTAAAAATTAGAAATAATAAATACATTTGTGTGAGAATGGTCACATATACTCTGTGTGTAAATAGATAATAGATTGTATATATGTTTTGATTTCTCTCACACATGGTATTTCTCTTGCTTTTCCCCCTATCTTCTATTTTCTGTCTCTCCAGCTTTGTCCTTCTATGTCTGTGTTTCTATACACCGAGGTAGGATGTGACACGTTGGGCACTGACTTGCTCTCACCCTTCAAGAAGACCCTGCTCTGCCTGGTCCACCAGTCCCCCTGGGGCCCCCAGGTCCCCCACATACCCAGGCACCTGGAGACCGCTAGACCCGACCTTCCCAGCTACCCACAATCCCCAGCGGTGACCCCTCCCCAATCATCTTATCGAAGACGATTCTTGGAACTCAAACCATGTGTCTGACACGATCGGATGAGCATCATGAGTAGTGCAACACATCAGATGATCACACCCCAGTTTTAAAACACTCACAAAACAGTGCAAATCCACCAGTCCTCGCCTAGCGAAACATACACCTTCTCCAGCCCCTTCGCTGTACCCTTCAGTCGGCAATACTCCAACCAAGCGTCAGCTGAACCCACCGTCGTCATGGACCAGTGGCCGCTGCCCCCCAACCCCCTGAACTTCTCCATCCCGGAGCCCCTCCTGTGGAACGACTCAGACCTGGACCTCCTGAACATCTCGGACCGCCGGGACAGCCACCAGGACAAGACCAGCTCGGTGGTCATCACCTTCATCTACTTTGTGGTGTGCGCGGTGGGCCTGTGCGGCAACGCGCTGGTCATCTACGTGATCCTGCGCTACGCCAAGATGAAGACGGTGACCAACATCTACATCCTGAACCTGGCGGTGGCCGACGTGCTGTGCATGATGAGCCTGCCCTTCATCTCCCTGCAGCTGGCCCTGGTGCACTGGCCCTTCGGAGAGGCACTGTGCAGGGCCATCATGACTGTCGGTGAGTCAGGAGCAGGAGACAACGGTCGTCAGGGTCTTTATCTTGTGTGATGTCCCACGTATGAGTCATGGTCACGTGTTGTTGAGTATCTCTGAGTTTGTACAAGCGAAAATTCTAACCTTGGACATTTTGTGATTTTTTTTTGCAACGCACTGACATGTGTTCTGTTTTTTTTTGTCGGACAATCAGGCAATCAAATGTTTTGAGTGTGTGTGTCTGTCTACATTTTTTCATTCAGAATCATAACATTGTTGCATTATTGCATCATTGGTGCTTTGTCTATTTTTGGTTTTGAATGTTGACTCCAGTCCAACCCCCCACACTCACACACTCTCTTTCTCTGTCGTTCTCTCCCTCTCTCTTTCTCTCTCTCTCTCAGATGCCCTAAATCAGTTCACCAGCATCTTCTGCCTCACGGTGATGAGCATCGACCGGTACCTCGCTGTGGTGCACCCCATCAAGTCCACCAAATGGCGGAAACCCCGCATCGCCAAGCTCATTAACCTCACCGTGTGGGGGGTGTCACTGCTGGTCAACCTGCCCACCATGATCTTCAGCGGCCTGGACAAGGTCCCTGTGTGTGGCATCGTGTGGCCCGAGCCCCAGGAGGTGTATTACAAGGCCTTCATGTTCTACACTTTCTTCATCGGTTTCTTTCTGCCCCTGATCGTCATTTGCATGTGTTACCTGCTCATCATCGTCAAGGTAAGAACTGCTTTGGGACACTGTGTCACGCTTTATTCCTATGTCTCCGTATGAAAGCATTCTTGACCTTGAATGGTAGTGAAATCCCAGCCTGCAGTGATCGTGCCGGGACCAGCCTTGATGGCGTTGGTTAGGTCCTCTTGGAGCTCTGTCGCTGATCCTCTTCTCTGTCAGGTGAAGTCGTCTGGCATGCGGGTGAGCTCCAGCAAGCGCCGGCGCTCGGAGCGAAAGGTGACGCGCATGGTGTCCATCGTGGTGGCCGTCTTCGTCCTATGCTGGCTGCCCTTCTACGTCTTCAACGTGACCTCCGCCACCAGCGTCATCAAGCCCACCTCGGCACTGAAGAGCACCTTCGACTTTGTGGTGGTGCTGGGCTACGCCAACAGCTGCGCCAACCCCATCCTCTACGCCTTCCTGTCGGACAACTTCAAGAAGAGCTTCCAGAACGTCCTGTGTCTGAAGAAGGTGAGCGGCCTGGACGAGATGGAGCGCAGCGACAGCCGGGCCGACCGCAGCAGGATGGTGCACGACATCCTGGTCAACAACGCAAACCTGGACACCCACAATGCAGCACTGCTCAATGGAGAGCTGCAGACCGCCATCTGAGGAGGGAGGAGGCGGAGGTGGAATGGAGACGGAGGTCGCCAGTGGTTGTCGCTGAAGGAACATTTGCCCCCTCCGCCGGATGTGGAATACAAGTGGAAGATGTATTTGTTTCCGAATAATGTTGAAATAAAAGATAAGCAAAATGTTCTGTGTATTATTCACATGAATAATACCTTTTTTTCAAGGGCTAGGAGGTTGCAGAACACTGCAGTCCTCCACTGTCACCACCTGTCGCGGCCGGGAGGGGTCAGGGTTAGGGTTAGGGTGAGGTCGCGGTGAGTTGACCTGGGCTTGGATTGGAGCTGCAAATCATTTTTGGCTAAACTGAAAAATCAACAACAGTCCAAAAAAACCTCAGTTTGACTGAAAAACAATGTTGGACCGAACTGATGGTCTGCTCTAGTAGCGGATCCCATCTGTAACCAATAGACAGCGACCAAAAAACGAATGGTTTGAACCCCAGTGTGTGGACTCAAGAGTATATGCATGGATAGGAACCCAAGGAACCATTGTACTTGGCAGCACGATTTCATCCTTAAAGGAAAGGAGGCATTGTCACAATTCTACATGTGAAACTGTGAAGACAACAACTGTTGTGTTTTATGCTTCATACTGAGAAGATGGTTTCTGTACAGGGCAGCTGTCCAGCCACACTGGCTGCCAGCTAGACAATTCAATAAGCATAAATGCCGTACAGTAATATGTTGTGGCCGAGTTTGAAGAACATTTGCACTGCTTTGAAGATTAATATTTGGAAGTAGTCATTCAAAGGTTGATAATCAATACCGTTTGAAGCCAGGCTAAGGAAAAAGATGATGGCTTATTTATTGATACAGATGGAAGGTTCTTGTGTCCTTTCACGGGTATCGCTATTGATCCTCCTACTCTTTAAAACTGACATCCTGGATACTGGATAATTGATTCAGGTGACAGGCAGAGAGACATATTGACATATCCAGCCCCCCATCCCATGTTGATTGTTTCGGCATGAAAAGACAACTTGTACATTGAAAACAAATATTTGGAGTTTTACACAAATCATAAAATACTTAAATTGTGATAATTAGATCTAAAGTAAAGGAACTTTGTTCAGTAAATGTGTACAGTACATTTTGATAAGATAATTAGCCCAAGTCTTGAGTCTTGTTAGTGATTCTTCCTTCAATGTATGTAAAACTTATTATAAAGTGATTGTTGTGGGCTGTTACAGTTGTACAGAATACTCTTTGTTGGCTCAATCAATACATATCAGACATCAAAAATTGTGTGTGTGTGTGTATGTGTGTGGGTCCTTTGTGTGCATGTGTGTGTGTGTGTTAGGGGTGTGAAGCGCTCTGTATCTCACTGTATCTTTTCGATTCAAAGTCGATTCTCGTTTCAGCATATAGGGGGGCTAATATCAGGATATACGAGAAAGGCAAAGTATGGCGTATATGGTGTGTACTGGATTGAGTCGTTTTTATATTTTCAACTGATTGCAATAACACAGGAAGGCAAATCCAAAACTAAAGGAAGAAAATAAATAAATTAAAACATTTCTGGAAGTTGTGAATCGATTCAGAATCATCTATGATAAAAATCCTGATTCTTACGCAAATCCATTTTTCACCCACCCCTAGTGTGTGTGTGTGTGTGTGTGTGTGTTTGTAGACATTTAAGGCTTGGCTGCTGTCTGTTTATAATGAAATATGTTTAAATAGTTGGCTAGCATTGTATCAATGATACACAAAATAGTGCACGCGCGCCCACACATGCACCCCACGCCCACACAATGTTCGCTTCCAAAGCGATGCTGTCGATGATCTCAAACAAATGATCACCTGATCAGCGTCCCAGCAGTCATAGCGACCCTGTCATGCTTG
>NC_140291.1:14150755-14205755 GCF_964030765.1 Micromesistius poutassou
TAATCCTAAACAATGCTCATTATCCATCCCCATGCGGTCTCTTACCATTAAAGACATTAAATTAAAATATAGGCCATTATACGGGACGTAGACAGACTCATTTCATGGATTCCTGTGAGACCAGATCTGTCGCATAATATGTCAGGTGAAAACTAAATATCAAGGGAAAGAGGCGGTGGTTGAAAAAAGTATTTTGATTGCTTATTAAGTTCACTCGTTGCTTATAATGGTTTATTCGTTTCCCAGTATCATTTCCTTAATTTAGAAGACAGTATTGTTCATTTTTGAATTGTAAAATAAATAAAATATTTTTTTGAAGTTGCGAGTTCTTAAAATTATTGTAAGCGAGTCGAGCTGACCTTGCCTGCTGTACCCACGGCCCAAAATATAAAGAACAACTGAGACAATGTCCTTAATTCAAACATGCCGTTTCATTTGGCCTCAATTGGCTACGGAATGAACATGCACAATAGAGATTTCTACTGTACTGTAGGTTACTGTACAGTGGCGGAGACTGCAGGAGCTGTAACATCACTACGGTAGAGAAGAAGGTTCTACGAGCGCTTCAGACCAACCTTACCAACGAACGACGTACGAAAGAGATTCGTAGCAAAGAACGTTTCGGGAAACATGCGAAATGTTAAGGTAGAGGTTACGAATACCGGCGCTTTTGCGCATGGTAGGGCTATGTGCGCGCGGTGCGCCAACTTTTTTTGAGATAGAGAGACCCCCTTAAAAATGAAAAGATAATTCGAACCCTGATCCAGTGCATGCATCCCGTGCATGCGTGCTTCAATTTCACCCCGTTCACCCAAAGCTGAATTAAAAGTACATGCTTTTATAATGTTTGTCATCAACGAGTTGAAAACAAAAACATGTACTTTTAATTCAGCCTTGGGTGAATGGGGTGAAATCAAAGCGCACATGCACGGGATGCATGCTGCACGGTCCTGCGACCGAATTTCATTTGACATAATGTAAGATACCCACCTCCGTCGTGTAGGATGCCCTCTTCTCTTCTTCCAAGACTCCAGTAAGTAAGAGTTTGCTTGGAGAGGTCCCAGTGTAGTTAGAAAAATGCACCCGCTGCCGGCGACTTTCATTGGTTTATGCTGCAATTTTGTCCTGCCCACGGACGCTCTGCGTCATACGGATACGAATCACTTTTGCTACACATGTACCACCATAGATATATATATATATATATAGAACACTAGATGTCTTATGGCAGAGTCTAGTCTACTATTTGTAAAGGGAAATCTTGTACCTTTTTTAGATTATTATATATTTTTTTAGAACATAACATAATTATTCATAAGTATACAGTGTCATAACTACATCTCTGACGTTTATAACAAACCAAACCATTTGAAAATCGGTTGAAAATTTAGCAAGTTATGGTTATTTAAAAAGTACATGTAGGCCTACCACTACCAACACAATGTTATGGGTGAGTGAGCTGACTGTGGCAAGATGCCAGTGCGGACGTTCGACTCCATTGGCCAGCAGCGCGGGCGACGAGACATCTAGTGTTCTATATATATATATATATATATATATATATATGTGTACCACCTAGACGTGTTGAAAAAGTAAAAAAATATCCGCAGGAAAAACAACAGCTGAGACTCGTAGCAGCAGATTCGAGCAGTTGTATCGATGGACTTGTGCTCGCTCATTATGCTCAATGAACATAGCGATCTATATAATTTTATTTGTGAGAAAATATTTCACAGATGTGCAACTTCTGATGCATTAGTTCACATTTGGGTTTACGAATGCACAAATATTGTGCATGTTCTCAGATTATGAAACACGGGTGTGCGAATGTGTTTTGCACCAACTGCGCTGCAGTGATTGTAGCAAAAGTGTCAAGCGCACGACTCTTTGAAGTTGTGATGCACAGGATAGGATTTGTGCGCCTGTAACAAAGGACTTTTGAACTCGTAGCCCCTATTTTGTGTTTACAATGGTAGAAAAAATATTTAAGACTTCAAATTTACTGTTACACATTTGTGACTTTAGTGTACACATGCAACATAAATATTTACGACTTCAAATTTACTGTTACACATTTGTGACTTTAGTGTACGCAATCATTTTGCTACAATAATACCTTCATACATATTGAAGTAAGAACTTGAGCTAAGAAATGTTAAAAATACCCTGATAGCAACCGATACCCAGCATTACCTAAATATATAGCCTACAGCGCTCCTCTGGCATGGCATGAAGTCATTGTGTGTGTTTTGTATTTAATTGTTATGGGAATGTGTGTGTGCGTGTGCGTGTGTGTGTGTGTGTGTGTGTGTGTGTGTGTGTGTGTGTGTGTGTGTGTGTGTGTGCGCGCGTGTGTGTGTTTGTGTGATGTGTGCCAAATGTGCCATCGCACACTCACAAATGTGCCATCGCACACTCACAAATGTGCCATCGCACACTCGCAAATGTGCCATCGCAATCTGCCGATGGTCCTTACGGAGCCATCGTCCACGCACCAATCCTCGGTCACATACGCCGACACACGAGCGCAACGCATCATGTTGCTCACCCGGTCGCCTCCACACCACACCGCTCACACACGGCACCGCGCCAACGAGCAGGCAGCCGTCTGTGGCCCGCTGCTGCTCGAGGCCTGACGGAGCAGTGCTCATCAGACGAGCTGCCTTGAGGAGTAGATACGGTACATATCGGTTCATATCGGTTCATAAATGATGGTGGTCTTTAGTCTCAGCGGTTTTAGTGATGTTGAATGAGATGGAGTTAGAACGCAGATTACGTCGTGTCTAGTAGCAAAAAAGGTAATATTAAAGGTCATGTTGGTGGACTAACTGAACAGCTTTGAAAAAGTGAACGTATCGAGCAGTTTTACGAGCTGTTTAAGTGATGTTAAATTAGATGAAGTGTGTTAACATTAGGGTCTAGTAGCTAAACATGTAATATTAAAGGGTCCTCAGTGCTCTACAATCAGTGCTGTCTGATGCCATCTAGTGCTTTTTATTAGTAGTTAATTAATTTATGTGAGGCCTGCTGAGTTGTAGGCTACTGCCCATATCAGCTAACTAGTCCTACATTCTGTGCATTTACCAGATATTTATTTGGCTTGAAATGTGTGTTTCTTTTCAATTATTTATTGCAGTCTATCTTTTCCTCCTACTTTATCTCACCCGACCCTCTTTCTTACCATATGCCTTTCTTTCTGTAGCCTATTCTTTCTCGTTTCTTGCTTCAGTTATTCCTCAGTTCCTGCCAAGCTGTTCTCAAAAGGCATGTTTTCTGTTTTGTCATGACTCAGCCTATTTCTTTGATCTAGAGACGGCAAACCCTCTTTCCTCTCGGCCTTCTGGTGATTTGACTAACCATCTGCGTGCCTTCTGGGTATTAACATAACCTCACACTAGGTGAGGAAGTGAGAATAGGTGCAGATGATTCTAGTTTTGATTTCACTGTGACTCAACTACATGCTAGTTCACACCAAGCCTTGTTAAGCAACTCGAGAAAACCATCCATTTAGTTTGTTATTGTCTTGTTTTCTTTTTTTTTTACTTTTTTGTTGCAAAGAGAGTATACACTGTTCAAATACTTAATATACGTTATATAGGCTAGTATAGAAAAAACAGTGACACTGATTCAAATCTCTACAGGTCGAAAGACACGTACCCCTGGATCCTCAGTGTTTAAAACAAGAGTATTTACTGGACAGAACTGTTACTACTGGACAGAACTGTTACGACTGGACAGAACTGGAACACATGTCTAGTCAATTTGAGAGTAATACCTCAAATGTATATATATTTATATATAAATATAGATCGATAGATTGATATTTATAAGATAATCTAGGATTATGTTAGGGGAGGTAATCTAATGGGAGATGAGGGTTATATCAGGAGAGGTCATCTATGGGACACGGGCCATGAGATAATCGAGGGGGCAATGTTATGTTAGGAGAGAAAATCCGATATGACATGATCTAGAGTTAAATTAGGAGAGGTCCTCTAATGGGAGATGAATGCTTCTGAGGTGGCAGGGGGTAATGCTAAGCACTTGTGCTAAACACACATACAGCCATGAGATACCTGCCTACCTAGCTACCCAGCTACCCAATGTTAATGTTTGGGGGCTACACCTGTGTTTACCCTGCTATGAGAGTTCTGTCATCCTCATTATACCCATTCCCTGGTTCAAATCTTCACTAGTTTAGTCTATTACCCATGCCCTGACATGAAAGTAGCAGACCTATAATAAGTGTTAAGAGCGACACCCTTGTTTCTCCTTTTACAACATCTCTGAAATAAAATGATCTATTAATAAAATGAAATGGCGGACACATTTTTCGCACATGATCATTAACTGCTGATGAAATTGTGACCAAATTCATGAAATTTCTGATGAAATTCTGACCAATTTCATCAGTAATTCTTAATTATTTATCCAACGTCAGTTAAGGGGAAATCTCTGGTCTGTTTGTTTAAATCATGTTCAGACTATAAGCCCCTTTCAAACATGCAGTCTTTCCCTGCAATGTTCCAGGAGATTTCCTCGATCGGTCATGTGTGATTGGGAGTAGGGATCGATATTCCGGGAAATACGGCAATTTGCCTGCTCATTACTAGTTAATCACCCTGATCCTAATCAGATCCTTCCTCTCTGGCCTAGCGTGTGCTCTGTTGTTACTCCTTTTTACTCTCTAAAAAAGCTTGACAGCTCCAAATCATCCAGAATTATGCTGCTAGAGTCTAAGACTGAGAAAGCAGACGCCACAGTGCTACAGTGCTGCCATGGCTGCAGGGAATCCCTGTTTGACTTTCAGAGAATGTGGTTGAAAATACAACTAATAATTTAGAAAGTGTGCATGGGAGGTGGCAGAGGGTACTGACTGATGTTTCAAAGAGAGAAATATTTTACCAAGTTATATAGTGTGTGTGTGTGTGTGTGTGTGTGTGTGTGTGTGTGTGTGTGGGTGGGTGGGTGTCTTAATGATGTTACGGTGAAACATGCACACAGCTATCTTTGCACAGATATATAATAGAAGAAAGTATGAAAGAAGGAGGAACTAAGAACCATGACAACCATATCTGGCAATGCTAATGATAATGATATGGATGCTGATATTTTGGAGGGGAACAAAAAAAATGTGTGTTGAGTGAAAGCACCAGTTACACTAAATTACCCCCAAGAAATTGTCAAGCTAGTCAAGCTGAGATTTGGTTTAAAGAGTGTTTGTCCTCAAATGTGTATTTTGATATTAAAACGTGGATAAAAACAAAAACAATAAAAGCCCTCAAAATGTTGTATAGAATAGGCCTAAATATAAATAATAGTAGATTCCTTAAAGAATCATTTGAAAGGGATTACCACAATCGAAGACTTACATAAATGGTCTAAAAAAGTCACATGAGACAATATTTCTACTTTCCCCGACCAGAAATTCAAAACAATTTGAAAGAGAATTCTCTCTTTATTTAATTTTTTATAATAATGTCATCTCCATATGTGTCATACTAACTTCATGTAAAAACAAACAAAAAAAAGATAAAGGAAGGGAAGAACAAATGGTCACACAAACTTACTAAAAATAACTTTCCAAAGTCAACCGCCGGGAAGCGTGACGGCTGCAGGGCTGAGAGCGAGGGGTGAGACCTGTTGAGGGGTGAGAGTGAGACCTGTTGAGTGGTGAGAGTGAGACCTGTTGAGGGGTGAGAGTGAGACCTGTTGAGGGGTGAGAGTGAGACCTGTTGAGGGGTGAGAGTGAGACCTGTTGAGGGGTGAGAGTGAGACCTGTTGAGGGGTGAGAGTGAGACCTGTTGAGTGGTGAGAGTGAGACCTGTTGAGGGGTGAGAGTGAGACCTGTTGAGGGGTGAGAGTGAGACCTGTTGAGGGGTGAGAGTGAGACCTGTTGAGGGGTGAGAGTGAGACCTGTTGAGTGGTGAGAGTGAGACCTGTTGAGGGGTGAGAGTGAGACCTGTTGAGGGGTGAGAGTGAGACCTGTTGAGGGGTGAGAGTGAGACCTGTTGAGTGGTGAGAGTGAGACCTGTTGAGGGGTGGAGAGACGTCAGGGCCGGCTGACTCTGGGCTCACTGGAGCGAGGGCAACAGAACAACGCAAGGGTTTTTTTTAAACGTTGCGTAGGGTTGTCAAGGAACGTTAATCGAGATGGACTGACCGTCTCAATCTTTTTGATCCGATTCTTGTTTCTCGGATTAAAGGTAAGGAGAACGATTTTGAATGATCATTATGTATCTTTATTATTTGGACCTTTTAATTAGACAGGTTTACATTATGGGGAGCCGTTTGTAAACTTTTGCTGCTGAAAAACGTGCTTCACTTGTTCTGAGATTTAACTCAAGCTTCACCCCTCCCAAATGCACTGCATAGAATTAGAAATATATGCTAAATCTAAATATTGAATTAAAACAAATTAACAAGCAAATATCAGACTAATGACATGGAGGTATGTTTGTTAAGCAAGTTTGGATTTCGTCCCAATATTTTTTTGGGTGATGGGAAGTCTTATGAGATTCCTTGTCATCATTCTGTTTACGCTTCAAGGCTAATATTATCCACAATGCAAGCACTATCAGTCTGCACGTATTTTCTGCCTTTCTGCCTAGCTTTCCCAGGGCTATCAGCAAGTCTGTCATCTGTCTGCCTATCCCTGTCTCCCCGATCGTTCATTGATTAGCCTGTCTGTCTGTCTGTCCATCTTTTGTCTGTCTTTGTGCCCATCTGTGTGTCCGTCTGTCTGTCTCTGTCTGTCCATCCTTTTATTGCTCTCTGCCCGCCTCTTGATCTATCTCTATCTCTATCTGTCTGTCCTACCTTTACCGGTCTGACTGGACATCTGTGTGTTTGTCTGTCCATCCATCTTATCTGTCCATCCGTCTTTTCCCGTCTGCTCCAACAACCCGGCAAACACCACAACATCGGGCAAGTGTGCTGTGTGCATAGGGGGTGGGTTTGTTGGCTGTTGTCTGTAGAAGTTTCGATCGGTGAACGAGTTTGAATCGGAGGTGGCCATCACGCGTCCCAACATTTTCAAGTTGGCATTTGGTGGTGTTTGTTGGGGCAGGGAGCAAGCACCTTAACTGACCCTCCGTCTGTCTGTCCTCTGTTTCAGATGGGTAGAAGCTGTCCAAACGGTACATGGTTTTACACTCTGATCGAAGGATGTGTGTCCTGTGATAAGAAATGCCATCAGCCAAGCCACCCCAGTTGTACCGAGCACTGTGGTAAGGTTTAACACACACAAAAAAAAAATATATATATATATATATCAGATGCAAACCTCTACGTGCATACACAGCCAACACCTGCAAGCACACACTTAACACACAGATCCAGACACACATGCACAGATCAAATCAGATGCAAACCTCCACGCACACACACATTCACACACAGCCAACACCTGCAAGCACACTCTCTTACACACACACACATGCACATATGCGCATACACGTTTCCTGTAGATTAAGGATATCTACTGTGTGTACACACAAAAATACACAAATAAACAACACACCTGCATGTGCACGGTGGCGGACACACACACAATCACGTTGACAATATGCTTCAGAAAAAAATTATGTGTTCCTACAGCAATATGCAAAAAAAAATTTTTTTAAACAAGAAATCCTGTGCATTGCTCTGCAGCGTCTAAGAAGTGCAACGCCGTGCGAGGCCACTACTACGACCTCGGGCAGAAGAAGTGCATCCGCTGTGCCGACCTGTGCGGGAGGCATCCGCAGGAGTGCAGCCAGCATTGCCTCTGTGAGTACCCCCCCCCCCCCCCACAGTTAGCCCACACGCAACTCCCTGTGGATCCCGGGGAGCACAGCCCCCCCCTGGGTACACACATACAGACCACTGGGTCCCTCCGACACAGCAGGTGTGTGGGCCATCAGAGAGGGGAGGGGGAGGGGGAGGGGGAGAGGGAGGGGGAGAGGGAGAAGAGCAGGAGGAGAGATGGGCGATGGGAGGGAAAAGAGAGATTGAAGGGGTGGACAGGAGAGAGAGGAGGAGAGGGCGAGAGACTTATTTAGTTTTGGGCAGGAACCAATAACACAATTTAGGAGTTTAGGGGATGGTGGGTAGGTGGATGCGCTTTTTCATGCAGCACGATTTAGAGAGAGAGGTAGTGTGAGAAACCAAACAGTCATAGTGAAAGAGAGAAAGAGAGCGAGAGCGAGAGACACTTCGTAACGTTCGAGTGTTCGAGCGTAGCGATCGCCCACTTTGAAACGAGGTTTGCCTGATAAAACCGGGCTTGCACATCGTGACTTCACATCGCAATGACCGCCTCCATTTCGAAAGCATAGGAGCGTAGGAATGTTTTTGGTAGCAATAGTGTTTGGACGATTGTTGAGTAATGAATCGTGAAATGACGTGTCCCGATGGGGACACCTTGTGTTTCAAACTGCCACAGCGTTTCTCATGCGAGACATGGCATAACAACGTTTTGATCAGCCTAGCTTACTGTATATTTACGTTCATTCAGGATTTTACTCTCTAGAGTCCTCACAATATAGCGGATTATCGGCGACACAATGATGCATTCTGATGAACAAGCCCCTATACACTCAACTCAAATCCCCGCTTTCTCCACCACCAAATTCTGCTTCTACAGCCACACCTCTACCAGCCATCCCCACCACCACCTCCACCACCACCTCCACCACCTCCACCACCACCTCCACGTTGGGACCACGACACTTAGAGAGTCACCCAGCCGGCCTGCTGCCTGTCTCCGTCTCCCTGCTGTACTCCCTGATGGGTCTTTGTGTCCTCGTGCTGCTGTGTATCCTCGGCCTCTCCCTGCTGGTGTTCCTGAGAACAGCCAGGAGGAGAGTCACCAGGCCGGTGAAGCCTGGGCCCATGGTGACTCCCCAGCTGGAGGGGGGCGTTCAGCAGGGGGGCCGGGGTGATGATGTCGAAGGCGATGGGCGCGGCAGGATCTATAAACGTGAGTGTGTCCGAGGGATCCTTCTTTGATTTGGTGGTTTGAGTGATTAAGGCAGAACTCTAAAGTCTATCACTAATAACTGAAACAACCAGAGAAACAAGCATGAAAATTATACAGGAAAAAGGGGGTTTCTCCAGGTGTTTTTGAAATGTTATTGTATATCTAGAGTCAAAAACATACTACCCAATCATTACTTTCTCAGCCTGTTTCAACCTGGAGGCAGTCAATAGGCTGCATAGGGAGTTAGACTTCTAGCTATGAGGTCAAACCCAGAAAATGCCCACAGCATACAAAAGGCATCCCTCAGCAAAATTCCTAATAACCTTGCTCCTCAATGACCTGTCTCTGTACTGTCTAACCCCTACCTGCTCCTTAATGACCTGTCTCTGTACTGTCTAACCCCTACCTGCTCCTTAATGACCTGTCTCTGTACTGTCTAACCCCTACCTGCTCCTTAATGACCTGTCTCTGTACTGTCTAACCCCTACCTGCTCCTTAATGACCTGTCTCTGTACTGTCTAACCCCTACCTGCTCCTCAATGACCTGTCTCTGTACTGTCTAACCCCTACCTGCTCCTTAATGACCTGTCTCTGTACTGTCTAACCCCTACCTGCTCCTCAATGACCTGTCTCTGTACTGTCTAACCCCTACCTGCATAATGACCTGTATCTGAGGACAGTGCAAGTCATTTTGGATAAAATAACCACCTGCAAAGTGACCACTGTTCAGTATTTCTTCAAGTGAACACAGAATATATTCTATACAGACAAGATTCCTAATATTCTAGCCTTGGCTCTGTTGATGTAGACGCCATCATTTCAGATAATTTCCTTACGGCGTGTCTGAATATATGAGCAGTCATCACTGAACCATATCAATTCTAGTTTTTTCTCAGCTTCTATTCACTCCTCAGTCCTTTAGAGGACATTGTTAGATACATTTAGGGGCTGTAGGGGCATCTTGCTCGAGCACGCCTACAGGTTGACTGAGGACACTAGGGATCGATCCCAGAGCCTTTTAGCTGGGGGTAGAACAACCTTACAACTATACCTGATTGAATACAAATATTACAAAAGTTGTATTTTCTACTGTACTGCAATGTTATCAAAAATAAAAGTATGTCTTTATTGTGACAAGGCCATTCAAAGTGACTTACAGGGGGTTTAAGATCGTCGTTAAGAAGCTAGTTTAGACATAAACACCCAAAAGCAGCAGGCACAGCTGATGGGACAGAAGGGAGAACTTAATTTTTGGCAGTAAGGGGGAAAGCTCAATTGAAGCCTGTATAAAAAACCAAGGACAGACGGAACCACTAAATAGAACCGTGTTGCCTACGAGAGGTGTAAATGAACGGCTGCCTGCCAGTTAGCATGCTGGCAGACTCAGCATCGCTAAAGTGCCCTCTAGAGGAGCGTAAATGAGAACAAGTGCCCTATTGGCTTCCCATCACATGGGCAGAAAATGATTGAGTGCTATCTAGGGTGCTAGGGTACTGTCTACATTATGATGAAATTGTAATAAAAGTGCCTATAAAGGGCTTTTACAATGCATACAACTTGACTTCCCTTCTGGGTGCCCTTCCAACGGAAAAGGGTTCCATTGTGTAGTGTCCTCTGGACTCTGCTCTCAGCTGGAACCCAGCTGTGAGGAGGGTCATACAGCATACGTTTCTTTGAAGTTGCAAAGATTTATCATAGAGGTGCGGTATACTTTTAATCTCTAGGGGTTCATTTTTAAATGGAAGGGGGGGGAAGCATATGTTGGGAAACACTCCCAAACCACTAGAAGAGGCTTTCACTCCTGCAGCAAGTTTTCCTGCTCTTCCATTATTTTCCGACGTCAAGCGTGTATTGGTCTATACTGCCCCCTAGTGACTCACCACGGCACGGCTAATAAAAAACCCTGTCGTCAACCTCCACAGAGCCGCTCTCCGCCTGCACATCCAACCCCACGGAGAGCTGCGAGTGCACCCACTGCTTCCCGGACCTCAGAGTCCCGTGTCGGGGGGCAGCGGGTGAGACCAGGCTCATCTACTCCCTCCACCAGCAGACCTCCTCCTCCTTCTCCTCCCCCCAGCACAGCGGCACCCGATGGGGCACAGAGGAGCAGGGCCATTGGGGCGGTCCGAGGAGGCAGGGGGGAGATCCCAGCCTGTGACTTGAGAAACCCCCAGGCGCTTCATTCACCATCTACTATGTAGTCAATGCCGTTGGGAGCTCTTAGCCGCGCTTATTATATAAAGTGACTAATATATTAGTGAGGTGTTGCAGAGATTGAGGATCAAATACGGTAACTTCATGGAGTCCTCCTCCTTAGCCTATGTGATTCCCAAACTGTGGGCTGCACAACAACAAAATCTAGGCCGATATATTTTCTATGTTTGTTTTAAAAACTTATAAATACGCAGGTACATATGATACCTTAGTTACCATGATATGACTTATTATGATAGCTGTATGGTTGGGTTTCCAGAACACTTTCGACATGTGGGCTTTTCCCGTCTGTAGGCTACACTATCCTCCTGCCCCAAGCTACCAACATTGTGGTCTGGTTTCTGTGATGGCGTTGTGAGCACCAGATGTGCTATAAGGGGATACTCGCTGATTACATTATAGTGGCTGGAGGCGAGAGGGCGACATACCAATCCCTATATCCCCTTGGCATAGCGAGCAGCCAAGCAACAGAGGAGCATTAGCATCGTAGGTCATATTGCCTGGGATAAGTGAGTTATTGTTATTCAACTGTGTTGCCCCTAAGGCTGTAGGTAGAACTTTTCATTGTAGAGAAATTCACTTCTCTTTTCATGCTTTGATTCTTTTTCTTTTTATACATGATTCTATCTAAACCTCAACATCTCAAGTTCAAACACATGTTTTTCTATCAGTTACAGTGGGGATAAACCAGTGTTCATTTCGTCAGACGAGACGAGACTAAATATGTTCGTCAACAACCTTTTTTTCCATGACTAAGACGAGACGATGACGAGACTGCACCAATGTCCAAAAACGCCGACTAAGACTAAATTAAACATGCTAAATAAACATGCATTCTTGTTGACGAAAAAAGACGAGACTAAAATGTTTTGCATAAAATAAAAACTAAGATAAAATCTCTCTCTATTGAACGGGCCGCATTTTTCTGTCCGACCCCGGACCGCGTCCGACAGCCGGCCACACATCGCCGGTGTTCTGTCAATTTCTGCTACCCATCGGATTTTGCTACCTAGTGGTTCTGCGCATGCGCATGACGACGCTTATTGAATATTGGTGTAAAATACACATACTGTACCCCTGAAATCTCCAATAAAGACGTTATAATACAGTATCAAAATGTTTCTGTAGTGGGAGCATTGTTTGATAGAGGCAGTTGGTCAACAGATTAAATACGCTACCAAACACATAAGGTAGCACTTTTTGATAGGGTAGCATGATTTGATAGACTCTGATACTGTATTATAACGTCTTTATTGAAGAGTTAAGGGGTACAGTATGTATATTTTACACCAATACTACACCGCGGGTCAATAGTGTCGTCATGCGCATGCGCAGAACCACTAGGTAGCAAAATCTGACCAGGGAGCAGAAATTGGCAGAACACCGGCGAAGCGCAGCGGTGTGCTTGCTGTGTGTGGGGCTTAACAGGGCCCGACCCGAGCCCGACAGGCATGAAGATATATATGTCCGAGCCCGACACAGTTAAAGTATTTTTTTCTCACACTAGTAATGACGTTTACGTTTGTACCATGAAAGCACGCCTTTATTAAACGAATGCAAGGCATTTTGGAATTGTCAACCGATCAGCGCATCAAGCGCGCGATAACTGCGAGCACAATCATAACTTCATAATAGTTCCACACAGTAGACTTTCCTTGATTTTCGATTGTTTTAAACTCACCCGATGCCAATTTCTTCTTAACGTCCTCCATCGCTCACTTGCATTGCGTTGTCACATATAGCCTTAGCCTAGTAGTCACTGCAGGTGAGCGTGCGCGTGCTGTGTTTCACGTGTGTGACGCGTGTGGAATGTGCGATGCTTGTAGTTCAGAACAAGTTCATCATTTGTGAATGTGTCTCTTAAATCAGAAAAACAGACACGTTTAACAAAGTTGCATTCATCAAAATGCATTCAACAAGTGTATTTTGTCAGGTAATTATGACATTTAACCAATATTTGAGATGTGTGAAATACTAGGCCTATTTGACTGAAATGGTTATCAGAAATAATCGTTATTTAAAAAAAGACTAAAATGTTTTGACTAAAACTTGACTAAGATACCTTCAGTTCTCTTTTGACTAAAACTAGACTAAAATGACGAGACTTTTAGTCGACTAAAACTTGACTAACAAAAAAAGATATGTGAATGACTAAATATGACTAAAACTAACAAGGACATTTGGCACAAGACTAAGCCTAAATTAAAAATAGGTGACAAAATTAACACTGGGATAGACCCAAAAACGATATCAGCCCAACAGACTTTTGGCTGTTAAAAAATCATTAAGAGATAGATTAAAGTCGATTGATTTGATTCAAACTTTGTACAAATAAGAGTATTCTTCTGTGTCTGGATGAAATAAATGGTTGTGACATAATGCGTCATTATGTGAATAACTCTACAGCACACGGTAAACATTAGAGGTATACGTTTTTATTTTAACTGGGAGTCTACATCAAGGTGTCCAGTTCTCACACGGCTCTGCCTGTCAGGTTGCGAGAGGGTCTTCTCCGTCAGTCCCAAGGATCAATAACTCACTCCAGTAGTTCCAACATGTCTCTTTAAAAATTAAAAAGTACATACCCAATACATACACACGTACATAACAGAGAAAAAATAACTTTTCCTAGGAAACGTTCATTATCCAGCGTCCAAAGTCATGCTTAATGCAAGTACTGATTCAGTACACAACACGATACACACGCACGTGGACCATGCACGTGTGCACACACACACACACACTTCACACACACACACACACACACACATGCAACACAAGTTGCAAACAAATCCGTCCTATTCAAAGTATTCAATGTTGAATAATGGAATATTCTTTTCAGCTGGCTGGTTGGGGGAAATTTAACTTGGTTCCAATGCATATACACTTCCTGTTTCATGAACATTAATAATATAATAATCACCATTTATAATAATAATAATCATAATGTAAATTACTATTCATAATAATAATAATTATAATAATAATAGCCGTTTATAGTGATACTGAATTGGAAAGCAAAATCTCCTCCCTCCGCCTTTAGGAAAACAAGAAGCCATTAAGACTAAACTTTCTGTTAAGTTAGATTCAGTGCACACACACACGTTACACCAACACACACATATGTCAGGCCACCTCTCACATGCACAAGTTACACAGGCACACACAAATAAAAGTCACACACACAATCATACCCATGGGATTAGAGCAACATGCAGCCGCATATACACTGCAGCATTAACACCAGTTGGAACACACACACACACACACACACACACACACACACACACACACACACACACACACACACACACACACACACACACACACACACACACACACACACAGAGCTTGGACCACACCACAATGCTGCCACCACAAACACCAAAACACGGCAGGTTTGCGTGACATCACGCAGAAATAAACAGGAACAAACAAACGACACGGTTACATAAGACTGGCTAAAAACACTGCTAAACTTCTGCTTCCTCTCGTGTGCAAACATTTTTTGAAAAAAATAATAATAATAAAATGGCAAGGTAAAGTTTCGCCCCAGTATCCGCCACTTTAAATATAGCTCATTGTTTAGAAACACCATTGGTCCCCCCCACCCTCCCACGAGCCACAGTCGGTTGAAAATGCATAAATAGGGTAAAGGATTGGTCACGGGTGGCGAGATGGAGATGCTCCACAGGTGATCTGCTGATAAGGGAACATGAACCGTGTGCAGCGAGCGGAGAGGACTCAGCCACGACGACCGCTTCCCCCCCCAACGCTCCAGCACTTAGGTCTCCACCCCGCTCGCCTGTTCATCCACCAGCGCCCCCCAGCGCCGGGGGGGGGGGGGGCGCAGCGCGAGGGCCAAAGCCTCCGGGTCTATCGATCCTGCCTCCTCCTTGCGCTTTTAGATGAGTTTCTTCTTCAGCGGATCAATTTGAAACAGCCGAGGTGGGGGGGGGGGGGGGTGCAAAGACGAGGGCGCCCGGAAAACGTGCAACTGGCTCTGTGCGTGACGCGATGTCACCCTGTGCTGGAGAGAGCATATCCCCCCCGCCCACCCCCCTACAGGCTGGGCTGATATCCGTTTGTTGTGCAGTAGAAATGACGTCTGCTCACCACGACTCCACACCAGCGCGGCGCGTCCGTGTGGAATCAGGAGCTTGAGCCCTAACCTCTCCGGTGGCTTCTGTTCATCTGCTCCATGATGAGGATGAGGATGAGGATGTGCTCTCTGATCCCAGCTGGAGGATGGAGGTGACCGCGCTGGGGGTCTACTCGTACTCCAGAAACTGTTTGTGGTAGAACAGAAGGTACCTGGGTGGGGGTTGGGGGGGTTCAAAGAATCACAACTTTAGTTTCACACTTCAATGACAAGCTTTCATTTTTGGTTTTCCCCAAACCAACTATGCAGATTAGAACTCTGGTAGAGCCGGCTGAGTCATGGATAGTATCGTTCGTCCCGTCGACCGCCACACAATTTTAGTTCTCTTAGTTCCTAGTGACTGGTTAAATGGTACACCAGTTAACAGAGACCAGTTTCTTACATTTCAAAACACAACAATTCCAGAACACGCTAAAACAAAATCCAAACTCAAACCGGTTCTAGAAGAGTTCTCACCCTTCGCTGTCCAGGACGTCCTTGATGGTTGCCTTGGTGATGATGGCGTCGTCGCATTTGAACCACTGGTCCTTGTGCTGGCGGATGAAGGTGGTGTAGTGGCCGCTCTCTAGCGTCCCCTGGTGGTTCACCACAGCAAACAGACTGTACCTACGTCACACAAAGAGGAGGAACTGTTTTGGCCTCAATGGGGAATGGGTTTGGGATGAGAGTGTATAGACCAGGTTATTCTAACAGCACGTTATTTACAACTGATTATTTAAATGATAATCTGGGATCCAGCAGCCCTACTATGTAATAAGAACTTTAGTAAGAACTACTGTAGTAAGAACTTTCAACATGATCAGTCAAAACAAATATGAAGCAAAAGAAAGTGAAACCTCCTTCACCCACATTGCCACATTTTTACATCAGTCACATCAGACTTTAGATATTAATCTATAGTCAGACTTTAGATATGAATCTATAGTCTGATCTGAGAGCCTATTAAATTGGAGCTCATGAAAAGTGTCTGTTGGCATATATTATTACTGCACATATAACTTAGGAATAATATGAATTGAATAATAACTTTAGATTTATTGTACTTTCTTTTCTATTGTAACTTTCATATTTTTGTTTTAATATTTGATATTGTTGTCTGCCGCTTTCACCACCAAATTACACCCAGGGATGAATAGAGTATCCATCAATCCATCCATTCATCTATCCACCCATCCATCCATCAAACCATCCATCTCTGCCTACAGGTTTTTATATCGACTGAGGGGCCAGCTAGATGTTTACTGAGCACCACTGTAGGACTGATGTCTACCTGAAGGGCAGCAAAGGGTGTGTTTGGGTTCTAGAATCAGCTGTTCAATCACCTTGGTGTACATCTTTAATGTCATACACAGATCATGCATTACGTAATGGAAACATGTTTTTGTGTTTTGTACTTGTTATCGTTGTTGAAGGGGTCTGTAGTCTGTTGGTACTGGCCATTCATACGACTCTCCTTACTGAAACACACGAGAGGAAAGAGGTGCTCTAAAACAAGGAGACACAAAAGGCTTTGCAACAGCAACCAAGCAACTAAGCAACTGTGATCAGTTAATGTGGGAGAAGAAATTCGTAAAAGTAACGGTAGTTCATATTAATATACTCACACATTTTCTCAGAATTCTGACATAATTGAAGCTCACCTGGAGGCCATAAAGGGGGTCATGTCCAGCTCCAGGGGGAAGGACACATATGTGGTGATTTTCCGCCTCAGCTTGGCCGAGTGCTCGAACCGCTGGAAGGAGATGGGGAGGGTGTCGTAGATAAAATACAACATCTAAACAAAAACTGAGAGATATCGAGGAAGCCGAAGGTTTGGGTGCTAAAGATTTTATTACTACTTGAGAACAAGCAACGACAAAATCTGAGTTGGTTTGACAAAGAACTGAACAGCCACTCTCTGGCCCCCGCTCTTATGCTCCATTGTGCCCATCTATCATCCATACGTTGTTACCTCATCCCATGCATTTTTCCCTTATCTGGAGACATATTGTGCCGTCTCCCCGCTCTCCAATTTCTTAAGGCCCGATCTAAACAGAGCGTTCCATTCTGTGCAGCCCGTGGATCCAACGCACTGAAGAACATGTATCATATACACATCATGTGAGGAGAGCATTTCTTTGGTTGCTCAGTGTTTCTCCACACTCATTTAATTAATATAGCATACTGGGCAAGATGTTGATTGCATATTGCTTAACAAATTTCTACTATAAGGGAAAGAGAGAGGGAGGGAAGGAGGAAGGGAGGAAGGGTGGGAGTGATTAAAGTACTCCAACTCCAACCAGTTTGGAGAAGTAATCCCGATCAGCGTTTCCCAACCTTTGGGTATCTAGGTACCATCTGGTTCTAAATCACTTCCAGGCCTTTCACACATGAACTCAAGATCAACTCCGGAGAATCGGATCCCAAGATGATCAGGAGTTGGCCTTTTACACATGCAGCAGACCGCACTCCTGCGGTGTGCTGCATGCTGGGTATTGGGTATTGGGAGATACTCCGAATACTTTAGGCGAGTGATGGCGCCTGGGTAGAGCGTGTAGGAAGCAGGACATCAGGCATAAAGCATGGACTAGAAGTCGCACTGTTTTGTTTACAACTCATCGAAGATGGCGGGTGAGGCTTCCAACGCTGTAATGTTGACTCTTCTTTCGGTTCAATTATATATTGTATATATATATATATATGTATTATATATTATAATATCAATACTGCATTTATTTAGACATATCCGCAATATCAATGGTAGAGTCGAAAGCAGAAAGTTGGAATGCAAAAGGCAGACAAGAAGAGAAAGGGACGAAGCAGCTGCCCTCCGTGTCAGTAGCAGGATAGAAACGTCCTCCACACGTCAGCCACACACCCGTCTGCTCGTTGTGAATTCTCAGAACCTCAGATTATCCAGACTTCACACCAGGGGGCCTGGAAGATTTGACTCCCGATGGGCAGATGATGACATTTTTGTCCACAAATACCAGGGATTATACGGAGAAGTGCAGACTATTACTATTATAGTGTGGTGCCATTCACATAACTCACTGGGATGGCGAAATGAATTAGGGTTAAAACAACATGTGTGTGGAAGCATGTTGGGAGAGTTAATCATTTAATGTATTCATTCATACAATTTTTGTCATTGTGGTTGGGTTATCATAGCAATTATCTTTAATGATTTCATTATTTAGCACAACTTTCCAGTGCAGGAATCAATCAAAAGCATTATGACTGATTAATTCCTGTGTTGGTAACACAGATGTGCTAAGAAGGCATGCCGATAATGCACTTTTATTGGCAAAGAAATTGAAATCGCAATGAAACTGGAAGAAAGACTGAAAGAGAGAATAAACCCGATTTCTCAAGACATGCTGTACTGAGCAGATCACTCTCAGTGGTATCCCAGCAACCCCCACGGATAAATATCGGACAGGAGAATATTAGATTTTTTTGAAACAGAATAAGCTTTCAAAAGAAAGCACATGCACCCACACCCACACACACACACACTAACTTTGAGATGGAAGCAGGCTACGATGGGGAGCTTCTTCATGGTCAGCTGCTTGGTGGACTCCTGGTAACTATGGCAACCACTGCACTTGATCTTGGCCCCGCTGCCGAGGTGCTCTGGTCGGGTGAATCTACACAGACAGACAGACAGACAGACAGACAGACAGACAGACAGACAGAGAGTAAGAGAGGTATGTATGGAGGTAAATATGTTGCAAAATACGGGAGCATGTAGACCTGATGTGAGAACTTGTGATATACGATGTGATGAGAAAATTCAAACTCCAATGTTTACATTTCCCCATCTACCTGTGTGACGTCACAGCCGAGTGCATACCTGTGTGACGTCACAGCCGAGTGGATACCTGTGTGATGTCACGACCAAGTGCTTACCTGTGGGATGTCACGGCCGTGTCTACCTGTGTGATGTCACACCCGAGTGTCTACCTGTGTGACGTCACGACCGAGTGTCTACCTGTGTGATGTCACACCCGAGTGTCTACCTGTGTGAGGTCACACCCGAGTGTCTACCTGTGTGATGTCACACCCGAGTGTCTACCTGTGTGATGTCACAGCCGAGTGTTTACCTGTGTGACGTCACGGCCGTGTCTACCTGTGTGATGTCACACCCGAGTGTCTACCTGTGTGACGTCACGACCGAGTGTCTACCTGTGTGATGTCACACCCGAGTGTCTACCTGTGTGAGGTCACACCCGAGTGTCTACCTGTGTGATGTCACACCCGAGTGTCTACCTGTGTGATGTCACGACCGAGTGCTTACCTGTGTGACGTCACACCCGAGTGCTTACCTGTGTGACGTCACAGCCGAGTGTTTACCTGTGTGACGTCACGGCCGTGTCTACCTGTGTGACGTCACAGCCGAGTGTCTACCTGTGTGATGTCACACCCGAGTGCTCACCTGCGTAGGCAGTCTGTGAGCGTGGTGGCTCCGGAGGAGGAAGTGTGTGTCTCCCCGTTGAGGGCCGACCCGTCACCCCCGGGGCTGAGGGGCCAGAAGGGGGTGGAGGAGCCGGGCAGGTCCAGGCTGATGTCCCAGAAGGGGTCGATGGTGGTGGACACGCCGCTGGGAGGGAGGGGTGCAGCGAGAGGGCGGGGGGGGTCACTCACGACAAGGGTTGGAACAAAACCGCTGGATTCCTATTCAGGTTCCTCGTCTGAATGTTTCATTACCAAACGGGAGGTAAATCATGAACAATGCATGATGCAATGAGAGTGTGAAACGGAAAGAAATAGGTGCAGGTTTTAGACAGGTCTGGGTGTCTGGAGAGAGGGAGTGGAGAGGGAGATTTCATGAATTATTCGTATAGGCAAAGGGTTGAAATGTCTCAGTGCTGCTGAAATTGCACCCAACACAATTACAAAACCAAGACACGATTCAGTCCTTTACAATCCTGGAGGAAATTGTAATTTAGGACATTGATGGGGCTCCATTTGAAACCCCATTATTCTTTTATTTTATCATGAGTCAGGACCAAAGACTGCAATTTATCAGGGTATCAATTCACTGTTTGTATGGAAGCATCAAGTATTTACATCATTTATGTAAATAACTAACTGCATGTAATTATAACACCACTAAACCAGGCCACCGGGGGGCAGCAGAGTCAAAGCCCTACAGAGACTGAGAGCTTCCTGCTGCAGTGTGTGAGCGGTGAGTGCTCTGGGCTACGCGTACCTTTACTAACACTACATAGCAAACATTGTGTTTTCGGTAACAGCTACCAAACTTAAAACTGAGTGTATAAAGAATAATATTGATTGTATAAAGGGTTGAATTGATAATCATAACAATATAGATTGCATCAAGTGGCAACACACACTCACAGACAGACTTGACAGGTGACGTCTGACTGCAGGCCCCCCGTGAAGATTTGGTCGATAATACAGTTGCAGTGGTTTGGATTGTTGGCCTTCTTCCCATTGTCATCTGTGGGACACACACACACACACACACACACACACACACACACACACACACACACACACACACACACACACACACACACACACACACACACACACACACACACACACACACACACACACCTATGTTAATCCCTATGTGACGGTATAACAGAGCAGAATCAGAAGGTTAGAGAGAGAAAGAGAAGCAGAGTAAGAGAGATTGAGATTGAATGTGAGAGAGAGACCATGAGAGAGAGGCAAGACAAATTATGATAAGGAGCTGTTTATAAATACGTCAATACAACTACCAAACTTACATTTCATACATTAAAATGCCAACCCAATTTACTGAACATCACAACGACCATTGAATAATAATAATAATAATATTTTTTTATTTAAAGTGCTATGTGTATCAAGTAGAGCCAGTAAGCCTTTTCAGTCCAATCAGGACATCACTCAGGGTTCCTCCTAAAGGGCCTTAGACACTGCGTCCCTTAAAGACGGACTGTGTGAATGTGGGCGTGGCCGTGGGGGCGGGACCTTTGCAGTGCTTGTGCAGCACGTCCAGCGCGGCGATGAGGAACTCGTGGGCGTCCTGCTGCTCGTAGCCGGCCAGGTGGCGGGCGTGCGTCCACACCAGGTGCAGCAGGCGGAACGGGATGTGGGGCGAGCGGTGTCCCGAGTAGAACTGAGGAGAGGGGGAGGAGAGGTCGTCACTACCCCTCCCTCCCGGACCAACACCTGCATCGGGACGCTCCCGGTGCGACCGCGAGAGAGGGGCGGGACATCGCAGCAAAGCTTAAGTAGGAAGCGACACGCCTACAGCGGTGAGGGAGAGGGGGCGGGACTTCCAATAGAGGGACGCCTGTTTCCTTTGTACAGGAATTTGTACATGTTTTGGAAATTCCTTCGTCAAAAAACACCATATGAGCTGTCCTCATCTGTGCTGCTGTCCTTCTGCTGTCATGTTCTTATTCTTCTCACTCAGGGAACCGTGAACCGGTGACCACAACTCATAGGAAGTAAGGGACCGGGGAGTGTTAACTGGAGGACACAACATAGGAAGTAAGGGACCAGGGAGGGTTAACTGGAGGACACAACATAGGAAGTAAGGGACCAGGGAGGGTTAACTGGAGGACACAACATAGGAAGTAAGGGACCAGGGAGGGTTAACTGGAGGACACAACATAGGAAGTAAGGGACCAGGGAGGGTTAACTGGGGTAAAAGGTTCATAGGAAGTAAGAGACCTGTAAACTGTTTACTGAAGTACACAACTCACAGGACTTTGAGATCTGAAATTGCATTGTTGGGAGATCGGGATAATGCTACAATTCATGACCCTCTCTCACCCGAGTGGTTTCTTCTTTTCGTTCATTGTATTCATTATACTCATCCAGCTCCCGTCCTGCTAAACCCGTTACCACGGGAGTCTGAACGGGGGACGGTAGGTCGGACCGGAGCAACACTGCAGCTGACTCAGCTCATATGTGAATATGTTAAAGATGTGAAGCAGGAAAAATCAATAACTGGTAGTCTGGATTCATTCTGATCAATGTATTAAAATAAGAAAACAAATGGTTTTGGATGGAGTCTACCGGTGGCACTTCAGTGACAGGATAATCAATCGCAATGCCTGATTGTTTTCCCGAACGCAGCAACCCCCCCACCAGCACGGTGAATGGACTCCATCCCTTACTGACTTACTCCATGTGAGCTGTGTACGAAGAAAAAGACCAGGACGACAACAAATATGGTGTTCTTCGATGAGGAACTGATCTACATCTGAAACATGTCACGCACACGGCTCTCTGTCCGCTCAAGTCTCTCTCCCCGCTAATCCCCCGTTCTAAAGCGTCCTTTTCCAGTATTCTGCGCGGTCTGACGAGAACAACGGAGCCGCTTCCAGCGCACCCCTCGGACCCCCTCACCTCCTGGAAGAGCTGGGACATCTCGCACACCAGGCAGGAGTTGCTCTGCATCTCGCACTTGTGGCGGTCGGACAGGAAGAAGTCACGCAGCAGCGGCGTGTGTGTGAGCGCCTGGACGATGCAGTTCATGAAGCACGTGTTGCCCAGGTTGATGAGGCCCCTCAACCCTAAGGTAGAGAGAGACAGAGAGACAGAAAGACAGAGAGAGAGAGTAGTAAGTAGTAAGTAAAATGCCGCTCGCTCTGTGGTGATGTAGAGACAGCAGACAACACGAATAAAAGACAGACAACAGAACGATTAAGCAAAGGGAGAAGATGGAAAGAAATGCCCTTCTGATCTGGCCTCCTCCATTGTGTTGTGTGCAGGAGCTGCTTCAGGCCAGACAGTCGTCAACACAACACGAGGAGGTGCCAGGAGAGGAGAGGAGGATATAGGAAGAGATAGAGGAGAGAGGAGGATCAGTGTAGAGGACGGGAGGGTTGAGGAGGAGGAAGGAGCGACGAGGTGAGAGGAGGAAATGGAGGATTAGATGAGCGGTGGAGGAAAGCATGGGAGAAGGAGATAAGAGGAGAGGATGGGGAGGGATATGGAGGGGAGGATGAGAGGAGGAAGGAAGGGGTAGAGCAGACTGGAGGAGGACAAAAAAAAGCAGAGAAATGGATCGCAACCACTGGTGGAAAAGAGGCAAAAGACACACGCTGTAAAAGGAGAAGTAAATTATGCATGAAATCGAGAGCTGAGGGAAACGGGGGCTTCTGTAGAGGTAAAGATAGAAGAGATAGGACAAGGGAGCGAGAGGGAGAGAGAGGAGCAGAGGAGGATTCTCCCTGCTGTGCGCAGCTTTCAGAAGCTCCGGCTTCTTCTTCATCCTCCTCCTCCTCCTCTTTCCATGTCTGAAGAGCGCTCTACATCTCAGCTCTCCTCCTGATCCTCTGATCCTCTCTCCACCCATCTCCCTCTCTCGTTACAACCTGTGGTTCCAAACCTTCTCCTGTTTCCCCATATCTAGCTTGGAAAATTCACGTTTGTGCATCTGCTTCCCTACAAATAGTTTTAACCCAATTTAAATCTGCCGGTGATATAAATAATATATAACATGTGGCGTGTGTGTGGATGACGGCTGGTTTGAGCAGCCTCACCTGGCCCGAGTCTGACTGATTGGACTCTGGGGCTGGGTGAGGCTGCACACCTGTTCACACCTGTGCACTGAGAAACAAATGGGCACAGGTTAAAAGCAGCCACCCCCACACACTGGGAGATCTCCTACATGTTCACATGGCAGTTACATCCGTGTGTAACGAGTGTAACATGGACATTGCTCCAAAATATATAGTAACCAAGAATAAAGTCCCTGTGATATCAATGTTCCTGTGAACCTGTCACTCTACTACACGCTAGTAGTTTCTAGTAGTGGAGTCTTGAGGCAGACGGTCCATATTAACAGGACGTCTCAGAGGTCTTTTAAAAATGATTGTTTGCTAAAATGGATCAAATATCTATAGCTTCTGTCAGCCTTCTCCTGCGCGCCCATATGTATATCGGGGGACCCCAAGTGGGTCCGACCCCAGTTTTTCTCTCTTCTGCCTGGTCTTCCTCCCGGGGAAACATGGAAAATAAGCCGTGTGTGTAAAATAATTGACTGTTCAGTCCGAGTCTCTCCTGACCTCCAGACACCCAGACTGGACTTAAAGCTTTCATCCCCTCTTTCTTCACCCTTCACTCCCAAATTCTCTCTCTCGCGCTCTCTGAAGAGAGAGTTCCCAAGACCATTGTGGTAGAAGTACGAGAAAAAGAACAAGGGAAATCAATAGTACAGATAAAGAGACAAGGAGGGAGCTGGAGACCGAGTGAGAGAGAGAGAGAGACACACACACACAGAGAGAGACAGAGGGATTAAGGTGAGAGAATGATAGAGAGACACCGACCGATGGTGCAGTTGGAGGTGATTCTCCTCCTCTTGGGGTTGTGGCGGAGAAGTTCCAGCTCTCTCTTGTTGGGCTCCCACGTCAGGAACCTCTCTCCTGCTCCTACACACACACACACACACACACACACACACACACACACACACACACACACACACACACACACACACACACACACACACACACACACACACACACACATATATTCAGCCACACACACAAGCAACATCAACCATGCAACAGCGTGCGTGTGTGTGTGTGTGTGTGTGTGTGTGTGGGTGTGTGTGTGTGTGTGTGTGTGTGTGTGTGTGTGTGTGTGTGTGTGTGTGTGTGTGTGTGTGTGTGTGTGTGTGTGTGTGTGTGTGTGTGTGTGTGTGTGTGTGTGTGTGTGTGTGTGTGTGTGTGTGTGTGTGTGCGTGCGTGTGTGTGTGTGTGCCCACCTTGCATCTTCCAGGCTTTCCTCTGCTCCTCTTTGGCTATCTGTTCGATGTCCTTGTCATAGATGTAGTCCTGGCATCCGAAACAGTAAATCCCCCCGTACAGCAGATCTATGGCTTGGGAGGAGCACGGACACAAACACACACGTCAGTTTTGATATTTGAGTATTGCAATAAAGAGTGGCTGGAAATAGTGATCATGGTTGACCAAAGTCAATTATTATTGTCGCTGCATTGCACTGATACACAGAAATCTCTTATCCAACACAGAGGGGGGGAGACTGAGGATGCTGGACTGTCATAATCAGTCCATAATCTCTTTTTTCAATTGTTTTCTGTTTCACTCTGTTCTGTTCCCTCCATCATAACTAGTGCCGCCGCCGTTCCACTGTTTCTATGACAACACTGTAGCTGTCATCGAGAAAGAAGGAAAGAGAAAGGGCACAAACAAATGGAATTATAGGACACAGTGTCTTCAACAACAAAGTATAGAGCGATTGCTTAGTTTCCTTTAGATTTTATTTGAACCCTGTTGGTGTTTCCTGGAACACACACACACACACACACACACACACACACACACACACACACACACACACACACACACACACACACACACACACACACACACACACACACACACACACACACACACACACACACACACCTTAATTACCCCCGTTCCCTTTTTCTAACAGTTTGGTTTCACGTCCTTGTGACGGGGCGCATAGCTACCGTCACGGTAGCGATACGCTACCCACGACATATTAAGAGTCTGAGTGCAAATGTTGCCTGTGTGTGTTTGTCTTGTTTGTCTATGTATTCCGTTACCTTCATACTGTTTTAAAATCATTTATCAATTTTGTTATTTGTTATTTGTTGTCAAATTCCAGGTCAGTTTATTTAGTTTAAAAGTTACATGTTAACACAGCGTAAATGTTCGTCTTACCTGCGTCTCGTCTAGTGTTTGTATTAGAGATTGTGTGCCGCGTCAACGGGGTTTAAATCGACGTCATAACTTCCGGGTAAACTGGAAGTGACCCCGAGTTGTAATTATTTTTATTGCTGTTTTTATACATTTTGGCCACGCCAAAATAGAGCAATAGTACACGGTTTACCGCGCTTAAATGTTTCTAGCTCATAGAGGGGAGAATGGTAGCTGTTTAAAGCTGTTGTGTAATTTAACTTGTAACACCCCTGTCTCATGTGTATATTGGTATGCGCCAATTAGTAGGGGGGGTTAGGCCTATTTAGGCTGACGCTCGTCAGTTGTTCGGGAGAGCTGATGGTGGAAGGACGTATGTCTGATTATTGCCCTCATAAAGTGACTTGTTTAAAGGTCCGGTATGCTGAAGTTTTGAATTGGAATATTTTTGTGACTCTCAGGTCCATTTATTTTGTTTAGCCAACAGTATTTTCTTTTTTGTTGATTTTTTTTTATTTTTATTGCCTTAAATTGGGAAAAATAAAAAGATCCCATCTTTTCCTATACTTCTGGTCTGCTCCTGAGTGGTTTACACCGAGCTCAAGACGCTCCAACACATCTACCCGACAGTCCCCCTCTTCGGGAGCACCACGACTCATCCCACTTAAATTAGCGGTTAACCTAATTAAATCCAAAGCCCAGCCATACACGCTGTCTCAGGGGGTTCCCTGCTGAGCTTTGCGATACCGCGTTCTCTGTGGCCGCACTCCCAGAAAGTTTTCTTTCCTCAACATCTGCCAAACGAAAGCCTTTATATCTCAGCTCCAAATTGTTTTTTGCTTAGCCACCAGCACTTACCGTTTCCCCCGGAGCGGTGCCAGTTTGCAAAGCAACTGGATGTGATTACCAGTAGAACAAACAGAATACCATTAGCGGTAGAACAAACTGAATCCATTTACTGGTAGAGCTAACTGAATCAGATTACTGGTAGAGCAATGATGGGTTAGACATGTTACTCATGTCTTACCCTAACCGTTTAAGTTAGGGTTTGACATGATACTGATTCATGATTTCTCAATATGTATATGTGGTCAAAGTCTCAAAGGCAGGACACCAAAGGTACATGTCCGATGCTTTCTTGTAACACACACAAGACACACAAGTATAAAGCGCCACACACACACACACACACACACACACACACACACACACACACACACACACACACACACACACACACACACACACCAACAGTTATGTGTGTGTGTGTATCTGCATGTGTGAGGCAAAATGTACATGGGCTTTTTTTTTTCCCCAAGCAAGACATAGACCTCCCTGATGGGTTTCGTGGGCTGGCTGGCAGGCGTTGTCAATAACCCAGATATCGGATAACCAGGATAAAGGCTGTATATATAGAACTGGCAATTGCATTGCATTGCAAAGAGTCTAAACGACAGATAGGATCAATATCACTGTTGTCATACAGTAGAGTACAGCACAGAACAGAACGTCTGATCCAAACCCAGGAGGTTGTTGTATTATTTGTCAAGTACAATGCAGAGAGCATCCCTGCAGGTTTGAAAACCAAACACACACATAGAAAGAGAGAGAAAGAGGCAGACAGACAGGCAGACACAGACCACTCGTTTCCACACAGCAGCTGTAGATACTACACTGTAGGGCAGGCATAATGTTATACAAACAGGACTTTTGATCTCGAAAGGCAGAGAGCGCCAGCCCTCCAGGTACGGTGGACTTTTCTACCAGGATGAGGCTGGCCCCTAGTGAGTCCCAGTGCACCATGTGATGCTCATCACACTCCCTGGTGGAGGACGAGACGCAGCGGCTGTGCCACGACCAGATTGCACTGGATTGCATAATCTCTCCCACACTCCCGGTCTCACACTCCCTCACTCTCTCTGTATCTCCCTCCATCTCCATCTCCCTCATATTGCCGCGAATCCCTTCCCTGAGGACCTAGTTAAACCCTTCAGCTGTTTTTAATGGTGTTCACAGGCTCGATTTCTAGCCGTACAAGCGATGCTTTGACATTGCCTTGACATTAAACTAAATTTTGTCTACAGCCACCTGAGGCAAACCAAAGCAGGGAAAGAGAGCGGTAGCAGTCTTTGTATGAAAGCCTGCAGAGCAATTACCATAAAAGGGTTTTTGATCAGCAAGAAGAACCCATCAAGAATCTCAACAGGATTCTGCCGTAGTTCAGTCCCGTTTCGGGAGACATTGCTCTGACTTTGAATCCAGAAACACTATTTCACTATGTCTTTTCACTGGGACTAAATGTTAAGGTTAAAAATGTTCTTGAGAATTTTTTTTTACCTTTTATGAACATTCAACCAATAACGTATAAATAAATATACGTGCCAAGCTCCACCAACTCACTTTTGGCGTTGTTGGCATCAGGCCATGTTGTTGTACTCTTAGGTGTCATCCTTGTTAGGTTTGGTTAGTTAGTTCATGTGTGTATAACTTAGTTAATGTGTGTATGAGTGAGTGAGTGAGCGAGTGAGCGTGTCTTAAGGAAGTACCGAGGCTGTGTCTCTTGATCTTGGCGTGGTCGTGGATGTGTTTCTTGCTGAAGCAGGCAAAGTAAACGCAGTGGAGGCAGGAATGGAGGCGGCTGAGGTGGGAGCCGCACATGTGACACGCACACGACTTGGCCTGCGGAGAGGGAGGGAGAAGGACACGCAGAGGTCAATATAATTATTACCATTTAGTACGGTGGTACTGACCCATGATACTAAGGCCCATTGAATGGGGGGAGGAGAAACAGAGACAGAGATATTTAAATCAGGTCTAGGTGTCTGGAGGGCAGGAGAGAGAAGACTTGGACTGAACAGTAAATGTTATGGGGGGCAGGACATCTCAGGAGATGGAGTGGGAATTGGGATCTAATGAATGAGTCTAGTCCAAGACAAAAACTCTTCCACAAAAGGTTGGCTTTCTCTTGGCTTAGAATAGAAAAAAAAAAAAGAAAAAGAAGAAAGAGAGACATGTCAAGAGAGAGCGAGAGATACATAATGCGTAGGTAGGTATGGACTATGGACATTGGGGTTTGAACAAAAAACATTGGGGCTATGAGTCACACTGTTGTTTGCACAAAAACTGAACCAAAATGCCATTACACTTTTACCTTTCGCCCCCCAACACACAAGAGACACTGCACAGTGCCACACATAATGGCTTGCATTCTCCCATGAAAAATACACAAATGCAATTGAAATGCGCAAATTCTTATTCCAGCCACACACACACACACACACACACACACACACACACACACACACACACACACACACACACACACACACACACACACACACACACACACACACACACACACACACACACACACACTCACACTCACACTCACTCCCCTCCCCTTCAACCGCTAAGCACACACTCTATGAATTATGAACAGGCATCAATATTTAAACACTCTTGTTCTGGCCCACTTTCCAAACAAATCATGGTAGCATAATTTGGTGTTCTTGTGTTGTGATGTGCAATGTGTTGTGCAGCAGGAGCACACCGCGAGTTGTATACATCCCCTTAAGAAGGTGTACGCCTCAACAAAGAGACTCGACTGCTTGCCGGCCCTCGCCCTGAATGCAGGGAACAGTCAATACTTCCTAAAAGACTTGTCCCGGGTTGCTACGGCAACAGCATCCTGGATACAACAGAAAATCTCGGTCCCTCTGCGGTAGAGAGAAAAGGAGAGGGGGCATGTGAGGCAGTTAAATCTGCCACTGATGCAACATTGCAGTCTTATTCCCATGCGTATGATTGGTTACTTTCGGTCATGTGACCATAATCTAGCTTGTTATTATGTGCAAGGAACTTTGTACCAACATGTTGGACACGGACACTAAAATACCGCCTGTGAGAATGTAAGTGCGATTGCGTTCACACACACCCAGCCCCGCACACACACACACACACACACACACACACACACACACACACACACACACACACACACACACACACACACAATGCATCATGTATATATGCATGTGTGTGCTACTTTGTGTATTTTTATCCATCAATGAGCTGTTCTGGTTTAAGGGTGGGCTGGGAAATAGGCTTTATAGGATTTACAGAACGGCTAAAACCCTGTTGAGTGAGCAGAGAGGAAGATGGCAAAAGTAGCACAAGTACAGTTGGGCTACTTACAGAGATCATGCAAAGGAAGGTGAAAACAAAGATGACAGTTACTAAAAAAAATGCCCAGAGGTGTTTATTCACAATGTATTTTTACATTTTTTTGTCTTAGTTTACTTCTTCTTGAAGCTCACAGCTTACATTGAAGGAAGCAGAGGAGAGGTCTCAGGAAATGTAAATGTTTGTATTATAGGCATTCCATGATCCACAGCATATGTGAAAAGGTAACTCCCTAAACGTTTGTCCTCTATATTCATTTTTGTTTGAACAGAAGCATGTTGGTAGGCCTGCATGTTTGTCGCATTTTGACCACATAGTCAATCATACCAGAATAGATCTCCATTTAAATAATGTTTTAAGGCGTTTTGCTCTTTGAGAACTGCAACGTTATAATTAAAAGCAACATGTATATCACATTTGTTGTTTTTGAATGGCATATATTGGGCCATGTTCCAATTGTACTCAAGCGGAAGAGGAAGTGAACATGTACGCTACACTTGCAGTACCGCCATCCCCCCCACCTCTCTCCCGCAGCGCAGGGAGTAACCAGCCTCGCAGACAGTGCCCGGGTGCCCACATCATACTATCGCCGCAAACCACTCATTTGCCCGCCCCCCGTCCGCCAGGCGTGGCAAACCGGCAATTATGGAGTCAGACAAAACCTGCAAATAGTAATTTCGTACAATGAGGCAGAGCCTGACTTCTACGGCAAGCAGTTTGTCCTTGAATGACACATGCGCGCATTCACTCAAAATGCAGATGTGTGTGGACTGGACGAATGGTAATTTGGTGCAAATACATTGTGTTTCTTGACGCATGGCTCAGAGTTGGTGACTGGTGTTATAATACAAGTGAACATGCACCAAGCATATAATACCAATTTACAGCAAGATAGTGAAAAATTAGCCCTTTGACGGAATGGTGGTATGCTGTGTGGTATACTATAGTATACAATGGTGGTATACTGTGTATACCATCATTGTATACTATATACTGTATCGACTGGGTGGGCAGTGGGCGCTGTACACACACACACACACACACACACACACACACACACACACACACACAGTAGTCAGACAGGGTTCACAACAACTCTGATACGGATCTCGAGAAAAACAACGACGCCTATAATAAATAAATAATAAGCGTTTGACAATAACACATAAGAGGAAATTGGAATTGACGTTGTTGTATTTGTGTCAATTGACAGTATTCTACCATCCCCTCTTAAGAAATCGGCAATTATAATGTCGGCGAGCCAATAAGGTCTTAGTAATGTATCCGAGTCCATCTCTATCATGACAATTCAACACAACACCTCTGCAATGTGTGCGGTTTGGAACACACAGCATGAGGTGTGGCATCTGTCTGTCATGAAATCGCTTACATCTTTGTTATGCACTTTTGATCAGCATTTCATTTTACCTTTCGTTTTCTCGTTTCGGCTGAGCCGCTCCACACAAAACACTGATAAATGACCCTCAGGTTCTGCTTCCAGTTGTCCACCTTGTAGCTGTGCACATGGGGGCAACCTGTAGGACCCATGGTGGTCGCAGACCCCGTGCTGTCAGCTCACCCCCACCACCACCACCACCACCACCACCACCGCTGCTGCTGCTACAACAAAACCCAGCCGCCCGCCCGGTCCAAGCGGCTCGGCGGCTCCAGGTCGCTCCACTCAATCCGCTCCCGATGTGTGGCTACCTCGACATGTCCTGTTTACGGTATCGGAAGCGCGGAGCACGGTGGCGCAACATCGATGCGGTTCTCTCGTTAAAAGTCCCGTTAGGAAATATATATAAATGTTTAAGTACGTGTGTGACTCGAGCTCGGTTCAGCTACGCAGTTTGTTCCCCCCTTTCGTTTTATTAAAGATTAGCAAAAGAGGCTAAATGTTTAGCGTTGGAATTTCAAGACTACATTTTGGAAGTGAGGACCGGCCTTACTCGCGGGGTGAGCCAATCGGATGACGCTGTGGAACATGATTGACATGCCGAGTGTGCCAATTAGTGGCGAAGATCTGACCGTTCTTTTTTGATACTGCATAGGGATTGGCTGATTTCCTCTGCAAGCCACATCCGCTTACCGGAGAACGCTCATTGGCTGGAGAATAATTAGTATTGCCGTGAATACCGATGTAAAATTAGCACTAATATTTAAATCAAATATACCAATTAGAAATCAAATATGCCAATGAGCGTTGATAGCAGTTTTACAAAAGCATACAACTTGGAGGCAATTAGTTAAACGATTTATTATAAGAGATACACAATCGCAAAGCTCAAGCTCTCAAATAACATGACAGTTTGGTAATTTCGTCGGTTCAACTTCACTTTATGAAGTAACATCCGCGCAAAAGAATAAACTGTACAGTTGGCTGGCGACCTCTAGTGGAAACAACCTTAAACATGCTTACTGGTGCGGCAGGGTGACCATTGACCACTTCGCTGAATTCCATTCCACGCCCGTGTGACCGCTGATATCACACATTTATACAGCGCTGATATCTCACATCTGAACACGACGGGGGGAAACATGGGAAACGCTTCACAACAGTTGGGTATAACAGATTGTATCTATGTAAGCCATGGAGTTGTCGGCAAACAAATTATGTAATGCCCTCTGGTAATGGCCCTCATGCAGAAAACAAATCCTCAAACAGTGATTATTCACACGTTATACTTTTTGAACAAATAAGTCCAGTTTTATTGTTTGTGGTATATGTTAATGCAGCAGTGGCCTGAAACATTGATAAATAAAAACACTGACAAAAAAGTGTAATCTATTTTTCTTCTGGTAAGGACCTCGTATTATCCTGGAGACATTTTGAAGAAACACTAAACAAATCACCCCCATCATCATCATCACCAGTCCACACATCTCGATATTCCTTGACCCATGTCCATACGCGATAGAATTATCCTCTTTCATTAAAAAAGCTGACTCATCCTGGAGAGACCGTTCTAGGAGCGGCAGCGGTGGTCTCAGGAGTAACTGGATGTTTTGCTTCCCACGTCGTCCTCCTGCGAACCCATGCTCTGGAACGGGAACAAGCAGAGTGTGGGGGTTAGGGTCAGAGGTTAGGGTCAGAGGTTAGGAATCAGCTCTGTGTGTCGTCTTTGACTCCTTGGGCAGGTGGATTTTAACAGGTGGGCAGTTGGATAGGCAAGATGTTTGTATGGGTGCCAGAAAGGAAGCTATAGGAAACCCTAGGGTGTTGGAATTAGTATTTTAGTCTTTTTTAGTTTAGTCCATTTTTAGTTTTCTAAACTGGGAGCTGGTTTATGCTTGATTCTTAATATTCATGCGCTCTCCACCCAGTATTCTTGTTTGAAGGTTATTTATTTTTGAAGTTTTGCTAGGATTTGTTGTCTTCCTTATCGTATCAGAGCTGCCAACTTTCACTGTTTCACCGTGTGACACACGCTTTAGCCTGTTTACACACGCTCACACGCCACACATCCAAGTTCTCACGGCAAAAAAAAGCCGAGACACGTTAGGAAGTTAGGATGGGAGGGGTGAATCTAGAACTAAAATGACAATGCAGTTGATCAACTTTTTACCCACCTTTTGGACAAACTGTGGATTTACTGTGATTTCTTGATCCATGGACTTTAGCTTCTCATCCAGCTCTATGCACTTCAGCATCTGGGGAGGAAATAGCCATCAGGTCTCATTCCCAGCAGTTAAGTAATTTACATTAGGTTGCATTGAATTAAAAAAGGATGAGGATATTCAGTCTCTTTACCTCTTGGTCGATTTTGTGAAGCATCGCCGGGTTGTTATATTTTTCAGGGTTGTCGTGGAAGCAAACCATACCATCCTTCTGGTTAATGCTGGCATAGATCTCCCCATCTTCAATCTTCATGCAAGGGAAACCGAGGAAGACACATTGGTTAGAAAACACCAAACAGTAGCTCTCTCAAGCTCCTGACAAACACAATTATTAGTAACTGGCACTATTTTGGGATATTCTCATATATAGTATAACATTTACTGTTCTACACTAGTACCCTATAAGAAAATCAATACTTTATCCCAGAAAGGAAATTCAAGAGAATATTCAAGTGTGGAAAACATTAGTAAGAAGTAGTAGTAGTAGTAGTAGTAGTAGTAGTAGACAGTACCCAACCTAATTGATAAAAAGCTGTAAAAAAAAAGCTGTAAAAAGCACTGCTTGTGTAGTGTTTGAAGAGTGTTTATGCCCTTCGGGTGTTATTACAATTGAATTATGTCAATAATTACGAGATGTGTAGTAAATGTTACAGAAGTGCTCTACTCACCATGTGCAAGACGTATTTCTCTGCCTCCTGGGGCCCTGACAGCTGCACTCGACTCGCCATGTCTTGCAAGGACAGCGTCAGGAAGGTCTTTAGATACCAGATAGAAGACATTTTTTGCCTTATTTTTGGGTTTCAAATTCACATGTACATTTAGAAGAATGTAGCCAGGAGACCATCCTGCACAGGTGACCTCAAATTCTCAGATCAGATTACTGGTGTCAGTCTTGAACTCTAGACGCCCACAACAAAACATCTGACCCCTTCAAGGTGTTCTGTTCAGAAAGGCAAAAACGTATTTTCCACTGAGAAACTCTGCTTGTGCATACTTTTGTTCTTGTTCAATAGTTAATTGAGTCCATGTCTGCAATAACTGCACTTATGGCTGTGGGGTTGCCGCTCGTTGGTTAGAGAGAGACACCATTACTGTTTTGCCAGCGGTGGCCTGCCAGAGACCTTGCCTGATTGGCCCCAGATTTCATTGTTATTTCTGGAAATCTATGTGGACGGCTAGAGGTCCAGACCGATTCATGTAGAGGAACAGGTCTCCAGGCTAAGACATATGTGGGCAAAAAACAATCCCATGGGTTCAATAACAATGCAAACACCTTCGTAAGCCTCTGGATGTTCTTCTTGTAGACGGAGGAGAGGCACTGTTTGACCAGGCCCGTGTTGTTGTCTCTTGTGAACGTCTCGCCGTGTTTGCTGACCAGGTTCCGCAGCTCTGCGGGGTTGTTGGTGGCATAGACCTGGGCCAGCTCGTGGTACGCGTTGCTCAGAGGCTAGGACACAGAGGGAAGGGAGGCTTTTAGGAGATCCACATGAAATGAAGCATACATTGTTGACCTTTCATTGGTCAGGTTATTTGAATAACCCGATTAATTTCATATTTTTTAGAACCTATTCTTGTTCAAGTTCATGTCCAATTTTGGTTCTTATATAGTCGTTACGAACATGTATTCCTTTCTATAGTGGAAATCCAACATGTACCAGATAAGAATGAGAAAGATAGATCATTTATCTGGCTACATTTTACAGCTGGCTGGCTGCAAAGAAATTGAGAACAAAGTGTCGCCTTGGCCTCCATTGGGACTCATTATATTAAACAGAACCTTAAATCAAACCTTCCAACCAGCGTCGTCTTTCTACTACACAATGTTGCTGCGCTGTGTTTCGTCTGGTATTCAACCCGCTTTATATATTAAAGGCTGTGCTGTATCAAAGTCGGACCAAGAGTGGATCTGAAACCCACTGACTTCCTTCAAACAGTACAGAATTTCAGTAAACCAAGATTATCTTTGGTTGACTGCAGCCCTTATATTTTCACACAGACCGAATGACACAACATAAATAGTTAATAAACGTAAAATGTCAAACATCTAAATCATGCAATAACTGAAAAAAACAAATAATAAATATATAAATCTAAATCATTCATCCATCCACTATTCGTCCATCCATCCGTACACACCTTGATGAAGCGGCCGACGATCTGAGAGGTGTATTTGGGGAGCTGCTGTACTTTCCCATGCAGGATGAGGGAGACCAGGATGTACTTCTTGTAAGCCTCCAACATGATGTGGCTGACAGCCATGGCGGGAGTGGTAATCGCCTGGAAAGGGGGGTGGGTGAGAGTCAGAAAACAGATGAGACAATGAAACACTACAAGGACATAATGTGTGCGCTAAAAACAATAATCAGGGTTGTGGGAGTTACAGCAATTGATTTTGTGTCTGATATAAAGTGTGAACGTCCAAAGTAAGTGGGTACCTGTTCATAAAAATACAGTGCTCTTTCAAAGTTTTTCAGCCCCGTGTAGATCATGCCACCGTAGTAGTAGTAACATAGAAAGTGCTTTGCGTCGTAGGCCCCGTTCTCCTTGCAGATGTCCATCATGTCCAGCTCCAGGAAAGGGAGCACAGGCTTGAAACACTTTGCCAACAAGCACAGCTTCGGACAGACACACAGATAGGGAATATGTTAGCATTCTAATAGTCTCACAAATCAGACTTCAGATCCATAGCATAAGTCTGAAGGCCACACACATCTCAGAGGTTCATTTTGCAGATCAAACTAAACTAAACGTTTTTTCCATTTTGTTTGTATAACGATACAAAAATCGAAAACAATTTAAGTTCTGCCAAGTAGGCTATTAAGAGGAACTTAAAAAAGGTGCAATATAAACGTAATAGGAGAAGAATAAAAAGAGGACCAATGCATAATACAAATATGACAGTGGCATTGAACACACAGTGTTGTTAACTTACCTGGCACAGGTCTGCGTGGACGGAGGTAAGTTGGTTTGTGTTCATCTGCATTTTGTCTATTGCCTGTTTGAGGACTACCACGCCCCTCAGCGGCTGTGAGGAAGAGGAGTGCACAACTTGTTCTCAGAGAGGCTTCAAGTGATTGATGATGAGTACAACATGCCAGAGTATACCCAGTGCTGGGCTGTAAGCCACTTAGAAATGTGTGACAAGATTTAAAGTGGAGGGAAGAGAAGGCAAAATGTCTGGCTGAAAGGACCCTCCCTAGAGTATAGCTGGAGGATTTTAAATTTAAAATGTGACAATCCTCAGACTTCATAGTGTATAAAACATCATAGAGCCATCACTTTACTCAGTCTGGAGCCTGGCTGTTTTAAAGAAGCACAAGTGTGCTTCTTTAACAACAACACCTTTAAAACATGCCATTGTAACACATTTGTTATGCTACATTATGTATATTAACAAATACAATAGATGGCAAAAGGTATGCAATATTCACAAGTATTGATAGAAAAGCTGTCCATTATGTAAAGATATATTGGTTTTGTATCCACACATAGGCTCTCCATTAGTCCATGCAGGCTCACCTGTTTGCGTTCGACTAGGGCATTTGTTAACTGGTGGCAAAGACCAGCAACTGGAAGAGAAGAATCAAACAGAAAATAATTCAACTGAATAATGAGCATGTATTATAACAACTTCCCAGAGAGATTCTACTAGAATTATAATAACCGTAGTGACAACAACACAACAGCAACACCAGCAAAGGAATTTCAGAAGCATTTTTTGACCATGGTAACCTCTGATGTCAGGTAAGGTGAGTGCTCTCAAACTGAGAGACCTTACATTTTAATGATGGGCAGGTCTTAACCAGTATTAATTACAGTGAGTGACTCAGTGGATACATGTTAACAGGATTATGTTTATCAAACAATAATTTCAGTTCTGCTTCGGCACAGCAGGGCTGTGGCGAAGGTAGTTCCTTTCACGAGGGAAACATTCAATTTAGGGTTGGGAAAATGCAGCATGGGGTGTACATTCCCAGCCGAAAAGGCCCTCAGTATGATCCCATTATGTCCCCAGTCCAATATGCTTCAAAACACTGGCGCAAGTGTTTTGACCTATGTCTACTGCGTGCAAAAATACCAATTAGTGACATTACGTAAATTGTACTCCTCTAAATTGATAGGAAAGGCTGTTGTGTTCTCCTAACTTTCTAACAATTCTGGGACCAGGTCTCGACATTGAATGCCAATTTTCCCATACGAGTAGGGGTGTAACGATACACAAAAGTCACGATTCGGTACATACCTCGGTTTTTAAGTCACGGTTCGATATGTTTTTCGGTACAGCAGTTCTTATTATTTTATTTTTATTACACAATCGGATTTTGATTAGATTTATTAAATTGTACCAAACAAATGCCTAACACAAATGAAAATACATAACATACAATTGAGGATAAAAACACAATCAAGTCCAGGATTTATTTCCATTGTGGTCCTCAACACAAAACATCAGGACAAGACAAGACACTCACAGTCACAGAGTGTGTGATAATCAATAAAAACTTAGAGTTAAAAAAAACTCAAAAAACTGGATTTTTTTCCCCCTCCAGTACATACCGAAATGAAACGCGCATCGAACCGTTACACCCGTACCGAAGAATTTCGGTACGAATGAGTGCATCGTTACACCCCTACATACGAGACTGATAAAGTACAATCTTATCTCTTATGGTGAGGTGACTTACAAGTGTCTGTTGCATATCTGACGTGCTCTCCGTTGCAGGTACTGATGAAGAGCTGAACTTGGGAGAAGAGCGTCTCAAAGTCAGGGATGTTTGGCATGGAGAACTTCACAAATCTACAGAAACAAGTCAAGAAAACACAGAAACATAAAAAAGGATGAAATGTCAGTTATCTGCAAATAGTCATCGGTCATGTCATATGATCAACATTACCATCAAATCTAACCGAAAAGCTAAATTTTGCTAGACAAAACGGCTGTATTCACATGACAAATTTAATAAATAAAATCTGAAAAGGAGTCTACGACGGTCAACACTTCCTGCCTCAATGGAATTCAGAATTCAAAGTACACAGTAAATGGAGAGATTTAATTGGCTGTATCTCTATTTGATGTGGAAACACTGGATTACAAACTAACCCAGAAAGCATGGCATGACGTTCAAATGGCCCTAAAACATATTTATAAAAAATCATGAAATTCGAAAAAATAAACCATTAATTTAAATAAGTTGGACACAAAGCACAGGCTCCGTCAAGAACAAAACACACACCCTTCTCTCTTTCGTGATGATCCATAACATGCATTCAAGTTGAAGCATGCATTTATTACTTATATCATATTGCTTTTCTGAGACTAATCCCTGTTTGGGCAAGACATGAAAGGACAATCTAATGGGTCCCCCAGCCCATCTGTAGGATGACAATATAATTCAGAATTTAGTACACATTGTACGGTGCTCAACTTTTAAGTCAGCTGTAAGTTGATTTTTGCGTTTTTATGTTTTAATGTGACGTGTGTGGATGTTGTGTGTAGTTTTTATTGAATTTAATGGGAGCCACGTCGAAGATGATTTTCTTTCGCACTGCCGAGAGACAATGATTCCTGATCCAACCCCATGTGTCCAATACATCAAAGCATTCAAAATTGAATGTGAGCAAGTCACATTTTGATAAAAGCATCTTGTAAATGACTGAATATAGTAATAGACACAGGGTTTCACTCACAGCACAGCCAGCACTCCCAGGGAGTGGTCTTGGATGTCCAAGGCCCCCAGCACCGTGTCCAGGTGGGACAGGTTCTTTGCCAGTAGCTCCCCGCTCTTGTTGATCAACTCGCATAGTTGAGTCATCTGGCCTAGAGGGCAAAATAAGAAAGACAGTTTGGAATCATAACAGCCACTGTCAAAGAACTACAACGTGCTGCTTTAATTGAAAAACATATACTCTTCACTAGTATGCTTACATTTGTGGAATCCCAATAACAGAAATGGCATTGTAGATCGTTCGATCCCTTTGCACTTAACGTCTAATTAAGACTTTATTATGGATTCACTTTTCACATGTTTTGATTCACAACAAATGGATGAAACTAATCTATGCATAAATCATGACAGAATAATGTTGGCACTACCTTGTAGCGGACTACTGTCATAAAATCGCACGGTCAGGAGTACTATCAAGGCCTTGCACACATTAGCGAAACATAGGTTGACGAATGCGCCTCCAGTCCAATTATATCGCTCGATCTGTCCTTTCAGCCAATCACGTCCGACCATGGCGGGACTTCCAGTAGACAGTCACTGGAAATATTTCTTACATCAATAACAAAAAGTGCGATTTTAAGCTATTATCAACTTAGCTATGGGATTTTACGGTATCTAAGGCGCGCAGTTACAAAAACATATCCTCTGGAGCTACTTTGGTGAAGTCTTGTTGCATGGAAAGGTTATTTACGATATGTGTTTACATTATAAAGCAAAAGAAGGATCTGTCCAGCTATCGACAAGGCATTGGTTAGCATATGCGCGCTAGCTAGCCGATAGTTCAGGCTGATATTGAAACTCGTATCAGTTTAGTTCACTTTACCTTGTGCAGACAGCTGCCGCACATTGTTCACAAACTGCTCCAAAGCTGAAGCCATTATTTCATCGGTCCAAAATGGAGGTAATAAGCACTGCTTTTCATTCAAACGTCAGAAATAACTCCGTCCGGACTGAGGCAGGGTGGCACACAGCCGCCACTGATGAATGATGTATCGCGCGACTGTCGAGAACGAGAACGAGAACGAGATACAACGAGAGTTACCAATCGACAGTTGGAATCTTAAAGAGAAGATTTTATTTTGTGTGGTTCTCTACATTCTCATAATCAATTCGAATACATTTCTAAAAAATAATTAGAAAATAATACAAATTATATGTGTCCAAATGTGTCCCTGTCCCCCTAGACGTAAATACTAATTAAAACACCGGAAGTGACGAAGGAGTGGTGGGATTTTAACCAAGCTTGTACGATCCGAGTACGGCCAGAAAGTGGTGGACAGGTGTAAAAAGAAACAACAACACTTAATGTAATGAGGTGTTTAGTTGGGTATGATTGGGGGCAGATAGAACAACGTTAAAGGCTATATACACTGGGTTAGTGAGGTCGGTGTTAGACTATGGCTGTGTAGTGTTTGGGTCAGCAGCTAATACAACTCTTAAAAAAATAGACGACATTCAGTATCAGGCTTTGAGAGTATGTACAGGGGCCACAAAAACAACTCCAACAGCAGCGCTACCGGTAGAAATGGGGGAGATGCCTCTAGAGTTGAGAAGAGTACAGCTGTCCTTGAACTGCTGGATTAACAAGGGGCCACAGTCAGGATCATCCAGCACGAAGCACTTTAAAACCTTGTTGAGAAAAGGAGAGAAGGGAAACAAAAAGTTTTGGATGGACAGCAAATCAGAGACCAATTCAGTATAGCACAATTAAATGTAGTTCCAACAGTACCGATAATTCCACCTTGGATTCTGCCAGAGGATACAGTTGATATAACGTTATTAGAACACAAAAATAAACAATACAGGAGGCTACATAGATAAATTCTTCAACTATGTTCAAATTTATACAGACGCATCTAAAGACAAAGTAGAGGTAGCTTTTACTGTACCGGAATTTCGTGAAGGTAGGGAAGAGGGTTAATAATGAAATATAACTATATACAGGTGAATTGTTGGCAATACTGTTAGCGGTTTAGGACACCAGGCCATTAAGGTTGGTTATTTGTTCCGATTCCAGTTCAGCATTAAAGAGCCTACAGTTCAACCATTCAGACTGCAGACCAGATATTGTGATTGAGGTGCAACAAAAATGATACCGTATTCAAATGATGGGTCTTATAGTTATATTTTTATGGGTTCCAGCACACATTGGAATAAGAGGGAATGAAATGGCAGATAATATGGAAAAAAAACAAACGTTACAAAAATAAGTAAAATTGATTTAAGTTAATATAGGTAAAACTAATTTGTTTGGAAAAATGTAGGTTATAAATTAGTTGAATTATTATTATTAATATATATTTTTTTCTTTTCTTTTTTTTTAGTAGGGAGGTTGTTATTTATTCCACACTCCATACCAGTAGATGGCGGTAATGCATCTATAAGTTATTTGCATCAACCAAAAAAACAATAGAAAAGAAGAAGAGATGTACGGCCTGCCCCGGATGTACTTTAACCCTGCGATGGTTGAGGTCTCGAAAGGGTCTCGTTTAGCAACAATGTCTTCACTTCAACCGGATTGTACAATGTGTCCTTATGAGGAGTTCTCTTTCTCCGACTCTGCTTGTACTACGTAATACACTATCCAGTCGCATTGTATCACACGTGTGCATGGATAGTTACATCTGAGCAAGTATATTCTTGCATTAGTTATACAATTTCGTTTTACTTTTTTTTTTCTTAGAAGCGAAGTCCATGCACAGTGTGAAATGTGTCACAGCCTTCTTGTCCTGCAGCTCAATAACCGGCCAGCCTCCCAGCTAACGGGGGACCACAACAGCCCCAGGTCCAGAAAGCAGTATTGGTACTAGACTTTGTGGAATGCCACAACAAATAATAACGCAATCCAGACACTGTGTTCATCTTGCACCACTATTTTGGTGCAATACTGTTGTGCATTTAGCCGTGCATCCCAGTCAGAGAGTTAACTGGTTTTGTAAATTGCTGGAAATCGAACTAGAAACAAACATCGCAAGTGTGCACAACAATGCCAGCCCTTCTCACTGTACAGCGGATTGCGCTTGGTAGGCGGACGCTGTCACTCCTTAGCAATAATCCGTTCAAGTGGATTTCCGCAAACATGTCGTCGAGCTCATCTGGTGGTAAGAGACTGCGCGTTCTTGTGGACATGGACGGGGTGTTGGCAGACTTCGAGGGGGGCTTCCTGAAGAAGTACCGCGCCAAGTACCCCGACGAGCCCCACATCACGCTAGAGGACCGGAGGGGCTTTTGGGTTTCGTCGCAATACGGAAAACTGAGGAGCGACCTGTGTGTAAGTCACCATGACAGCCCCTTACCGGTTAACCCTAAATACCTTTGGAAATGTCGTAAATTGGCTTGGGGAAAGCTTTTTCTAATGTCAATAAGTATTGTGTCAAATGTTAGTCCATGCGATCAAATGCATTATTTATATTTATAGACTTACAATATTCATAAGTTGTATGTAGTCGAGCACATGCCCGTTACTTCCACTGAGGGTCAATAGTACACTCGTGGTTGATAAGAATGTGTTTGTGTGTTCTATAGGAGAAGGCCATTAGTATCTGGGAGTCCAAGGACTTCTTCATAGAGCTTGACCCGCTGCCTGGTGGGCTGGAGGCTGTCAAGGAGATGGCCAAGATGGAGAAGTAGGTCACATGCAAAGCTATATATGTACAGTATTCTGATCATTGCCATTTAAGCAGACACCTTTATCTAGAGCAACCTTCACTCGATGTTGTAGATGCATGCCATTAATGAGCAGTATAGGAGCTATGCTGCTTGCCTAACAGTTGCCTGTACAGTTTTGTGGTTCGAACCCAGAGCCTTTTGGCTGGGATTTAAACACCCTAAAAGGCAACATCAAAGTAAACATGTCATGAAAAATAGGCATAAATCTATATATCTAATGAAGTTATTCATAAAGTGAACATAAATGTTAATATTACAAATCTATATATCTAATGAAGTTATTCATAAAGTGAACATAAATGTTAATATTACAAATCTATATATCTAATGAAGTTATTCAAAAAGTGAACATAAATGTTAATATTACAAATCTATATATCTAATGAAGTTATTCATAAAGTGAACATAAATGTTAATATTACAAATCTATATATCTAATGAAGTTATTCAAAAAGTGAACATAAATGTTAATATTACAAATCTATATATCTAATGAAGTTATTCAAAAAGTGAACATAAATGTTGCTATTACAAAGAGATAGGGAGGAGATAGGGACGAGGGGGGAAACCAGCCCATGTAGGGCTGGACTGCTGGAGTCCCATGTGGCTCTTGACACTGCATGTGTCCTATTCTGTAAAGCGCCTACACAGGCTGTGAACCCTAACCCTAACCCTACGGACACACAGAACTTAGCTTTCTGGTCCTGTGACGTTTTACTCAAAACAAGCCAGACTTGTTTTGCCCCCATTTATTTTTGTATTGGTATATTCTTAAAGCACTTCCATGCCAGGTTTGAGTTCCTTCTATGTCACCATTTTTATTTATTTAACCTTTATTTCACCAGGAAAGACCCATTGAGATTAAAAACCTCTTTTTCAAGGGAGTCCTGGCCAAGAGGCAGCAAAAAAGGCACCATGATGACCTCAAATGAGTTTTTATAGCTTTATATCTATATAGCCTTTAATATGTAAAAAATGATATATCCTTATCCTATCAATAATACATCTTACACGCATTTTTTGTCAAATTCCTGCATGAATTTTAGGTTTTCTAGTTTGTAATTGATTGTCTCTATGAAGGAAATTACACTGCTGACATTGTCGACAACAATGTCAGCAGTGTAAAACAACAATTATAATATATTTAATAATATTGAATCTTGTTTGCTCCCAGCACAGATGTCTTTCTATGCACCAGCCCCATTAGACATTACCATCACTGCCCGTATGAGAAGGTAAGCTCTAAGAATAATGTCGCTAAAGTTTCAATACCTACAACCCCTAAAATATAGATCTAATATATAGGTTGTTGGGTAGCTAGGTTACTGCTGTAGCAAATTATTTAGAAAAAACATACATGCATAAACATATAAACTGTGTGTGTGTTATTTTACCATCCAGTACGCATGGGTGGAGAGGCATTTAGGCCCTGACTTTCTGGAGCGCGTCATCCTTACCACAGACAAAACCGTTGTGGCCGCAGATCTGCTGATAGACGACAGGCCAGACATCGTTGGTGAGTGTGTGTACTGTGTATTGTCAATACGCATGTACATTTTTGCATTTACATTTCTACTGCTCCATCAAAAAAAAATGTATTGTTTTTTTTTTAAATCAAATTATTGAATCATTTTTGAATGCTTATTACTGTCCTGTACTTTCTGCCGTGACACCCTAATTTATGTCTTGTTTGGATTAAGTGCATTTTTATCTCATTCAGGGTTAATAATGTACTAAAGGTTAGAGTTAGTGAGGTACTAAAGGTTAGTGTTGGTAAGGTATTAATAGTTAGGCTTAGTAAGGTACTAAAGGTTAGGGTTAGTAAGGTACTAAAGGTTAGTGTTGGTAAGGTATTAATAGTTAGGCTTAGTAAGGTACTAAAGGTTAGGGTTAGTAAGGTACTAAAGGTTATTAAGTTACTGAAGGTTAGTGTTAGTAAGGTACTACAGGTTAGTAAGGTACTAAAAGGTTAGCGTTAGTCTTCAAATCAAGGTGTCATCAACAGTGGGGGGAGGCCGACCTGTTGGGCTGTGAGACAAAAGAAGGACCATTGGGGGTGGAAACCGAGGTCTGGCAGGGAGGAGGAGGAGGAGGTGATGAAGGTGAATGCACGAATAGATCATCTCCTCACGAGTAGTGGGCGGATAAAGACAGATGTTTGGCAGGGAGGGTGATTAATAACAGGATAAAGGTGAACCATATTTACCGTCTGGCTATATGCCCTCCTGCTCCCAACAGGCGTGGAGGCGTGGCCGGTGTGGGAACACATCCTGTTCACCGCCTGCCACAACAAGCACCATGCCCTGGGCCCCACCCAGCGCCGCCTCTTCTCCTGGGCGGACGACTGGAGGGAAATCCTGGACAGCAAGAGGCAGTAAGGAGCTAGCACTAGTACTAGTAGCTAACCCTAACCCTATCCTGGACAGCAAGAGGCAGTGAGGTACTAGTAGCTAACCCTAATGATTACTTCCTGTTTACTGTTGCACGATAACAACAAATTATAGGTCAGGTTAATAATAATATGGAATGACACAAGATCGCAGTTGTTGTTCTCCATCACTAAATGTCAATCCTCTAACACAAGGAAGCAAAAACAATGAAGGACAGATTGATGCGATGGCAATACAATACTAAAATCGGCATGGTCAAAAGTGTTTCAATGCAAGGATAAAATTGTCAGAATGTATTTTACTTATTTTATTGTATTTGTTGAGGGCATGCACGTTCTGCCAAGATAAAGTCATTTCATACAAAACAAAATAAATATTTAATATCCCATCACTCACTCATACACACTCTCACTCTCGCATCACAAAGTCACAAAGTAAATAGTAAACAGAGGTTTGGACACAATTATGCACATAAGGCATAACCATATGTATGTATATATGTACTTATGTATCTCCTTTAAAATGATTAACCTACATTTTGGGACTAGCCTAATGTTTGTGGCAAGGTTATCAACTCAAATGAAATTTCAGAATCACAATTTAATTTGTGTTTGCACTCAACTTTTAATCTTTTATTATTGGTTTTGCTTTGAAATATGAATCTTAACAAATGGACCTATAATGCATTTTGACACCTTGCACCTTTTTAATGTTTTTTGATTTTAATGTAAATCATTCAAAACGTCTTTTTCAGGGGCATATTTTCAGGGTCACTTATTTGTTCAGCTGCTAAACTGATAGCATGTGCTAGACCTTGGTATTTATTTTGTTTCACTTGGTTCTGTTAAGAGTAAAAGCTGTACTCCATGTAACAGCTGTTACAACAATGCTCCTCATTACCGTCGTAATGTTTTCCATCCAATCCTCTTTGTTTTCATCTTCGGAGCTAGTCACCGCACATGTCACACTAGTGTATATCAAAGCAGGGTTAGGGTCAAGGCTGCGTGTTGTGTTTTTATTAGCTCTTTTTTTTCATTTACATATAATGAATGTCTCCTGTTTTTTGGTGCTAAGAACAACCAAATGTGTAATATCCTTCCCTGTGACACACAGTGAGAGTTTCTTGATGTTTGGGTAAGACCACCACAACCATGGAAACAATAAAGTGGTCTTCATACATTAAACTTCGGATCTGTGTTTTTTTGTATGCAGCATAAACTTTTTCTGAAATATCAACACATGCAACTGTGTTAATCCCACAAGTTCATAAACAATCGTTTATCATGGGTATTCATCTAGGGGACGCTGTTGCTTTTCTTATAAAATGTGACGAAACTATTCCATTAAAAAAAAAAAAAAAAAGCTATTAATCCCCAGAAGGGAAACTGGAAGCCAAAACATACATATATGTATAAAAAATATTTATATCAAGATAACAAAGTAGCAGTCGAAAGCCATGCTTATTATAAAATCCTGGCCACGGTTGATCAACATCCTTCCTATTATCTGCTCAGTGATCACTTTTTTTGTCCTTTTGAAAATTCTTCATACGGTTCGGTAAGCATGCATGACCCTCCTAAATGCTAGCAAGTAGTTGTGTTCACCTACCACGCTCGTTAGGCTAAGCCAGTCAGAGTAGGATATTTACTCGTGGAGCCCCTCAAAAGAGCCCGGAAGTTATAAACTCTAATAACTACATTGGAGTTACAGAACAGGACAGTGTGATTTAAACTCAAATATCCTACTACTATACTCATACTAAAGACGTTTCAATATTCAGATTGCATATTATCAGCAACATGAATAAAATGTGCACGTGCATCAAAGCATGCAAGTGTATTATCCACACTAACTTCGTATATTTTGGGAACGTTAACAGGTAACAGATTATGCTCGGTTACTGTGGTTTTGTGCTCTTACTATTGAGATTCTCAATTTAGACGTTTTTTCTTAAATGTCCTCTATTGTCGCTTTACATTTCATGACACTGCTTTTATAAATGTTATATTTATTGTTTTCTTCTCATGATAATCTTAGGTGGGCTATTTGTCTATCATTTCCCATCACCTGTTGGCTGCTTCCCATCCAGTTGTTTACTGTCGAGCTTCGGGCGCTCATGTCTACAGCTCATCCTTGACCGGAACGCGCTCACCAGCCCTTTGATTGGTTAGAAGGGCTCTCCTCCGATTGGTTATGGCACAGGCTGTCGGCTAGTCTACCACCAACAGAAGTAAACGAACTCAATCCAACAGTGATAAGTGCGTCCTATTAAAGAGTGCATAAGCATATTCAATGCATATTCAATATGCATTGAATAAAACGGCACGATTTTGCCCAGCTGTGTGCAGTGCAGGTCACACAATTACACAGAGGGATCTAGGTATGGAAAGCGGCGAGAAATGTAACGCGACTATTGTACACTGCAGTAGAGTGACAACCTCTAACAATTAGGCTCCAAGTTTTCCCAACCAGCAAATAACGGCTTATAACGGCAGTACAATTAACAGAACAGTCAACAGAGTCCATTAAGGCTCCCTGAGGTGACGAGAGATGTGTTGGTCCTAACTTGCATCCCGCTTAACATAAACTATTTAATGAAACTATTATGTCCAAATTATTACCAAAGTAAAGGCATGATGGTCATTTTTAGTAGGCTACCACAGATGAATGAAGCCACAGTCAGTCAATTGTAGAAAATACATCACAGTTTACTTCTGTTGGTGGTAGACTAGCCGACAGCCTGCCCTGTGCCATAACCAATCGGAGGAGAGCCCTTCCAACCAATCAGAGGCGAAAAAGGCGGTACTTCTCCCTACCATCCTACGAAAATTCGATTGAAAAAGATTCGCGCCTCGCGGTGCGTCCATCCCGGAACTACTTTCTGTTCTCCGAGGCAACAGCCTCCTTGTTGCTAAGCAACACCATGCATGACAGAACTTCTCCACGTGTCCTTTCGATAGAACACGACCCTCCTATTAGACTAATAGTAGAGCGTAAAATAAATAAAATAGCACGTAAGATTCTAGTGATGCAGTTGATGCATTTTCTTCCTTTCAAACCACACAACTGTATTTATACTCTTACTATAAGCTGCTTAAGCTCAATATGGCCACCAGAGGTCAGAGTATACCAAATTAACAGTAAGCAAAGGCAGGCCTTGCACACTATGATACATGTCTGGGCATACTGCTGTGAAATTGCAGAAAAGTTATCTTGCTTAAAATGTTAATTCTCAGAACTCACAGGGAGGCAAAGTTAAGTTAAGGAGCCTAGCATTTAGAGTCATAACATGTAATTGTCTACAACGATTTGTTGCAGCAGACTTATACTATTTTAAAAAAAACATTGTCCCTGACCTTCTATTTCTCTCCGGAGACTTCATTATCTCAGTGATAATGGTCTTCAATATGACATTTGATGGAAACTCAATGCATTCAATGTGCATTTCACGCAATTAAAACCAATAGACCTAATACAGTTTAGTTCTAAACAATGGTTCAAGGTTCTTTTATTTAACCTATTTTTCTATCCAATGTATACGTTGAAAACATTTCTACAGTCATTCAGTCATTCAAGGGTCATTCAAGAACATCTTTACATGCCAAATTAATTGTCTTACCAGGGATTGAAGTTCCTTATTAATATATCAAACAAATACATCTGGTTCTGTTGCTGTCACAGGCCTATTGTAAGCCCATCCAACCATTTCATTCAGCCAGAATGAAATAATTGTATGGCCTACCTGTCAGTCTGCCTACCTACACAGCTAAAGCACATGCACTGCCCGTGTGCTCATAGCGCATGCCTAGCCACAAGGCTAGGCAGACCTAAGCTAGCAAGCTAGCATGTGTTTCGGGGGACAGGCTTTAAAGGGGTGGGATTTTTCCGGGTGGGTCAAAATCTAGCTCACTGACAGTTTTTTCCTAAGTTGCCTACTCTAGCTTTAAAAGTTACCTTGTGTCCTGTTTGGGTCAAAGCCGCAGCTGTTTTACACACATGCATGTGACTTTGCTCCTATGACGAATGTGACCACAAAATATAACGGTCCCCTGCTGCTGTTCCCCGAGCAGCAGGCCCCGTTGACCCATTTTCCCCCCAAAGTGACGTCGCCTTCATGGCATGAACTGGATCACGGCATATAGGGGTCCATGGCTAAAGCACGTGTGGTGTAAATATAGATATAGCAGCGTTCACCTGACATGAGTGTCCCAACGACAGTGATAAATATGCTGCTCGGCACCAAGAAAGAACATGAAAAGCGATCCATCATGTCCATACTTTAAGACCTCCACTGGAAAGCCCTCTGTGCCCATTATTCAGGGGACTCTCAGAGACACCCCGGGGTTAAAGCAAGGGGGAAGAAACCCGGGGAACATGGAACCTGGGGATGGAGGCGAAGGGGGTGGAAGACGAAGGCAGCGGTGAGATTTCCTTCTTTCTTTCTTTATTCACGGGGCGTGTGATGAGGTAATTAGACGCTAGTAAATAAGGAGATCCATCATCTCGTCTTACCTGGCCCTGGTCGGCTCGTGTGCTGATTGGGCGAACGTCACAGACCAGCATAAACCTGAACCGCCATTAAATAAAGATCCTGGTGGTTTGTTTTCCCTTTCACTGCAATCCGAACACACAAGATAAGACGTGTTGCTGTTTCTTCTCTGGCCGGTGTTGAGGTGAAGAACCCTGTCAATGCTTTTTAGTTTACTATGTAGACATTAAGCAGATGTTTGTATTCAAAGCCACTTGGGTTGTATTCTGATGTATCAGTAGATCATTACAGAGCTGCTTGTTGTGAGGGCATTGCTCCAAGATGCCTACAGGTAGACTGAGGACATGGGAAGAGGAGGTTCAAGCCAGTGTCTTTATGACCGGGAGTCAAACCACCTAGCCGTTAAACTACCCGGCACTACCCTGTTTTGCCTGCATTATAATTTCATCAAATACATAGAATATATCATGTCTTCTATTACTCAACCACAACATATAGTCGACATTCTGGCCTGAAAATGCCACGTGATCATGAGTTGCCAGACTATTATCTGCTCTTCCTTATAAGTGCAGCAACGTATCCCCAATGATGTCCTACACCGTAGCCATAACACTTAACCCATAAGCTTGACCAATGACTATATGACTAAACCTATATGTACAACGTGTTACTGCTGTTGTCTTTTATAAAAGATGATAACGGTGTTAATCTGGTATTGTCTCTCTTAAGAACTAGCTAATAAGAAGGGGTTAACAGAGAGAGAACGCCCCTCCTTCGTGTGGTATTAAGCATGGAGTGACACAATATGAAATTAAAATTCAGATAAAGCTCGCACTGCTCTCCCGTGACTAAGATTTTAATTACAATGGCTCACTGCAGGAGACAATTTTCTTATGTTCAGCTCTCTCTCTCTCTCTGTGTCATTCTCTCTCTCTCTCTCTCTCTCTTTCTCTCTCTCTCTGTGTCATTCTCTCTTTCTCTCTCTCTCTCTCTCTCTCTCTCTCTCTCTCTCTCTTTCTCTCTCTCTCTGTGTCATTCTCTCTTTCTCTCTCTCTCTCTCTCTCTCTTTCTCTCTCTCTCTCTCTCTCTCTCTCTCTCTCTCTCTCTCTGTGTCATTCTCTCTCTCTCTCTTTCTCTCTCTCTCTCTCTCTCTCTCTCTCTCTCTCTCTCTCTCTCTCTCTCTCTCTCTCTCTCTGTCTCTCTCTGTCTCTCTCCCATCATTGCCGCTCTCTTCTCCTGACATTTCAGGAGAAGAAAAAAAAGCAGGACATTTCATTTGTTTGTTGTTATTGGTTTAATGCGATGTGTTTGTTGCTTGAAACCAAGTGTGTGTGTTTGTGTGTGTATGCCGACCTTCTGTGTTTAACGGACAACATGCTGAACCCATGACACAGTCATGATTTTGAATCATCCTCGTATGATAATGTGCTAACGTGCTAGCAGCTATGTATCCCAGGAGAGAAGAAGAAGAACACTTTTAACACTTATTCTGCGTTCCAGAGACACTTTTCAACCCGTAAGTTACGACTTAAAGTCACGACTCACGACTTGGTAGCGTTCCAGTCAAGTCACCACAACAAACCCTTCTGCTCGATTAGCGGGTTAGCGCGGTATGTTGCGCTCAAAGCCAGGGTATACTGTGACACGAAAGTGGTTTAACGTCTGTTTTAGCGTCGCTGTATCACCATGGTGTCTAGAGCAGTTGTGTAAAAGCACCGCCTACTGACCAATCAATAATCTTGAAAAACAAAGTTATCTCATGTGTAAGATTATGTCATATATGTTACAGGGGGGATTTGATTTTATAGATAGTACCAACAGAGGCCGCCATTGTTGTTTATGTGTGTGTGGCGTCAAAAGCTTTAAACTGGAGTACACCGATCTGGTACGAGTTCACGGGTAGTGAGTTACGGGTTTGACGGCCGTTCAAGGGCACTTTCACGGGTAGAAGGTTGTGAACACACGGGTTACGGGCTGCCTGGAACGCGCCATTAACGGCGCTGTACCCAACCCAGGTACCCAGCCCCCATGTCCCGGGTCACGGGGGGAGCAGCGGGCCGGGGTAACTCGAAGAAGAAGCCTTCATCAAATATTTAGCCGGCCCGTTGTCATGACCAAGGTATGTAAACAAGCATATTATCTGTGAGATTGAAACGCGATCCACGGAGCTCCGGCCCGGCGACAGTGAAAGCTTAGACATCAGGTGTGGTGTGAAGGGCCTCCAAGATTTGCCGATTCATTATCAAATTAATTTCCATTGTAAATCAGCCACCCGCCCCTGCCTGGTTTATTTCCGAAGGGTCCTGCTAGCCAAAAAGGTCCCGAGTTCGATCCCCAAAAGGCCTAACCCTAACCCTGTAGGCATGGTTGAGCCAGATGCCTAACCCCCCCTCCCTATGTACTACGAATGACATATATTAGAATATACTAGAATACAAGTATTTTTGGAGAAAAGCATACGGTTAACAGACCTTAACGTGTTTTGTTATTTTATTTTTCAGTAAGCACAGCCCAGGTCTGGCGGCTAAATAAACTGACACATGTGACGCCCCAAAAAAGACGAACAAGAGCGAGAAAAGAGCAGAATAAAGCCCCCGGCGTGGCTGCGCTGCACTGTGTTTACCCCGCCGCAACCGATGATGATGTTTTCAGAACACCCGACAGGCGGTGAGAAATGTGGCCCGGTGGTTGTAGTGGCGGCCGCCTCTCCTCCTTTTCCCTTACTTACCTTTCATCCCTCATTGTGTCGGTTCTGCCGCATATCAGGGGCAGCCGGCACGTGCTGTGCACAGAAGCATGTGGCCCACTAAACAACACACACACACACACACACACATACACACACACACACATGGCCACGCACGCAGAGATAACTACGCTACACTTTATCCCCCCCCCCCCCATGGCTTAATTGCAGTAGATACAGGGATGGAGGTTGGATGGAAAAGTCATTAAGCAGGAGGGATGAATAATGAAAGAGGGATTTGCTGGTGTTGTGCGGGCTTGGTTTACATCTTCCTCGCTGCGAGGGTTGTACGTGGGGTGGAGGTGGGGTGGGGGTGGATGAGGTGGGGTAGGAGGTGGAGGAGGAGGAGGAGAGATAACCAGGCGGGAGGCCAGAGAGCGTCCTGGTCTCTGCTTCCTGATGAAAGGGAGGAGGAGGTCTTGGCCCGACGGCACTTTCATCAGGTGAGAAACGGAAAACGGCGAGCGCGGCCAGACAGGAAGCCTCTGGTCGCACCGCGCTGCAGTGGGCTCTGGCAGACACAACACGACGGCCCCTCTTTGTGGGGCGCGAGGAACAACCCCGCGGCGGGGAGCGGCTTAATGCGATGCCATACAGGCGATCAGATGACGCTCATGACACACAGGACAGAGGAGAGGAAGACGTTTTTTACTAAGCACTGTTTGTGCAAAGTCGTGTTTGTTCTGAAGACACGTGTCAAAGCGGCAGCGATGGCGGCTCCTTCAGCGACGTCACCTCTTCCCAGGTCTGTCGTAGTAGTAACGATCATAATGCTGTGTGGTCGGGTAGCTTGAAGGAGGAGAGGCCTGTGACAGGGGCGGTCCAGTGAAAGTGACGGACGGATCAGCCGGGCCGGAGGTGGCAGAGGGTACCCGGTCTCGAGTGACCCGGGCCGGTTAGTCACTGCTGAAACTGGAGCGGGAGTCTCCCTCGGCCCGAGGTCACCTTGGTCGGCACCATGGCGCTCCATCGCGCTCACCTGGAGTGACGCCTCACACCCGTCCAGAGAACGGATCGTCTCGTTAGAGTAGGCTAGACTCACAAGTCGACAGGTGCTTTGTTCGATTCCCCAGCGTTCGTGGCCTACCTGAGCGAGAGGCCGGAACACACCTGCACCATGTTAAGACATTAGTCAAGACCACACCGTCGGTTGCTTTGGATGAAATGAATAGTCAATGTTATTTGCATGAATGTAAATGTGGCTTTAGGGAAAGGGTCTTGGAGCTAACTCCAAGACCAAACTCAATCTTTCTACATCTCTCTATTTACCTGACAGACACACACACACACACTCAGAGTCGCACACATTCACACAGGCACACAAGCACAGAGACGCACACAGGGGGGTCGTGCATAGGTCCTCTGATCTGGCTCACCCAATCAGCCATGTTTCCACCGACGTAGCGAAGGAAGCAGAGTGTCAATGAGCTTCTGGAAGTGAAAATTAATAATCACAGGTTTGGAGGCGTGATTTTCTTTGGGGCCTTAACACAGGCTCCCGTAACTAGCGAGACAAGCAAATGATGTGAACGTCTAATTTTAGCGGGTGAGTTTGTGATAAAATGCTGTCTGAGAAATGAACTGCAAGATTAGCGCAAGATGCAAATCCAAAGTCAAGGAATCGAAAAACAAGGTTTGGGAAAAGTGCTACGAATGATTCATTGACGGAGCTACACACATTTCTGAATGACGAGTGAAAGCAGAACAACGTCGATCCTTTTTTGACGTTGAAAATGAAGCTGTCACATCACGATATGGTTGCCGTTGAGTCGTATGGGGAGGTTGCTATGCCCCATAACAGAGTGTGTTCCCTCGCTAGCCCTCGCCGATGACGGCCCGTGTGTTTTTGACACCGTCGGTGTTAAAACACATGATGGATGAGTCATGGTTCTTTGAAAAAAAACACACTCTGGCTTGTGTTGCCCACTCGCTGGACAATGGAGGACGAGCTGCTCGAGTTTGTACTACACTACAAGGCTGTAGTAGGTGGGCAGGTCCGCACAAAGTAAAACATAAGTACGTGTGAGTCTGTTACCTGTTGAGTCACTTTGATGCTTTTATAGAAATATACTTGCAGGCAATACAGAAACAGGGGATTGGGGGAGTAGGTATTGGAATGGAGATATAATATCGAAACCCTTTGGTTTTGCACTCCTGTCCTATGATAAGAGACCAGCCCCTCAATGGTATTAACAGAGA
>NC_140291.1:14215755-14224042 GCF_964030765.1 Micromesistius poutassou
TGTTCTTTACGCCGCGGCATTTGGTGCAGTAACATGAATGATGTCATCTTGTTATCATGTCAATTCGTTATTAAGCTATAAAATACAGTGTTTGTCTTTTTTTTTTTATAAAGTTTTTATTGATTATCACACACTCTGTTAGTGTCTTGTCTTGTCCTGATGTTTTGTGTTGAGGACCACGATGTAAATAAGTCCTGGACTTTATTGTGTCTTTATCCTCAATTGTATTTGATGTCTTTTGTGTAAGGCATTTGTTTGATACAATTGAATAAATCAAATCAAAATCCAATTGTTTAATAAAAATAAAATAGAAAAAAAACTGCTGTACCGAAAAACATACCGAACCGTGACTTAAAAACCGAGGTACGTACCGAATCTTGACTTTTGTGTATCGTTACACCCCTAATGTTTATATATATAAAGAACTGGATCCCCTGCTTCCACCCAGTTCTGGATCACGACCCACAGTTTGAGAACCACCTACTACCACCTACCTAGACAGTGGAACGCTACAGCCAACAACAGATCAACCAATTCCACAGTTCTTGTGACCTATATACGTTCATATAGATATACTGTACAGAGACATGATCATATAACATCTGAATTTTTCGCAATTATAACCCTTGTCTTCAGTTGGTACATGGAGGAAAAGCAGCATGTATATTTGTGTCTGCTGCTCACGGTGAGTAGGCGTGGCAGATTGGGCAGCCACACACCATCTTACACCCTCTCCACCTGCTTTTGAAAATATATGGGTATTAAAATAAGATATGTGTCAAAATGCATTGATGTGCCGGTGAGATGAATCAATGTATTACAGGCAGGGAGAAAACTGAAACCAAATATCAGAAGATGATGACTTCATCTCCTGGATTGTTCCCAAAGGTTTTGCCAACCTTGGTGGCCAGCACTCCTCTGAGATGTGTTGATGACTCTGTTACCAGTCCTTGTATGACCACATGAACACAGGAGCTGGCTTGGGCTCATCTCCTCTCCAAGGTCCCCTGTGTGGTGGAAGTAGCCGGTTAGCTTGTTAGCCTCAGCTTATGAATGGTCCCTGTTAACAGCCTCCAAAAAGCCTCGGAGCTACAGGGACAAGTGGCACCTCACCATATGCCCCGACCAAACCCGCCATATGCCCCAATGGTTAATTCATTCTTACAAAGCCAGGAGCCCTTTTTCAAAACACACCAGTGAAATCATGGTATATTTACACATCCTGGTATTATTATGCAACATATGTCCGGGAAACAAACGGCGATGGCTGTCATTTTATTTATTTAATGACAACACAACGACCAGTGCTCTCTACTCACCATCACTGCGTGTTTGTGTTGCTGCAATCTCTGATTAAATAACAGCACGTGTTGGAGAGCCTCAGAATAGGCGAACATGAACTAAGTGGGAGTTATAATGAGGAGCGTGTGTTACAAGACAATGTCGGGGAGAAAAAGAGCAAAGTGAGAAAGAGGCTTTTATTAAAAGAAGGTCAGAAGCTGGTGAATTTCAGGGTAAAACCAGGGCTTCTCTTGGCGACGCGATGTAGGAAACGACAGATGGTGGATAGGTTCCCAGAGAGCTAGACGTGCTACAAATAGATCCAAACCAATGTACACACACGCGCGCACACACATGCACGCAACCACACACGCACACACGCATGCATGCAGGCATGCACGCATGCATACATGCACGCACACCCACACACACATTGGTGTATACACACATATGCACCCACACACAAAAGGAGGCCCAGGTACACCCACACAGACAGAACTCAAAAATGCACACACACACACACACACACACACAAATAGATCTGAACTAATATACACCCACACAGGTACGCACACACACAAACCCACACAAACACACGCACACACATTGGTGTATACACACATATGCACCCACACAAAAAGGGGCACAGATATACCCACACATAAACAACTCATGCACACAATTGCACACATACAAACACACACACACACACACACACACACACACACACACACACACACACACACACACACACACCTGAAAGCCTATAAAGTGGTCCGATTTTCAATCACACACACAAACAACACAAACACAAGAGAAAAACCTTGGTGAATGTTGCATCACCGGCAGGAGAATGAGACTGTGTTATCTGCTGTAACCCACACACGTAAACACAACAGAATGACATTTGGAACATCAGAAAATAGAAGGAAAGTGTCATTTTCTCTCTGTCTCCCTCCGCAGTGTTCCCAGCACTCTGCCAGGCAGGCCGGCGCTCCAGCAGCCCGCTCTGAGGGAGCTATATCGGGCTGGGAGGACCACCTGCTGCGAGGTTCTGGACGCCTCTCAGACTGGGCTGGGCTAAGCCAAGAGTTAAGACAGTCTAAGAGTGTCTGGCCTGGCGACGTGGGCTCATGGATTGTTCTGTTTCTTTTTTTTTCTTGAGGCTGGGCAGAAAAACGATTGTTTCAAAGTCTCCTGTCTTTTCTGGGGTCTTTTTCTTTCCCTTTTTCTTTTTGCTTTTTTGATGTCAATTTGGATTTAGATGAATGAAGTCATTGACTTAAATGTTGCCATATTTAATTTCAATATTTCTATATTATTATCCTAATCATTATTGTTATCATTTCTTCATGATGTTTTAGGGATTTGGATGGCTGAACACATGTTTGGTTTGAAACTTTTTTAATTGATGACACGTTTGGGATGGGAAGAACCTTGATGCTGATTGGCCGTGTGTACGGCCCACTCATCGTCCACCGTCGCTGTGCTAAGCCTTCCCCGCGGATTCGGCCGCAGCGTGGCTCCGTCTGGGAAGGGATTCAACGAGGTGCGGGATGCGGAAGCAACCGTGCTAGGCTGCAAGCCGCAGTGAATTGGACGGCGGCGAAGGTCTCGCTGGGAAACAGCCGCGGCCCGCATCGTCCCCAACACACTCCGCTCCGCAGGACGACATCCGATGAGGGGCGGGGCGCCGGAGCGAGGGGAAGGCCTGCCTCCGTGTTCCTGCAACAACTTAAGGCCCTGACGCGCCATCCCGACTGCCGATCGGCGGCAGAAAAGGCAGTCGGACAGATTTGTTCGTGGCCGATTCAACGAGTGCAATCGGCTGAAAAGAACACAGACGGCTTGGAAAGATCACAGGCGGCTTTGACGACGGCCGATGGCACAGCACACATCCAACAGACTCCAGTCACTGAGCTCGCCAGACTGTCCGACGACCGATAATCTGGTTGGTGTGTCAGGGCCTTCAGACCGTGAGGAATGGGCTCCGGGGGTGACATTGGAAGGGGTCTGATGCTGTGAGCGACAGTGGATAGGCTTTAGGTTTGAAGGTGCAACACTGTTCGGCTTAGGGTGGGCGACTAACAATGGGTCTAATGAGTGAAGGAATCAATTAATCATTTAGAATATTAGTAAGATGGTAAATGGGTAATCAGGGTCATTAGATTAGAGTGATTTGTCTGAAGAGCAGCCCAGACATTTTAAGTATTCATTTTGTGATTATCTTCAAAAAAGAGAAAAATATTCAAATGTCTCAAGATCAAAATGATCATGGACTTTTCTAATGTGTGTATTGTCTCCTCGCTTTGCTCTTCGGTCGAGACAGAGAGAAAGTTCAGCGTTTCTCAGCTCTGAAAATACTCAATAGAGAGGAGGAGGGAGTGAGGTGGAGAGAGATAGAGGAATTTGAAGAGTGCCTGAAGGGACAGTTCAGCACAGTTTTGTTGTAATGAGAAGGGCTGTTGAAAATGGCCAGGCTGCCAGAAAGTTACAAGCAAGAAACACCAGTAGGCTATGTGTGGTGCAAACTGTGAATGTTTTGAAAGATAAAACAAAGAGAATCATTTGTGGCGTGATGTGAAGCAATACTCAAACGACTATAGTCTCTAGACTAAACATGTCTAGTGGTTACAGTATTGGCCTCCCAGCCAAAAGGGACTGAGTTTGATCCCTATGTCCACAGACTACCTGTAGGCATCCCTACAGGTTGCACGACGCCCCCTAACTGCTCCTTACTGACCCATAGCTGCATTCACTGTAAGTAAGCAAGGCACCAGAGCTCCTTTACAGTCTGATAACATTCAAAACCATTACATCACTTCTCTTGATCCGGAGACGAGCTTCTTAGTATCCACTTGAAGATGCAACAACAGCAAGGGTTGTTGTCTTGCAACCCCAACACACCGATCACACCCCCAAGTAATGACGAAGGTGGATGGTGAATTCTTGGGACGTATTAAACCAATCTGGACCCTGAGGGTCCAGACACAGCGAGCTGATGGGTTCATTGGGTCTGGGGTTGTTGGAAGTCCATCCAGGGGAGGAGGGGGGGGGCACTCTGCGTTGGTACTGAGGACAGAGGACCTGGAGCGGGTTGGCTTTCACCCCCGCCTCCTACTCTTCCTCCTCGTCCTCTTCCTCCTGCTCCTCCTCTCCCCCACGGTGAGTCTGTGGACAGACAGGCAGAGAGCTTATTTTTCAGCTGCCGGTGTCTGGGGACCACACAGGGTCGAGGAGGTGAGCCTTTGAATGATCCAGCGCCAGGGCTGTCAGTGCACCTCCACCTGCCTCATCACCCGGCCCTGCCACCCCCCGCAGGGCTTCACAGCACAGGCCATTAGGTAATGAAAGCCCGGACATGGATGGAAGCAATGCAGCGATGGCCGTGTACGAACAACAAGAGATGTGGAACCTAGGATTGGCTAGAATTGCAAACTACGAGCAAAGGAACAAAAAATTTGGCATGAGCTTGGAATATTCAAAAAGCCAGATTCAATTTGCATACTTTCTGAGAAGTTGATGAGATAGGGTTAGGGTTAGGGTTAGGGCCTACGATTAGATTGTATTAGATTGTATTTGTGTCTTCACAGAGCATTTAGTTTGATTGTGGAGTAAAAGAGGGAATGCTACTTCACACAGCTGTGTGTGTCTCTCTTGGACAAACTACCCCAACTTCAACAGTGTTGTAATACACAGGGTCAATTTTGTGGACATTTAAGCATAATATGCCCTAGATAACTAGGGGATTATAATGTTTACAGTAGATTGCATCTTCTGCCCAGAGGGGACATTTGATTTGAAGAATTCTTGATGAACATTTGAACTTTCTGAAGACTATACTTGGCTGAGAAATACCTAGAGACTATATTAAGAGAGAATTCAATACATTTTCTTACAGAAGTTTTCACAACTCCCAAATGTAAGTCTAGGAGTCAACAGCAACTTCAGCAAGATGCAGCATAATAAAACAAGGTTCACCCAAGTCTAGTTTCAAGAAAAAAAAAATTGGGATTTCTGTTTATACTTATCTTATAGGTGACTGCATGTGAACGTGGTAGGTGTACCGTCATTGATAAGATAAGTCTCTGTGTAAGTTGAAATACTAGTTCATGGGTTTATTTTACTTTAAATCAGAAGAGAAAAACACCAAATCTCAAGTCACAGCATCCAAAGCAAGAGAGCTAATACTGAACGTCGCTGTGACACAGCATGAGATATCTGTGTAACTAACTCAGATTTACTTTTGTACTAAAGTGTCAGTTGCCTTTCAACATAATCTCTATTTGTCAACGTAAAAATGTAAACTAAAAACAATGCAAAGGAATGAATCAGAAGCAAATCATCTAATTAGCAGCTCATCATTTCAATACAAGCTATTTGGTGTTGTGATGGTCAGCATTTCAGTTGGATATCATTTACCAGGACAGAACAGGCCCAGTTACAGTGCGTATTTAAATCCCATAGATGCCAGTGTCGTAGCCCTCATGCCATTTCAGCAGTTACAGAAATCGACACAGAGAGCAATTAGCATAGCTCATACTGGAGCTCTAACAAGGATGTTACATAAGAGCTACAACCAAATCCTCCCATGGCCGTGTCCGCCAGTTGGACCTGACCATCACACCCAGATTCAGGTCATTAACAATTCTCTGGACACCCGGAGAATCTGTCCACACCAGAGTCCAGTGGCTCTGGAAGATTCATTACGCAACAATAGCGGCCTGGACATCCAGGGATGTCTAGTGGCTCGAGTCCCAGCTGAGGACGTCTGGGTTCTACCTGTAGGCATCCTGAAGCAAACTGCCAAAGCCCTACCTGCTGCTGAATAACACGTGTCTACAAAACTGCTTCGTATGCCACTATGAACTGGAAACATATGAACTTTTTGCGTACTATTAAGCGATCGAGGAGTGCAGTGATACGTCGCTACGGTAACGTAAACCGTCACTCCCAGCCGAGTGGCTGGGACAGGTCGCTGTTTAATAAAGTCATTGTGGAAGAAACGACTCGCATTGAAAAGACGGAACTGCCTCCAGTCTTTAAATAGTGGCGTCAGACAAGAGGGTTGGTGAGAATAATGTAATTGGGGTACGTAGTGACAAGCAGTAGGGGGAGAGGATGGGGGAGGGGGGTGGTGGTTGGGTGGTACTTAAAGCTCTGTCAGGCCTCTGCTGCACAATGGGTGTGTGTGTGTGTGTGTGTGTGTGTGTGTGTGTGTGGGAAGAAATTATCAGTTTCTCTTTCACCTCGTTCCTTCCCTTCGGCTCTGGTGTTTTTCCAGTTCACTCGGGAATTAATGGCAGATATTTTTTAAATTGACAAACATCATCCGTGTAATTCAAACAGGCTTAAATACTTGTTTGTCTCTCGCTGTTGACTACTGTACATATTTTTTTCCGAAGTATGGTCCCCTGGAAAGAGGCTGAACAGGCTGAGGCAATCAACGCGGCATATAAGTCTACAAAGTGCACTACCCTCGCCGTGGCACATTAAAGGAGACATAATGAGTGTAATGAGCGACACCTGAGCTATTCAACGACACCTCGGTACAAAGGGTCCATTAATCTGAATATTGTGGGCGGGTCATGATCTGACTCCACCCCTTCCTGTGTTCTTGTTGTGCTTCTCTTTTGTTTCTGTTGCGAGCGCGGCTGAGTGAGCTCATTAGCTGAACTACATGCACCTGATGCTGACCTCGCTCTCTCGCGCGCACACTCTCTCTCTCTCTCTCTCTCTCTTTCTCTCTCACTCGCTCTTTCTTTCTCTCACTCTCTCTTGCTCTCTCCTTCTCTCAAATTTTCTCTCTCCCGCTCTCTCCCGCTCTCTCTCTCTCTCTCGCTCTCTCTCTCTCTCTCTTTCTCTTTTTCTCTCACTCTTGGTGCACACAGCTGGCAGCCATGCTGGAAAACATTGTCCTCCTTTTTTGTATTCTGTCATTAGTCTTGGTTTGGGTTGCTCTTGTTGTGTACACACTGCACTCAGACAACCCCCCATACTTCATACTCAACCACTCACACAGCCATGACCCCACTGATCAACTGACTAACTGATTAACTTAGTTTAATTGACAAATTAATTCATTTTTTAATTAAATGATGGTCCTCGTGTGATTCCCCATTTGGTTTTGTTACAACCCACAGCCAGCTTGGAACAATACACAACATTATTCATGTGCTCTAAATAATCACAAATATTCAGGTCAGAATGATCCCCAAACCATTAATAAACACACCCTGCCCGATGTTATAGAGATGGTTTTTGACGTTGATTATTCGTCTCAGGGCTATAAAGCTTGTCTTAGCAAAGAGCCCTAAACCTAACCCAAACTGTCATGGAGGAGTTGGCTGGGTCGGGTAAACACGTCCTTCACACATTTGCTGTGTCAGGTTAGTGTGATTTCAAAAGGTCAAACTTTTTGATATTAGCTACAAGACTCTAGGCTAGGACCTGATATTTAGTCCATAAGTCTTACACAAAATGTAAACAAATCATAAACATATGCATATCAAGATGACCATCACGGCCGAAATGACAAACATTTAGCGTGTGTTTGCATGTCTGCGTGCGTGTAAGTTTTGTGCGTGTTTGGATGGAGATGGATTGAGCTGTCAGATCTGATGAATCTGATTGGTTCGGTGCGGATTGTCTGTTCAGGTTTAGGCCGTAGTCGTGCTGGTCACTGGGAAGAGATGCCGCGACACTATCACTATCCCCGCCAGGATCATCAAACGATTACTCACAGACACCCTGTGATTAATGCAAATTACACCTCTTCATCCACAGCTGTCAGAAACGCAGCATCTCTCCTTTTCTCTCCCCGTCGTGTCCTTTTCTTCCCGTTCTCCCCTCTGTCGTCCTGTCACTCGGATTTCTTCTCTCCTCCTTATTGACTTGTGCCTTCTATTTTTCCTTTTCTTATTTACTTACGGCTTGCTTCTTTTATGCACTCCCTCTATGTTCTCTGTATCTCTCTCCCTCTCTCTCTCTCTGTATCTCTCGCCCT
>NC_140291.1:14229242-14316742 GCF_964030765.1 Micromesistius poutassou
TAATAAATGAGAGTATTGTGCTTCTTCGTGGAGCGTGCGTTCGCAACCGAGGAATGATGTAATCAACCTCCTTCTGCACGCGGCTGATTACCTGAGAGAAAGGGGAGACGTCTGCAGAATGTACATCGTCATTTCATTCAGAATGCGAGGAATATTAATGAGTCCAGACAGGAAGAGTTAATTTCAAAGAATGCGGTGGTGGTGGTGGTCGTGGTGGGTGGGCGGGGGGGTGTTCTTAATCACAGAGTTACGATCTCCGATAGCGAGCATAGCGGCATGCATATTTCCGGACCCTCGTTAACGGCATGGGCTTCGGTGCAGGTGGACGGCGTTATCCAGACGCGTCCTTGTTGCGCTCCGAGTTCGAGGATACCGCGTCCGAGGCCTGGGAACCGGTCTGGGGAATCCTGGGGGCGCACCGCCTCTGCTATGACCAGGTTGTTATATCATGCACATGCGTTGGTTTGCATGTGCTGTTACCGTAACATAGATCATCCTCACAGATCCTCGCTTTGAAGTGGACTATTCCCCGGAGCAGGCAAGTCATGCCAAGACTGTTGGAGCATCACAGGCCCAAGTTCGTGAAAACACAAGCCGAGGGGCAGTTGTCACCGGCCTTGTTTCGTCATTTCGAACAAGTCTTGCGTCATTGTAGGTGATTAAAATCGTTGAGAGGCAGAGTTAGACAATAACTTTACTGTGACTCTCAACCTATTCAGACCCGAAGTGGTTCACAGGCGTTAAAACAGCGTCGTGCTGGCTCAGAGATTTCATTTGACAGCGAGGAAGTTTAGGAGATGAACTGTCAAACGTTGTGGAGGTGAAGGGGAAATCTAGAATAATATGTACTTGAATTCAGCACTGATGTGTCAATTGTCTCTCACTCTTTCTTTCCGGACCTTTGGATGAGGGGTTTTCCCTATAGCTTGTAGATTAGTTCGTTTGATCTTGCAAATATTTAAATAGTAGGTACTTTTGATCTTCTCCCTCCCTTTGGAAACATTTGTAACTTTTTAACTTGAAATAAACGATGACCCTTCAGTGTTTGTTTGGCAAATATTTCTCTATCTCCCTTTCAAGATCTCTCCCTCGTTTGACACCCCTCCTAGATTAAGGCCAATTAATGTGCGACGACGTCATGAATATGCAAATGAGTGGACATCCGGCGACTCTCAGAGCTAGTGCAAACTACTTTAATGGTAAAAGAGTGGGAACACTGTGCAATGGCTTATTGAATACCTGCATAACGCTGGGGGAGGAGATGGGGGTATCTCTGCACACCTTATGTTTCATTACATTTGCATACATGGGCGTTTAATTTGCTATGGAATTGTAAATGCCTTACAATGAGGGGGAGCCCTGTGCCAAGTTCTGCCAGACATCTGTGACTTTATGATTAGGAATACTTCAACTTGGGAGTCGTAAATGCTGATTTAACTAAAGGTAGTAAGACGTTGTCCACAAGTGGTATCCCCCCTCCGTGTGTTAGACTAGACTCGGCCTGATCTCTCCGTCATATATACACATCAGATGAATCCTACAAATGTCTCTGTGGTTTTATGGCAGAACTAGTTCTGTTAGTTCTCTTCCATTACATTGATGTGTAACAGTAGCTACTGGAAGTTAATTCTTTGCACACAACAGCACATGCATAGACTGTTGCACGTGGAGCGTGACATCTCTGTGATCCAGAGAAAGGTGTGATCTCAGGGCGAGATATATATATATATATATATATATATATATATATATGCACCTCCTCTTGGGTGTGTAGAGTTCAGATGTGTCTCTGCATCTGTCACACTTGATTCCCTCTTCTGCAGTGGTATAATGGAGCCACCCCCCCCCCCCCCAAATGGAGCCATCCCCCCCCTCCAATATGGCAGCTAGGCAGAGCGGTGTAGCGTTCTATAGGAAACTGTCCCGTCACCGGAGACCAGATGAGCTCTCCTGTTGTGAGCTATAGGAAAATACAGTGAAACCGGACCCTGCGGCACTTCATTCACAATGGGCCGGGGGGTGTACTGGCCTACGCACCACCGTATGTGACCAAGCTCGATTTCATTCCTTGTCAGTCTCTGAGTACTCAAGGAGTCACTCTCTTATTCCAACATACATCACGGGCTCTCTCTCTAACGCGGTCCCCTGCGTTCACGTAACCTCACCGCAGCTCAGTGAATACATCTACTCCTCAAGCCCCTCTCATCCAGTGACACCGCTGCCAGAGAGGTGGAGGCTCAGGCCGGGTCCACCCGTCAAGGATTCCACTCAGAGCTAGCAACGTCCATTGATCCGTTTAAACAGCCACGTTAACAGCCAGCCAGCTGTTAACGTGGACACTTTGGACTTTACCATTATACTTTGGGAACTTGAATAATAGTCGACACGTTTCCGCAAGAAACTGTTTTAAAAACCGCGATCACTGACGGCGCCCACCGCGATCCGCCGCGTACATTCTGAATATAATTAGCTCTTCTTGTGCAACGCTCCCGTTTGACACTGCATTCAAAATGAGGTTTCGGAGGTCTGCAATGCGCGCTCGCTAATCACTCATTACCGGCGGTACTAGAGGTGGTTCATGCTGAGGACATCGGTGCACGCTACAACATCCAGGCATCTGCAGACGCAAACATAAAACACTCGAAGCTGCACACCCCCAACTTGTTATCCGGCCCTCAGACCTCTCTTCCGCCCACGCCGTCTGTCGTCCACCAGCCAGCGGCTTCCCCATAGGATTAGCATACAGCATCGGAAGCAATGAACACGGAGGATAAAACCTGTTGTTGAAGCGTGACATCGTACCCTCGCCACTTTGGTTTCAGCGTCTGTCTGTGATTATGAGCATTAGCCCAACCTGCTTAGACGTAATTACGTTTTCAGTGCTGTGTAACAGCACAGTTGATGGGCCTAGGGCTGGGATGTCTGCCTCTTCTAATGATGCCTCTTCTTCATGTTGGTAAGCATGGATCAGAGCATTCATTTCCTTTTAATGTAGCTCAACAGGACATTAGACAGCTCGACACGCTTGTACTGCAGCAAAGCAGTGTTGGGGTGCTCATCACTCTGTTGGGGATGCTGCATGTATGCACCATGTTTGTAGACGAGGGAAACCATTTACACCTGTGATGTTGATTTGTACACTCCTTGAGGTCTGGTAGAGCAGTGTTATCCAGCCCACGTCAGCTGGCATTAGGTCTGCATGATATTACTATGAACCGCTCACTGGGGGGGCGCTTCGGCTCGCTATATTTGTCTCGCAACAAATGATACAAAACAAAATTGCAATTAGTGAGGTTCATATATATGTGAGTGTGAGTGTGTGTGTGTGTGTGTGTGTGTGTGTGTGGGGGGGGGGGGGGGGTTATCTAATGAAACATCAGCATTTTTGGTCAGCACAGAAACATGAAAAGTGGGTGCAGTCGCAGTGGTAGCATTGTTCAGCGGTCCACTTATGATGCTAGTCCTTTAGCCGTCTGCACAAAGTGAGCTGCTGAGGTGCAACAAGGACAAGAAGGACCTCTTGAGCTCTTATTAATGAAAGCTGTCGACGTTTGCTTGTCCTCCCGAATGGCGGAGGTGAGTTGGTTGACAGGGGGTTGGGTGGTTGCTGGCTCCAGACCAGGCCGTCACTGCACTCCGCTGGGCTGGGGTTCAAGGGTCAGAATGTGAGTGAGGGGATGGGCGTGGGGGAGACAGGGCGTCACCAGGGACTGGCGGAGTGCCCTGCCCATCATGGCCTGTCAGTCCTTCAGGGTGAGCCCATCTGAACCTGGGGATGCGGTCTGACGGTAAAAGCTCTCCGGGAGCCGGAAGCTACGGTTCAGTGGCCAGGAGCACCTCCAACGTGACCCTGGTGATGTCCCGGAATGTTCTAGACCATAAGAGCAGCGTTTTAGACAATATCACGTATGACAAACACAGAAAACATCGGATACATTCAATGCATTTCCGATTGAGTTAATGCTGATACAAAAACTAGCATCACAAGTGCTGTTGTTGTTGTTGTTTGAACATGTGAGACAAACAATAGGAGAACGCGTGAATATCTCATTACGCTGATCTAAAGTAACCAGAGACGATCCAAAGCTAGTACACGCCTAATGCGGGGTGTATTGTAGGGTTACTCAGAGATGCTGGCCCATTGATGCTTCATTGAGCAGTGGCCTAGCCAGGACCTCTCAGGGTTGAAGGGTACGTGTGGACTGCGCTCTGACCCCGGACGGGAATCGAACCCGGTTACTCTCGAACCCCAGATACTCTCACTGCACCAAGGTTACCAACACTATTGAACCATACAGTAACTATTATGGTTCAGTAGTGTTGGTAACCTTGGAATAGTGAGAGTATAGCAATGCTGAGTACGTGTTATGAAGTTGACATATAAACACAAGAGAGTGTGATCAATTAATCGATCATATTCAATCTTTCTGTGTGTTTTTGTGTGCACACGTGAATGTGTGTGTGTTTGTATGCGTGTCTGTGCATTCACATACGTGTGGGACATGTAATTGTTTTCTCCCCACATTATCGCTGTGTAAGCCTTGCGTTCCACAGCTACCGTGTGTGAGATACGGGGCACATCACAGGGGAGAGATCCATCTCCATATCCAGCTTGCATGTGGCACCATGGGAGAGGGACCATCCTCACACTGTGATTAATAACACCGCAAATCGTACAGAATGGGGTCAAATAAATAGGAAAAGCTAGAAGGAAAGAACCCTGGCCAAGTCGTCACGGAAATGCTTGAATTTAGGCCAAACGAGTCCAGCTTCTTTTTTACTCTGGATCTCTCCTTTCTCTCCCCGACGCAGTGGGCAACATCTGGGCTTGTACACCCACGGAATCAGTGACACGCACACACCAAGTCCCACCGGGGCTTGATTAAACATACACAGATAAGCACACCGAGACACACACACCCTGACGGTAAACACAAACCCTGACCGCCAACGTCACAAGTCTGACAGACTTGTGTGTCTCAGTCATGCGTGCATTGGCGGAAATAACTCTGTGGCACATCTACAGTGATAAAAGTGATTATGTCTCGCTCGATTTTAATTTAGAGACGGAAATAATAAAATACATTCCACGCCTTTCTTGAGGAAATATGGCCCAAGGCATGCGGTTCGAAGGAGTTTAAAAGGGAATTAAAACAGTTGGAGGTCTGACTGGCTGCTGGCAGTTGAGTCACGGTTGCCAACCTCCTTTTATAAATTGACGTGGGGGGGAGGGAGAGAAATGGCAGGAAACGTCATGTGACATAAGTGGCTCCATGAAATCGGCACTCTGTCAGTCACACAGCCGTGGTCAACAAAGACAAGGGTCCTTGACAGGGGCCCCGTTTGGATGGTACATGACGATCCGGGAGGAGGAGGAGGATGCTGCATCAAGGATGTGGAATCAGCTGATGCTTCAAGCCGTATAACTGACTATGGGATGCAAGGACATGATAGTGTGTTAGAAAGTGGACGCTAAGAAGCCTCTTTTTTTAGCATTGATGTATAGGGATAGATTGAGGTTAAGACTTTTGTAAACAATATCGCAGGCAGAAGGCCTTTGAGCTTTTTACCGGCTTTTGAGAAACGCCAGTTTGATATGACAGTAAAAATACAGATTTGATCAGAGATTTGAAGAAGTAGGTCACTCAAAGTTTGAAAGATTGTTTTTTTATCATTCATTTTGAAAGAGACGGAATGCATACAATACAAGAAACATGGAAAAATAAATGATCAGGCCGTGTAAACACGATGTAGGATTGTGATGAGTCAGAGTCAGGTTCTGCAGGAATGGAAATAAACCTGCCAGCATTCCATCAGCTGCCGACAGCTGTCCATTGGCTGTTTGTTGATTGATTGACCATAAGTTTAATGATGACAGCAAACTCTCCTCAAATATTGTCGTGATTCAGAGAGAGTTTTCTGGTCAACGCATACTATCAAACCTAAAAGTAAAACAACTACTGACAGAATAATGGTTAATGTCAGCAGCATGAAAGAAACAAGATGGTGGACTATGGTTATAGGACTACCAGAAACAATTAGAATTCATCATTTATTCAAGCAATTACCATCAGGAGGGGTAATCAACTGTGACTGCAGAAACTCTCCAGACCTTTCTGGGCAGATTAGGTTTGCTGAGAACTATAATTTGAGTGGGGAGACAACAGACACCTGCTTGTCTGTTTGTCTGTTTGGATGAGGAGGACTAATTAATCAACAGGCAAACACATTGATATCATTTGGTTTCTAAAAACACAATTATGTGATTTTAGAAACCAAAATGTTAGATGTTAAAATGTGACAATTGACAGAGGGTCTGAACCCTGCATGACAATTATTTCGACTTGGAAGACAGTTTAATCAGATAATTATAAAGATTAACAGGATAGCCAAAAAGACACAAATGCCCCTTTCATTTTGACTGGGAGTATTAGATAACAGTACGAGAGGACCACCAAGTTAATAATTTGGCTCCTGCTCACGCAGGTTTTCCAAAAAGCAACCTAATCCTCAAATACAGTATTCTCAATCGTTTCATGGCAAGCACAATGGTCTATGTGTGTGTGTGTGTGTGTGTGTGTGTGTGTGTATGAGTGTGTGTGTGTGTGTGTGTTTGTGTGTGTATATGTGTGTGAGTGAAAGAAAGAGACACACACAGCAACACACTTATATAACCTGCTATATTCTGTGTGACCAAGAGTCTTCACGGTTCAAGTCGGGGGAGATCTGATACTCAGGTATGGGGTGATGCGAGCACATTGTCAGTCCGAGACACTCATTGCCCCTTGTCCTCTTGCTCCCCCTTCTCTCCGCCCGCAGGCCCTGGTTGGACCGAAGCTCCCCCCCCCAACTCACCGGCTCACCGGCTCCCCGGCGGCGGAAGGCTGAGATGCAAGCGAGGCTGGCCGCCCAAGCTGTGAGGGGCCCTTGAACCACACACGCTGGGACTCGGGGCCCGGCCCTGGTGCTGGTGCTGCTGCCGCTGCTGCTGGGACCGGAGCATGAGTGCAGGGAGAACCAGCCGCTACAGCATCGTGTCGTCTGAGGAGGACGGCCTCCGCCTCGCCACCATGCACGGCATGAACGGCTTTGGCAACGGCAAGATCCACACGCGCCGCAAGTGCCGCAACCGCTTCGTCAAGAAGAACGGCCAGTGCAATGTGCAGTTTGCCAACATGGAGGACAAGTCCCAGCGGTACATGGCGGACATCTTCACCACGTGCGTGGACATCCGCTGGCGGTGGATGCTGGTGGTCTTCACCCTGGTGTTCGTGCTCTCCTGGCTGGCCTTCGGGTTGGCCTTCTGGGTCATCGCCCTGCTGCACGGGGACCTGGATAACCCCGCCGGGGACGACAACTTCACCCCCTGCGTCCTGCAGGTCAACGGCTTTGTGGCCGCCTTCCTGTTCTCCATCGAGACCCAGTCCACCATCGGCTACGGGTACCGCTGCGTGACGGAGGAGTGCCCCGTGGCGGTCTTCATGGTGGTCTTCCAGTCCATCGTGGGCTGCATCATCGACTGCTTCATGATCGGCGCCATCATGGCCAAGATGGCCAGGCCCAAGAAGCGAGCGCAGACCCTGCTGTTCAGCCACAACGCGGTCATCGCCATGCGGGACGGCAAGCTGAGTCTGATGTGGCGGGTGGGGAACCTGCGCAAGAGCCACATAGTGGAGGCCCACGTCAGGGCACAGCTCATCAAACCTCGGATCACCGACGAGGGGGAATACATCCCCCTGGATCAGATAGACATCAACGTGGGCTTTGACAAGGGCCTGGATCGGATTTTCCTGGTTTCGCCAATCACCATTCTCCATCAGATAGACGAGGAGAGTCCGCTCTTTGGGATCAGCAAACAGGACCTGGAGACGGCCGACTTTGAGATTGTGGTGATTCTGGAGGGGATGGTGGAGGCGACCGCTATGACAACGCAGGCGCGCAGCTCCTACCTGGCCTCCGAGGTGCTCTGGGGCCACCGGTTTGAGCCGGTCCTGTTCGAAGAGAAGAACGTCTACAAGGTGGATTACTCTCACTTCCACAAAACCTACGAGGTTCCATCCACCCCCAGATGCAGTGCCAAGGACATCGTGGAGAACAAGTTCCTGGTGCCCAGCTCCAACTCCAACTTCTGCTACGAGAACGAGCTGGCGTTCCTCAACCGGGAGGAGGAGGAGGAGGAGGACATAGTGGGAGGAGGACGGGTCCTCGCTAACCTCAGTCCAGACCGGAGCAGCAGGCATGAGTTTGAGAGGCTGCAGGCCAGCAGGGGGTTGGATCAAAGGTCGTACCGCAGAGAGTCGGAGATATGACCCATGTACCTTTGACCAGGGGGAGGTCATCTTTTTGATACCTTTCTCTGTGAAAAGGGAAATACGCAGAACAATGCAAAAGTGCCATAGGAAAAGCTGACAACTGTGAAGAGAGTGGAATAGAAGTAGGACAAGAGGGCAAGGGAAGGGACCTACTTGGAGGGAATGGGTGAACGAGAGTACTCGGCCGAGGGAACTGTTGTAGAGAATGTCAACAATCAAAGGAAAAGGCCGGAGAAAGACCTTATTCCTTCATGGAAACTTGAATCTTTTTTTCATACAATTATTTTTGAGTTTAGAGTGTCGAATGATCAAAAAACTGATATTAGGAAAAATAAATGTATAATCAAATATTAGGTGTAAATACATTACTTAGGTAAGTTATGTTTTGTGTGGATCCTTTTGTTTTTCAAGAAGCAACAAACTTTTTAGCAATTGAACATGCTTTTTGGGCGTGGCCGCACAATTAATAGTGTTAATAGACATGATGCATCCTCAAAGCACACTGGTGGAAATCACTGAAGCCACAGCTCGATGGTACATTGAAAATGTGTGAATTATGATTCCAAAACCTACTATTGTAATAAGAGTGACAGCAAATGCACTTTCTATAAATAATTTGCTTAACATGTATAGTTTAACGATCTGACAGTTTTTTTTTAATTATCTCCCAAAATATACCTGATGGCCAATTTAAAGTCCCCCATTACCCTGTGATTGTATCACCATGTAAACGCTTTTCAGTGGTCAGGCAACACAATACCCAAATAATTGTGCATATACTAAAAAGTAGATTAGAACATGGGTAGGTTCATACAATCGCATACAAAACACCTATAGTTCTTCAAACATCTAAACACATAGCTTTTAAACAAACCATGATCAATATTTAAACCGAAGCAATGTATTACTCCTGAAACATGTACCTTTATTGTCGTGAGGTTTTCTAGATGATTTGTTCTTCTAGCTGAATGTGACCAAAAGATGTTTAGGTAATCTTTCAGAGTTCCTTAGAAAATTCCTCATCATTCCTGATGATGGATTAAAGACTGTATAAAACTTGATATATTTTAATGACACTTCATATTTTTCTTCTCCTCTATAAAACAAAGAAATCTATGCATATAGTTAATATCAGGGGACAGACATTCTACAGAGTTCTGTTGGAGGGCGATTTACAGTGAAAGAAGCAGGCGTGAGGAAAAACAATGCCGTATCCAAGAGAATATATAGAAAAAACATATTTTGCTCTATTTTGAAGAAATCAACCTAAATTAACCTAAAAACATATTTTTCTCTATTTTGAAGAAATCAACCTAAATGAACATTCACTAATGTATTATTTTAAAAAGCATCAGAATGCATGCAATATGAATCTGTTTCTTCTTAAAATATTACACAGGTTACGTTCAGGCAAAATTTGAAACAGACTATACAAACGATAAACCATCAAATGTACTTGTAGTACATAATGATGTAAACCATCAAATGTACTTGTAATGCTTTTGATGAAAATTTGCTGTAAGCGCAACCGAAAAGGTGAATACAAAATGGCCAGATGTTTCTGGAAAGAGGTTGAGTTTTCACCCAACAGTGTTTCTGTTGTTAATTTGCCATGGTTGCACCTATGTCATCTTTCATTTTGCAGCGTTGCAGAAAATAATTCATAATAGTCTGTGTTACAAAACATGGCCAATATGCCGTTACTTATTATTTTCATAAAACATCTAGAATAAAAAAGGAGACGCAAATAAATTAGTGAGCAAGAGATTATGAACACTTAAAAGGCATTAAACGGCAGAAACGTTTGAATCATTCAAATATAATTGAATCAAGGCCACATTTAGTCCACCTCTTTATCCCTTTGGTAGTGAAAGCCCACAGTGAAAGGTGTAGCAAAGATAACATGAGGTGGAGATACACAGCTTCTACAACACAATACGCTCCAAATGGAAGGTGAATACTAAAGCAATAATAAAGGAAGATATTGATTTTGAATTATCAAAGAATTATCAACACATCATGCCGTTTACTAATTGTTAACTGAAAAGTAACAACTCAGCAACAACAGGCTTTCTTGTTGAACAGTATTTGATATTTGCACACAAAGAAGATTATTTTGTGCACTTATATTACACAAGAATATCTAATTTTATAATGGGACTGGACTGACAATATTTATTTTCATTTTGCATGACTTTGAAATGCAAATAGCCATTTTTAGAATTGCAAATTAAATAGGTTTATTTAACATACACTTATTTTGGGTTTAAATGATAATTTGTGGAGAATGGAAAGCAGTTGAAAATAAATGTGAACCTTTTCTTCTGTTTACTATGAACCATGCCAGGCCTCTCTTCATTTAGTCCTCAGCAAAGTCAGTAGCATTTAGTTTATTTCATGATTCTAAACAGCTGCAATTCACTGATAAATATGTAAATGCTGTTTCAGAAAATGCACTGAGCCTAATTTGTGTCTTATCTTAAAGAATTTAAATATTTCCACATCCCTGGGTAACAACAACTTTTGTCTACTTGTTGTCCCAAAACGCATACAAAAGTTATAATGATAAGTCATTCAGCAGGCTACAATGACACAACACTTTCATATTTTCCCCTTATTATATTTCAAAGGGAACGCTTATCTCCATTATATACTTTTCAAGGATATGTTACTTCTTTTTATTTTTTTTACTTCTTAGGATGCAGCTTAATACATAAACATTCAACACTGAATAAATAGCTTTCTGACCCCCATACTTAAACACTGCCTTCTGGGAAGGCCCCCCTTGTTCCGATGTGTAAAACCTATCTATCAATTCCAAAAATATAAATAGAAATCGTGTTAAAAACCAGTGAAAATATCATCAGCTTCTATGCTGCATCATCAAACTCTTTGTTTAATTCCTTATTTATTTATTTACTTTTGAGACGGTTCTAGCTAGAACGTGAAGGAACCCACCTGAAACTCTGACATACCCTGCTTTCATTTCAGCACTTACATGTATTACTTTCAGATTTCAGATCATTGTTAGAAATATCTATCCTTTTATATACCGACACAGTTGATAGAAAATCGTTTACGAGAGACAAAAGAAATGTTATTATTGTCACGGGGTGTCATTGATTAAATTAATTTTTGTTTGATTTCAGCACAGAATCTTGTGATTAAACAAGTATTTCTCTTAAAGGGATGACTGGTAAAACTTTGACCTCTGTAGAAGTCTTCCTATGCTCAGCTTAGATGTATGGCTGGTGTTTTTTTATTTTAATCGATAATGCAAAGTCAATTAAATTATTGAATCATTAAAACCCAGATTGTAAGAGTAAGAATTTGTTTATTTTCATTTTGTTACAGCTGTGTGTCTGTGTGTGTGTGTGTGTGTGTGTGTGTGTGTGTGTGTGTGCGCAAATGTGTGTGTGTGTGTGTGTGTGTGTAGAATGTACATGGCCACACTTTCCTTTTTCATCATATGTTTTTTCTCCAGATATGATGCGCAGACATTCCATAGATGTATAGAAAAATGTATATTCAACCAATACTTGGTTAATCAATAGATGAGGTAATCAATAGAGGAGGTGGTTTCTGAGGTAGTAAATCACCATGACAGCAGTGAACTGAGATGAGAGATCAAGGCGTATTATTTCCCTGGACAAGGGCCAATTATTCAAGAGGACTCATCAATTAATCACGTGACACACAAACAAACGATGGAGCCAGGGGGCCTTTTGGCCCCCAGGAGCAGAAGCAGACAGCCACAGCAGACCCTCTACGATCAATGGGGGGGTTACTAGTCTACTGACCTCAAATGTAATCACTGAACCTCTAATTGGAAGTATAAAAGAGTGGGAAAGCATTGTTGTATTCATCAACAATGCCACATACTGTCATGCAGTGTATATATATATATATATATATATTTATTTATTTACGGTGTATTATGGCTCAACTCGCCGCAATGTGCAATGGGCAATACCCCTCGTATGGGCAATACCCCTTGTAGCAACCCGGGTTTGATTCCATTACTCCGGTCCTACGCTGTGAGTCAATCCGTATCTCTTTCAAAACACCACTCCATGTTTACCGTCCTGTCCATACAAAATGCATGCAGGTAAAGTGTTCAATGAAATTTGTGTATGTGTGTGTGTGTGTGTGTGTGTGTGTGTGTGTGAGAGGGAGCTCTCTGGGCACAGTATCTTGCTCAATAATTTAGGTTTGAGCGATGAGGTCAGCGCCCCGCCTGAGAGAGGCAGATGTGGGATTAGCGTAGCAGGCCGGCGGCTGTGCTGAGCTCAGGCTGTATGGGGGTCAAGAGCTACACTGATAGCCGCGGTGACCCCACAAGAGGGAGGGTTTGGATAGCGTATGTTGTCGTTGTTGTTGTTGATGTTGTTGTTGTTGATGTTGTTGTTGTTGTTGTTGGTGTTGTTGTGTGTGCTGTTATAGGGGGGCTTGGTATCAGAATGCATGCACAGAGCCACGTGCATTCATACACATGTGTACACACATGCATACACGCACACCAACACACACACACACACACACGCACACGCACACGCACATGCACACACACGCACACACAGGGAACAGGATGAGTGACGGAAGGTCTTAATGAGCCCATGAACAACTGGCTGATGAAGAAGGCTGTTGGGAGGAGGATGATTTTACTTATTATTCAGTTATTCGGGGTCAGGGTTAAGCGTGGATGTGTCAGTGTGTAGGTACCATTGGTGTGTTTTTGGAAACAAAAGAATCCTCAGACAAACCGCTACGATGAGGGGGGGTGAAAGGTTATGGATCCTTGGTAATTTAGGATGATGCGTGTGTGCGAACACACACACACAAACACACACACACACACACACACACACGATGGGTGTTCGGTTCGATTGAATCAAACGTATAACCTTGCGTATCCCAATAGCTCAAGATGAGGATCGCGCTGGTTGTTTTTCTCTGAGGATATCTTATCAGGTATATCAGGTGGAGCATCGCTGGAAATTCATCGGTTCATTTACACGCCTCTAACGACATCAGCTTCACACACAGGTCTCAAAGTCACTTTATGCAGTTTAGTTGTGTTTAGTAGTATGGCTTTCATTTTGTTCAGAGAGGGTTGATAAATTAAGGAAAATTGGAAGAAGCTTTGGTGAAATATAATCTTTCATTACCGTATTGCTAAGTAAGATATGGTTGCTAGGCTCATCATTGCTCAAGGGATCGCTGGGCTGATTTTCAAACCATTATCTGTTGATCACTTATGGATTTTTTGCCCCCTGACTTCAATTATTTCTATGAGACAGATATATTTATCATCGTCAAATGGATATACAGTAATATAATATGATTTGCAGGTAAAGATGTTGAACAGCGAATTTCCCCTGACATTTGTAGACTAACCATTATCCCAAATGAATCACTGTATTATTAATACATCACACAACACTTGTAATGGGAGTAGAGGCTATAGGCTAGTGAGTCAAATGGTACAGGGTTCGATCCCCGGGTGGGCGATGTCCACCGAACTACCTGTTAGCATTCCTTTACCAAGATGGCTAACCCTAAGCTGCTCCTAACAATGAACTGCATCTGGGTTCACTGAACGTTGCAAAAAATGACTCAATAGTAAAATAGCAGTGGTTTCTGTTACAGTTTATCTTTCTTGAGACAAAGTTAGGAAGGTAAACTTGTTATGTCTTCTTCATTGCCTAAATTATGCAACAGAAGTATGACACCCCAAACCCCTTTGGGAATGCCCCACTCTCTCTCTCTCTGGGGCTGATAGGGAACACTTGATGGAGCCAGATGGGACCCAAAACCAACCCCACTTCTCTTTTGTGCTACAAAACAAGCTTTGCTAAAAGACTCAGCTAAAGAAGAAGACGAAGAAGAAGACAAAGGAGAAACGATTCAGGGTTAATGACACTGATGATGGCGCTAGAGGTGGGGGGGGGGGGGCGGAGCACGGACATTGCCTAGCTGTGCTCTCCGCCAACCCCCCCTCCGACCCGATATAGTCCTCCTTCATTAGCCCCGGATCATACTTACTGTGGACTCTGGCTGGTGCTGACAGCCCCGAATGACGGACAGTGGTGTTGAAGTGGAGCTATTTCTGGAGCTGCGGAGCCGCACAGGCAAGACAGAGCTAGGAGCACTTCTCCTTAATTAGGTCTCAGGTTCACTCTCTTTTCCTGCTAATGCCGTTGTGCTGCTGTTTAGCAAGACCAGGGACCACCGGGACACAACCACCGCGAGGACCACCGTAACACCACCAAAAAACAAACATCATATGTGCTACAATTGAAAAGACACACTGATTGAAAGGATTACCAGACCCTCGTTTGATGATATCCCACAGACCACAAAAAAAGAATGATTTTGAGGAGAAAACGTGCAATGCAAAACTGTTGATGTAATGTCGTAACAAAAAATGTCCGTTGCAATGTGATCATTGGCGTGTCCGGACTGCAGGTTACAGTAGGATCCCTGAGTCAAGTCTGATTCATGAGCCCAGATCTCGGAGCACCTGAGGGCACAGAAAGGGGTCGCACTCATTTCCCGCTTTTCGACCTGTGTAATTACCTTCATCTGCCCACCGGCCCTGAAAAGAAAGTTCTAGATCCAGAGAGAGAGAGAGGGAGAGAGAGAGGGAGAGAATCAGAGAGAGAGAAAGAGATTTAATATAGTGGGGAAAAAGTATAGTACATATAAACTATAATTGCAGACGCAATAGGCTAGTGCATTAGTACACAACACAAGCCTGCAAATAACAGAAAAACTGTCCTTCCTCTTCTTCTTCTTCTTCTTCTTCTTCTTCTTCTTCTTCATCGTCTTGTCTTTCAGACATTTGATCTCCCGTCGCCAAAGCACGACGTAGACATTGTTCATTTGTGATGATTTTTTGTTTTTTCAGCTTTTTTCTTGCACTGAGACAAGTTTCAGCTAGCTTTGCGACAAAAGAGGCGTCACAACAACAACAACACTAGCAGTAGCCACGGTCTCTTTCTCTTGTGGTGAAGTCATGGGAACAGACGAGAGGCAGTGTCTACACTCTCCATCCCGGCCTCCCGGGGGTCGCACCAGAGTCCAGCAGCACCGGCGCAGCCGTCTCCCTAATGCATCTCACCCTGGGAGGTCATGCCAATTGGAGCTCGTTGCTCATAACCTGTCAAACACACACATACACACACACACACGCGCAAGTGCAAGCACACACATATACACACTCACTGACACCGCACGCAAACACACACACACACACACACATATACACACTCACACACACACGCAAGCACGCATGCACACACAGAAACGCACAAACCATCAAACACTCACACACACAGACACACGCATGAATGCTACACACACATACACACACACACACACATGCACGCATATGTCTACACACACACGAACAAACAGACACACACACACACATGCGCGCACATGGACACACATACAAACACACACAAACAAACAGACAGACACACAAACACTCACAAACGCATGTACACACACACAAAGCCACAAACAGATACACACATGCACACCCTGCCTCCATACACCTCCTCTGTGTCTATTGCTCCTGCCTCATGCCAGCAGGTACGGCCTTCTGCTGGCTGGCATCGCTTCGCCCCAGGGATACAGGCACTACTCGAGCCAAGACGCAGTGTCCAGTGTCAGGCGAGAATGGTCGCCATTGTTGCCTTGGCTGAATACAGGGCCCACAAGAAGGCATTCAGGCTGAGATAGTGAAATAAGAGGGATCGCTGGCAGGCTAAACGTGGGGAGGGAATAATGTAAATAGACTCTTCTGTACAACTGAGAGATTGTGTAATACAAACTCTTGGAGGGATAAGATAGTATCTTTTTATTGTTGTTATTTTGTGATGCAAACAACAGAGATACATATTCTTAAACCTTTCATGTCAAATGCTAAGATGTAACATTGCGTTTTTAACACATAAAACATTGATGCAACTTTCTTATGACAAATGTACTTAGAGTTTTTGCCAATTGCTTGAACACTATAGACACATCCTTAGGCCCCGTCCACACAGGCAAAGCCGATCCATTTTCCTTTGATGCGGTGACCAAAGTAACACAACTTGACGTTTTTGAAACTATACCTTAAACACATGTAACTATACCTTAAAAAAAGTGCTGCTTTGTACTTTAGTTGATTGTGCAACACCCTTTTTTTCAAGTGAGTCCTGGCCAAGAGGCAGCAAAAAAACACACAAAAAAACACACACACTTGCTCCTGCACACTACATACTATTTCATACAGTCACTTTGTTCAAAAATAAAATCTCAGCATACCATTGGGAAAACACATCTATTCAAATTACAAAATACATTGGGTAATTGAAAATACTTAGATACACACATGAAAACACTTACTTACAAAACTGAACACAAATCAGCCAGCTTCAAAAAGGCCTCAGTTAAGCCATTTTGAGAACTTTGCAAGCATGGATGCAAGGAGAACAAGAGGCAGAGGTAGAGGAGGTAGAGGAGGACAGAGACATAGAGGAGGATGTGGTCGAAGAGGCCATCCACGGACCATTATTTCCGATGACATAAGAGCAACTTTGGTGGACCATGTCATAAACCATGGCCTGACGATGAGGGAAGCTGGGCAGAGAGTCCACCCTAATCTAAGCTGTTTCATCCGTAATAAGGACATTCCTACTGGAAAACAGGCATGTCTTCAACTAGAGAGAGAAAACATTGCTTGTGATGTTGATGAGATCCTATGGCCAGACCCCTCAGCTGGCAGGATCCATAAGCCCACCAACATGGTAAATAGTCCTCATTTATATAGCACTTTTAACCAAAGTGTGTTACAGTGTTGACTGACATTCACCCATTCATGCACACATTCACACACCGACGGCGGAGTCAACCACGCAGGGCGACAGCCAGCTCATCAGGAGCAATTAGGGTGTGGCGTCTTGCTCAGGAGCAATTAGGGTGTGGCGTCTTGCTCAGGGACACCACGACACTCAGCTAGGAGGAGCCGGGAATCGAACCAGCAACCATGCGGTTACCAGCCAACCCGCACTGCCTCCTGAGCTAATACGCCCCCTCGCTTTGGATAACAGCGTCTGCTAAATGCACTGAATGTAAATGTAAATCATACAAAAATAAAGCATGCATACTGCATTTCGGCTTTCGAGACATTTCTGTTAAGGGGAAAAGACGAGCCATGAAGCGTATTTTATGCAGGATTTCAAAACAGTGAAAGATAGTGACACCTTGTGGTACCATTTTGTAATTGATTTACCATTCGCTGTCGCCGGCTCCACGCCACTACACCAATCCGGTGAGAGAATACTTGGACTTAGTCCTGCCGACCTATCATTGCCCGGGACCTTTCAAAACAAAGATGGCGTGCTTACATTGAATATCTGAAATTCTGGAACATATTTTTGGCTCTTTGTTGTAATTTCAGAAACAGGTTAGTTACAAAATATAACATCAAACGCATTCGTTTATATTACTGTAGTTACCATTAACGGCATCCTTTCCCGCGGTCTCGTTTGCTATTTTATTCATTCTGGAAGTAAATCCGTAACTACCTCAGTCAGCCAGAGCTGTCGATGCCGTGCTAAACAAGAACAATTGCATGCCGTGATTCTTTTTCATCACAATATAATCTCCTTGTCATGTCTTAACATGTACGTGTGCTTTTGGTTTTCTCGGGACCACTAGAATGAAGGTGGTCAATTTGAAACAAGCCATCCTACAGGCTTGGAAGGAGCGCTGGAGTGACTACCAGTGGGCTATCAACATCAAGAAGAACTTGGGAACTAAGGGAGCAACGTGGGATTATCTGAACCTAGCAGGTACGACGACATTCATCGCTTTATCAACGATTCAGAACCTCAACAGCTTAGACCATGAGCAGATCATGTAACTGGTGGTTTTGTTGTGGGAATTTCAGAAGCACTTATGGAGCAAGCACTGATAGGACCATCTCCAAACCCTCTTATATTGTCCTACCTCAAATATGCAATAAATTCACAGGTGAGAACCAATGCAGTTCTACAGTACAACATTGTTTGCACTTGTTTGACACATTGAAGCCGAAATATCTAAACCTTCCTTTGTCTCTTCTCAGATGGTGTCTTATTCTAGTGTCCTAACAGCCATCAGCAAGGTGTGGCTATGGGATAAGAATATGGTTAATGAATTCTCCAGATATGTCAGTTGAAATCTTTTCTAATGAAGGCGTGATTTGTTTCCTCTCCAGTTTGATGATTTCTCCCGAGATCTGTGTGTTAAGTCCCTGTTGGAGATCATGGATATGTTCAGCAACCACCTAAGGTACATTGACCATGAAAAGGGTCACACAGTCACTTACCATTATGAGCTCTATGATTTAATGATCTTATTTATATATGTAGATGAAGTAGGGAAGGATAGTGTGGTGGCTACCACAAACCTGCCGATTAATGACTTGAGTCACTCTGGAAGTCACTAAATCATTGTATGTAGTAGGTCATGTATACATTTAAAATGTAACCATTTTTAAATATAAGGTCGGTGAAATAAAAACGACCCCGTCCTCCACTGCTGCCCTGACTCATGTCTTTCAACACCCCCCTGCAGCTGCCATGGGAAGGCAGAGGAGTGCATTGGCCTGTGCCGGGCGCTGCTGAACGTGGTGATGTGGCTGGTGCTGGGCTGCGCCTGGTACTGCGACCGGCTCCGGGAGCTGGGCGGCTCGGCCAGCACCGAGGCCAGCCTCAAGGCCTGCCAGGAGAGGCTCCACAGCCTGGTGAGCAGCATCAAGAACAGGGCCCTGATCCACATCGCCCGGCTGGAGGACCAAGGTAGTGTGTGTGTGTGTGTGTGTGTGTGTGTGTGTGTGTGTGTGTGTGTGTGTGTGTGTGTGTGTGTGTGTGTGTGTGTGTGTGTGTGTGTGTGTGTGTGCGCGAGAATCGCACACTTCTTTTATACATGCATGTTTTGGAGACGTTCATTTTTTAGGGTGTTTCCCTGTTGAATTAGAAAAATAGGATATGACTCTTTCATAGAAAGTTGGTATCCAAAACAAAACTGTCACGATACAACTGCACGCCTTCATGTTATCAAAAGCAACCTGTATTCACGTGACGAGGTGTAATTAAACATTTGCTTGTAGTCTTCTATAGAGATTAATCATCAATACATATAACAGATATCGATAATTTCAGGTCTATGATTGTAATTTACCACTATGGATGCAGTAAGAACACTGTGTTGATAAACGTAAATTGTTACCTTCGCCATGTCCTTCAACTTACATGTACAATGTCCATGGTGACTATGAAAAAAATACCTGAATGTGATTGGTTAAACAGATTTATTCGCTGAGTCAACAAAATCAACCTTGGTGCGTATGTATGTGTACAGTCCATTTGAACTCACTGATTATTTTATTGTTGTGTGAAAAAATCGCAACAAAGTATCACGTTCAATATAAAATGACCTTACAACACGAGTTGTGAGTCAGTCCTCTCCATCACCATGGACAACGTGGCGGGGTTAATATATCATTATGTGCCTTCTATTTACTTGGTACAAAATAAATGTTTATTGGTAGAATGTTCTCTAGTGGACAGAATGTTTAATAGTGGCCATGGCAATGCCTGTGTATACAAGGGTATAAGTACATAGTAAATATTAATGATAGGCTAATTTTAAACATCAATTTGGATTATCATAAGGAATGGGATGATAGCGGAAGATTGACAGCTCTAGGGTGTTTTCTTGCTGTTATAACTCAAGTCATTTTGCAGTCATTATGTAGACTCTTTACCTTAAACAAATTGCAGTGAAAACATAAGGGACTTTGTAGGGCATATTGCTCAAGGTTGCTTACCCGATACTTTTACTTGTTTCTGTATTCAATTATGTAAATGTGAACAGGACCCCAGCTGTTTATATATATATATATATATATATATATATATATACAGTGCTCTCAATCTCAATCAACTCTAACTTCCCGTCTGGCATCTCTTCCTCTCCACGGTGGTCTCCCAACAGGTTCCTGGAGCAACGTGGAGCAAGCCATCGTCAAACTGACAGAAGGCATCGGCAGCGTTACCAATCAGACCCTGAAGAGTAAATTGGAGGAGAGCGTCTCGCTGGTGAAGGGGTGAGTATTGACGAGCCTCCTAGGTGCCCCTCTACTGTTTACCATATGGTCTGGAGCTCATAGGGTGCTGGTGTTAAACTAGCAGAGAATTTATACTACCAAAAGCTGATCAACCCACGTAACCACACACAGAGGCCGTCGCTCACACGCCCCTCTCCAGAAATGGCACTGCGGGGCGGGGGAGGAGAGAAGAACTCTCACGCCACGTCGTTTTCTACATGGAGAAACAGTCAGGCAGCCCCCCCCACGCAGAGTCCCCGCCACCCGCTGCAATCCACCCGTCCGCACTCTTGTTAAACACAGAAGTGTAATTGATGTCTGGGTCCACAGGATCCCCCACATGCTGACGGCTCAGAGCGACCCCCCGGCCCAGCCCTCCTTCCCCTCGGTCCACGCCTTCATCATGCTGGAGGGGACCATGAACCTGACGGGGGAGACCCAGCCACTGGTGGAGCAGCTCATGATGATCAAGAGGATGCAGGTGAGTGTTCACATGCCACACCGAACTACACCGCACCACACCGACCCGAACTACACCGCACCACACCACACCACACCGCACCACACCACACCACACCACACCACACCACACCACACCACACCACACTACACCGCACCACACCGCACCACACCGCACCACACCGCACCACACCGCACCACACCGCACCACACCACACCACACCACACCACACCACACCACACCACACCACACCACACCACACTACACCGCACCACACCGCACCACACCGCACCACACCGCACCACACCACACCACACCGCACCACACCGCACCACACCGCACCACACCACACCACACCACACCACACCACACCGAACTACACCGCACCACACCACACCACACCGCACCACACCGCACCACACCACACCGCACCACACCGCACCACACCACACCGCACCACACCACACCACACCGCACCACACCACACCACACCACACCGCACCACACCGAACTACACCGCACCACACCGCACCACACCGCACCACACCGCACCACACCACACCACACCGCACCACACCGAACTACACCGCACCACACCGCACCACACCACACCACACCACACCACACCGCACCACACCACACCGCACCACACCACACCACACCACACCACACCACACCGCACCACACCGCACCACACCGCCCCGAACTGCACGGCACCACACCACACCACACCACACCACACCACACCACACCGCACCACACCGCACCACACCGCACCACACCGCCCCGAACTGCACGGCACCACACCACACCACACCGCACCACACCGCACCACACCGCACCACACCGCACTACACCGCACCACACCACACCACACCACACCACACCGCACCACACCGCACCACACCGCACCACACCGCACCACACCGCACCACACCGCACCACACCGCACCACACCGCACCACACCGCACCACACCGCACCACACCACACCACACCGCACCACACCGCACCACACCGCACCACACCGCACCACACCGCACCACACCGCCCCGAACTGCACGGCACCACACCACACCACACCGCACCACACCACACCACACCGCACCACACCGCACCACACCGCACCACACCACACCACACCACACCACACCGCACCACACCGCACCACACCGCACCACACCGCCCCGAACTGCACGGCACCACACCACACCACACCGCACCACACCGCACCACACCGCACCACACCGCACTACACCGCACCACACCGCACCACACCGCACCACACCGCACCACACCGCACCACACCACACCACACCGCACCACACCGCACCGCACCACACCACACCACACCACACCACACCGCACCACACCACACCACACCACACCACACCGCACCACACCGCACCACACCGCACCACACCGCACCACACCGCACCACACCACACCACACCACACCGCACCACACCGCACCACACCACACCACACCACACCACACCACACCACACCACACCGCACCACACCACACCACACCGCACCACACCGCACCGCACCACACCACACCGCACCACACCACACCACACCGCACCACACCGCACCACACCACACCACACCACACCGCACCACACCGCACCACACCGCACCACACCAACCCGAACTGCACCACACCGACCCGAACTGCACCACACCACACCGCACCACACCACACCACACCGCACCGCACCACACCACACCACACCACACCACACCGCACCGCACCACACCACACCACACCACACCACACCACACCACACCACACCACACCGCACCGCACCACACCACACCACACCGCACCACACCGCACCGCACCACACCGCACCACACCGCACCACACCGAACTACACCGACCCGAACTGCACCACACCGACCCGAACTGCACGGCACCAGACGACACCACACCACACGATAGCGGACGGCACCACCAGACACCACCACACTGAACTACACCGCACCAGACCACAACGCAGAAACACCACACCCCACCACACCACACCACACCAAACCGGATGACACGGCACCACACCACACCTCAACACACCACACCAGAGATACCACCACACCTCAACACACACCACACGGTCAGAGGTGACACAATGGTTGTTTTTTTTGCAGCAGGATGGTCGTCGCCTCTGTTTTCTTGTCAGTAGTCAGTAAATCCAAAAAGAAAAATTGGATATCTATGGCTGTCGGCCTATCATAAGCTCTTCCAAACATTTAATGCGGTTTGAATGGAATGAATGGACTACCTACCCGTCTGTCTACCTACCTACCTGTCTGTCTACCTACCTACCCGTCTGTCTACCTACCTACCCGTCTGTCTACCTACCTACCCGTCTGTCTACCTACCTACCTGTCTGTCTACCTACCTACCCGTCTGTCTACCTACCTACCCGTCTGTCTACCTACCTACCCGTCTGTCTACCTACCTACCCGTCTGTCTACCTACCTACCTGGCTCCTCTCACACACTGAGCCCGTCCACTCCTTGCGCATAACTGGAGCCTCATACAAGGCTAGACCTATTGCTAAAGCTAGTGATGTGTTTGGGGGGAGGGAGAGGTGAGAGCTTTCTTGACTTCAAAGTCAAATTTAATTGCATTTCATTTGCATCACAGTAACCGGTCTCAAAGGACTTCACAGGCACACATCATGGCACACCAGCTAAAACCTTAGAAGGGCGATTTGAAAAATTCAAAAAGACTCAACTTAAAGTCACACGTAGCGGACGGAACACCAAAGTCCAGCCGGATGAAAGGTCATACAGGAGGTCACCGCTCGTCTCCCTTCCCCTTCCTGACGCCTGTGTGACTCCTCCCACAGCGCATCCCCACGCCCCTCTTTGTGCTGGAGATCTGGAAGGCCTGCTTCACCGGCCTCATCGAGTCGCCCGAGGGCACGGAGGAGCTCAAGTGGACCGCCTTCATGTTCCTCAAGGTGGGTTCCTCGCGTCGCCGGGCCAACGGCCCCCTTTGGGCCCCACGAGGGGCGTCAGGCTGTGTTCCTTTAAGGGGTGATTATGCACCAGCTGTGAGTGTGATTAGCCATTACAAGCCATTAGAAATTCTGTCTTTTCGACCTAGATGTATGATGGATAGACCAGACCACCAGCCTAGCCAGTGGACGGTGGCAAATGTTGCTTATCTATCCAGCATACATCTAGGTGGACACTCCCATTTGTGATGTCACTAAAACAAAGGAAAAGGCAGAATTTCAAAGGGCTTGTAATGGCTAATCACACTCACAGCTGGTGGCCTAATCACCCCTTTAAGACCAAGTGCTGCGTAGAGGCCTCTTGAAAGGCTGACGGGTTGTCTAATGACTTCATTGCATTAGGATATTTAATCATTTGGTTCCTTTGATTGTTTAAGTCTTTAAAATGTCAAAGTGATGTTTTCCTTTTGTTTGATCAGTCTGACCAATAGCCACAAACTAAAGTATAGTCTTTTGTATAGCACAATAAAAATAATTTTTGTTTTATTCTCTGAAACAGAAATAAAGTGACCAAATAGCAGCAAATGCTTGAAATATGTACTTGATACATCACTCATGCGTTGCAGTTATTCATCATAAAATACTGACCAATCGACGCTGTCTCTGACCACACCATTGAATGAGTCTCTGCACCACGGTGTTAAATGACGTCCCGCCCCTCCGCTGAACAGAAGGTTATGAACCGCGGCAGACGTCGGAACCAAACCTGAGTAGATTTACTGTGACACGCGAGGCTGTTCATCACGGAACGCTCTTATCATCCCTCCGCTTTCACAACTTCATCAGCCAGACTTTCGGACTCGCCGCCCCCGGGGTCTGGTTGCTAGGTGACCCACAGGCCTGACCTCCCGGGAGCCTGTTGAGGCAACACGCTTGCCTCTCTCTTGCTTTTCCATCGCCCAACGTATTCATTCATTCATATGATGAATAAATAGGATGGTACACTCATATGATTATCACTGTAATCTCTCTTGTATCTATTATTTATTTATAGAAAATAATACTATTCTCTTTCAGAGAATTATGTTGATCAGACATCCTCAAGGGCTCAACGGGAATACTATGCAATACTCTGTAAATGACTGTGGTATAATTGAGTACGTTGTGGTTGTACTTTATTTCCTGACAGATCCCTCAAGTGCTTCTCAAGCTAAAGAGCCCTCAGAGCGATAAAGGACAGGTAGGCTTGTTTCCCTATCCAGCCTCACACGCACGCACGCACAGTCACCTCCTGCCCACCCTATGACCCTAATGAATAAATGAGTAGCCCTCACTCGAGACACCATGACTGAAGAGAAAAAGTGCTGAGGGCGATGGTAAAATCCACTCCATTGTCAGGCATCCATCACCACGCGTCAACCGCCTCTCTCTTGCCCTCCAGGAATTCATGGATGACGTCAACGTGGCTTTTGAATACCTGCTGAAGCTCACACCGCTGTTGGACAAGGCAGACCAGAGATGCAAGTGAGTGACGATGCATACAGCATTACTGCACCCCTTAGTCACCAGCTGGTTCAGTCCACTGGACTGGCCGGCTGGTACGCTATCTAACCATACTACAGACTTTGAGCTGTATGGCTTTACACACCTTTGGGTATAATAGAAGTCCCTTTTAAGCCTTGGTCTTGAACGCAGCTCAAATTGCTTTCTCTTTCACACTGACCTATTGGCCAGATTAAGAACCACTTTATGAGGAGCAGTGACATTGATTCTCGATTGATCCTCTTGTACAATCTTTAGGCTTTGGTTCACCTCTGATTAAAAATCCTGATCATTTCTTGTCTTATCCATCTCTGAAGATGGTTAGCACAGCAGGACTCCGTCTGTGTCTCCTTGCACTTTAGAGGGCTTAGAGTGGGGTACTATCATTTGGGCCTCTGAATCCTTTAAGCCATTGATTAAGGGCTATACAAATAGCTACAGAAGGGTCTTGATTGTAGTGTGTGTGTGTGTGTGTGTTGTGCAGCTGCGACTGTCTGAACATGCTGCTGCAGGAGTGCAACAAGCTGGGTCTGCTCTCTGAATCCCACGCAAACAACCTCAGCTCCAAGCGGTACGACTTCCCCCTCCACCACCTCCACCACCAACCCCTAAACAAAGTGCAAGAATGCAACCTCAAGCCTCGACACTAATCCCCTACATCCTGCCCCTTCCATTCCCCTCCTTCTCCTCCTATCTATCTATCTATCTATCTATCTATCTATCACTGTCCCTTTCTTTCTTTTTTCTTCCTTCCTGTGATTTCTCCCCCCTCCTGTGCAACGTTTGCTCCTGGGCGGAGGGCAGGGAGTATGCCCCGCGGCTGAAGACCACAGAGAACGCCAACATCCAGCCCAACCCAGGGCTGATCCTGCGGGCCGAGCCCACCGTCACCAACATCCTCAAGGTACGAGCCTCTGCCCTCCAGGCCTCCAGGCTCCAGGCTGTTTGGACACCTGGGAATGCAGGAATACCTTCCGTCACTCTCAAATCAAACCTTTACGCATGAATAAGAATGAAAAGGTTTCCTCATTGACCACTTATCCACACACACGTACACACACACGTACACACACACACACACACACACACACACACACACACACACACACACACACACACACACACACACACACACACACACACACACACACACACACACACACACACACACACACTGTGTAGTGGTGCATCCTATAGCTTTGATCCCCTCCCCCCTTGTGTATCAGACCGTAGACGCAGACCACTCCAAGTCTCCGGAGGGGCTGCTGGGGGTCCTGGCCCACATGCTGTCGGGGAAGAGCCTGGATCTGCTGCTGGCCGCCGCCGCCGCCACCGGCAAGCTCAAGTCCTTCGCCCGCAAGTTCATAAAGTGAGTCATGGTGACATCATCGTCTTCATCATAGTTCATAAGGCAGGATAAGGGAATGCTGCATCACCGTAGTGCTCCCTGTCTCTACCCTGAGCTCCGAGTATCTGTAGTTATTTTTGGTGATTCTGTAATGGGGGCGCAACCGCCGGTGGCGGCAGCTATTAGCGCAACAACTGTCAGCCTTGTGATTAGTTGTTGTGGTTTTGTTCACACTGCAATGCTGTTCACGCTTTGCTCTGATCTCACTCCTCCAGGCTCAACGAGTTTCCCAAGCACATCAGCGGAGAGGGCTGTGAGTACTCACGGTTCATAGTAACACTCGTTTCCACATGCAGCGTGGGAGGGATTTTAATGGTCTTCCGTCATCTCTCTCTCTCTCTCGCTCTCTCTCTGTCTCTCTCTCTCTCTCTGTCTCTGTCTCTCTCCCTCCTGTCTCTCTCTCTCTCAACCCCCCCAGCCAAGTCAGCGTCGGTCCGAGCCCTGCTCTTTGACATCTCCTTCCTCATGCTGTGCCACGTGGTCCAGACCTACGGCTCTGAGGTCAGCCTTGATACACCGAAAAATGTAGATGTGTGTGTGTGGCCTACACTCTTGTTGTGGTAGACCGCTGCCTCATGCCCACCTGGTCCGCTCCAGGTCAGAGGCAGATGTTGTTTAATTAGTTTAGTTAGTTTAATTAGTTTAATTCAGAGTTGGCAAGCTGAACAGCTGGTGAATGCTGAGGTGTGTGTGTGTGTGTGTGTGTGTGTGTGTGTGTGTGTGTGTGTGTGTGTGTGTGTGTGTGTGTGTGTGTGTGTGTGTGTGTGGGGTGATGGCAGGTTTAGCCTGGTTAGTCAATGGACCACAGGTACTGTCGTGGCAATTTCCATTAACAGATATTGTGTCTAGGACAGATGAGATTTCTAAATGCAAAAAAGCAGACAATTATCCTAGGTTCAATGCATGCATACATTAGACTCCTCTCTAGCAGAGTGAGTCCAGAATACTGTTTGACAGAGTTATTTATACCGTTTCAGATCCTTCCCACATTGCAGATGTCAATAATCAAATGAAGTAATGTTTACCCAAGACACAGAGTTGCCTGTGTTCTTATCAATGAGAAGAGTGCCTAAGTGTCTTCTCCTTTGTGACCGGTTTGCCCAAGTACGAAGGTTATATTATTGGTTGACTCGAAGGAAGGTAGGCCGGCTACCCATAGAGAAGGGTTTACATTTATATTATTATTAATCTTTAGTTTTACCAGGGTATTCACATTAAGACAGTAGTCTCTCTTACAAATGAGCCCTGGCCAAGCACCTAGCTAAAAGAGAAACAGAATTAGAGGAAGGTGGGACAGCTGACCAGAGCACACGGGTTAACATTTTGACAACATCACTCCCTAGTCAGGTGGCTGAACCAAGCACAAAGGTCAATAAGGTCGACTCGGGCAGGATGGCAAGACAATACACGAATATAGAAAACAGGGCCTAAGTTATAAAATGAACAACATGTAGATTTTTCCATCACAGTACTCATACAACCCCGGTGACCATTGACCCTGACTCAGGTCGGGCTGAATAAACCAGCCATCAGGCACACACACACACCACTTGACTCCACATGGCGGCAGGACCCAGGTGGTGTTGATTCAGTTAGAAAGTCCTTGAGTACATCCTAAGGTTTTCTCCCTGGATACGGCCACTAGATGTCCACAGAGACCATGTTTATTTTTGGGCGGTTCTAGTAGGTATATATTTGATTCTAGTAGGTATATATTTGATTCTAGTAGGTATATATTTGATGCTGAGTACCAAGTCATTCTGCTGAATCTTCAGTTAATGCTGCTTTAGTTACTTACTAGTTACTTAGTCAGTTAACTTCATTACTATTTCCTACTGTATTAAAAATATAGAAAATATAAAATGCAATATGAGAAATACAAAAATGTTTTTTCTATGGTTTAATTTAATATCTTATACAGTGAACTAGTAACAGGTAGCCCAGGTTATAGAGTAAACCAGCAACAGGTAGCCCAGGTTATAGAGTAAACCAGCAACAGGTAGCCTAGGTTATAGAGTGAACCTATTATATAGTGAACCAGCAACAGGTAGCCCAGGTTATAGAGTAAACCAGTAACAGGTAGCCCAGGTTATAGAGTGAACCCGTTATGCAGTGAACCAGCAACAGGTAGCCCAGGTTATACAGTGAACCAGCAACAGGTAGCCCAGGTTATACAGTGAACCAGCAACAGGTAGCCTAGGTTATAGAGTGAACCTATTATATAGTGAACCAGCAACAGGTAGCCCAGGTTATACAGTGAACCAGCAACAGGTAGCCTAGGTTATAGAGTGAACCTATTATATAGTGAACCAGCAACAGGTAGCCCAGGTTATAGAGTAAACCAGCAACAGGTAGCCTAGGTTATAGAGTGAACCTATTATATAGTGAACCAGCAACAGGTAGCCCAGGTTATACAGTGAACCAGCAACAGGTAGCCTAGGTTATAGAGTGAACCTATTATATAGTGAACCAGCAACAGGTAGCCCAGGTTATACAGTGAACCAGCAACAGGTAGCCCAGGTTCCATTAACAAAAAACAAGCAGGTGAATGATCCTGAATGCCTTGGCTCGCTGCAGGTGATCCTGTCTGAGCCCAGCCCCTCAGGGGAGACCCCCTTCTTCGAGACCTGGCTGCTGACCTGCATGCCGGAGGAGGGCAAGATCCTGAACCCCGACCACCCCTGCTTCCGGCCCGAGTCGGGCAAGGTGGAGAGCCTGGTGGCGCTGCTCAACAACTCCTCTGAGATGAAGCTGGTGTGAGTAGAGCCACAGAGTCCCACGCTGAACTCACTGAGACCCCAGCCGGGAGCCCACCTCATGGTGACCGATGACTGAAGGGCCTTTCACACCTGAACCCCGGATCATCTCCGCAGAATCGGGTCCGGAGATGAGACGAAGTGGCCCTTTCACACATGCAACACACAGCCGGAGATAATCCGCATCAGACATGTTGACACGTATTGGAGATACTCTGTATACTTGAGACGCCTGGGTTGAGTGTGTAGGAGGCAGTCCCATTGTTTTTTCGAAGAGTGCGTGATATTAATACTGCATTTGTTTAGACATATCCTCAATATCAACAGAAGAGTAGAATACAGGAAAGAAGAGTTAGTTGTGAATAGTAGTTGTGAATTACTGGTCACTGTCGAGAACATCACTGTATCTCCGTCTCAAACCTTGGTGTGGTACTAGACAACCAGTTATGTTGCACCGCCAACATCACCGCAGTGGCCCGATCCTGCAGATTTGCACTTTACAACATCCGCAGGATACGGCCCTTCCTCACAAGGGAAGCAGCTCAGCTTCTAGTCCAAGCGCTGGTCATCTCCCGCCTGGACTACTGCAACTCGCTCCTAGCTGGACTCCCGGTCTCTGCTATTAAACCTTTGCAGCGTATCCAGACGGTTCTAGACCTCTCCTGGAACCGTCACCTTATGGTGGTGGAGAGGTTTGCGTGTCCCTGTGAACCTGAGGGCTGTGTTGTCTGGAGCCTTGTGCTCCTGGTAGGGTCTCCCATGGCAGAGTGGTCTCAGGTGAGGGGCCAGACTAAGAATGGTTCAAGAAGACCCCATGAAAAAACGTAATAGAGGAGGAGAGACCCTGCCCGGAGGAAGCCCGGGGCCCCCGTCTGGAGCCAGGCCCAGACGGAGGGCTCGTCGGCGAGCGCCTGGTGGTCAGGTTTGCCACGGAGCCCGGCCGGGCACAGCCCGAAAGAGCTACGTGGCGCCCCCCCCCTCTTCGCCCGGTGGGCCCACCACCTGCAGGGAGACCCGCTGGGGTCGGGTGCGCTGCCACATGGGTGGCAGTGAAAGTCAGGGGTCCCGACGGACCAGACCTGAGCGGCAGAAGCTGGCTCTGGGGACGTGGAACGTGTGGGGAAAGTAACCGGAGCTTGTGAGGGAGGTGGAGCGCTACCAGTTAGATCTGGTGGGGCTTACCTCTACGCACCGTCTCAGCTCTGGTACCGTACTCCTGGATGGGGGTTGGACTCTTCTCCGGAGTTGCCCAGGGAGTGAGTCGCCGGGTGGGTGTGGGTATACTCATAAATCCCCGGATGGGGAAACATCCAAGCTGTGGGTGGGACTCTGTTGACCTCGACTGAGGAGGTAGTCGACCGTTGGAAGGAACACTTTGAGGAACTCCTGAATCCGACTAACACGCCCTCTATGATGGAGGCAGAGCTCGAGGTTGATGGTGGTTCGTCGTCAATTTCCCTGGTGGAAGTCACTGAGGTAGTTAAACATCTCCGCAGTGGCAAAGCCCCAGGGATTGAGATCCAGCCAGAAATGCTAAAAGCTCTGGGTGTTGAGGGGCTGTCATGGTTGACACGCCTATTCAACATTGCGTAGGAGTCTGGTACAGTGCCAAAGGAGTGGCAAACCGGGGTGGTGGTTCCCCTGTTCAAAAAGGGGGACCAGAGAGTGTGTGCTAATTACCTGGGTATCACACTTCTCAGCCGGGTTTGGCCGATTGTCGAACCTCAGATTGAAGAGGAACAATGCGGATTCTGCCGTGGACGTGGAACTACGGACCAGCTCTTTACTCTCGCAAGGATCCTGGAGGGGGCCATCCAATCTCAGATTCAAGATGATGGTACTGGCATACAAGGCAGTCGATGGAACTGCCCCTGCCTACCTCCAGGCCTTGGTCAAACCACACACCCCAGCTCCACCCCTCCGCTCAACTACCTCAGCTGGAACGTCTGGTACCGCCATCACTAAGAGCAACCAAAGGTCGATCAGCTAAATCACAACTCTTCTCTGTCTTGGGACCACAGTGGTGGAACAAGCTCCTTGCTGATGTCAGGACCGCGAAGTCGCTCACCAGCTTCCGCAAATGACTCAAAACCCACCTGTTCAGAGTTCACCTAGACTCTACATAGCCATTCAGTCCCTTATCTGTCTGTTGCACTATTGTTTGTTGTACGTCCTGGCACTTGATGAACGCACTTAATACAGGTTGTATTCATTCATTGTACTTAATTGTGTAGCATGTGCTTAATTGTGTTGTGCATGCATGTTGTGTAGCATGTACTTAGTTGTGTAACATCTGCAATAGCTAGCTATCACTGCTGTATACGGGGAATGGGGTTAGCCTGGCGATTGTTAGTACTTGCACTTGGTTCTATGGTCATCTTTACTGTACCAACGGCGATATATTGTTTCACTTCTTATGACAAATGTACTTGTAAACTTGTAAATGTAATTCTAAGTCGCTTTGGATAAAACTGTCCGCTAAATGCCCTAAATGTAAATGTGAATTCTCCGGCTCTATGTTTCTCCGGACTTGGCATTTGGAGCATACCCAGATAAACTCCGGGAGGCACTGATCCTGTGATTTGCTTTCACAGATACAGCCTCTCCGGGTATAATCCAGAGAATATCCGGCTTACTATGCATGTGTGAAATTTGCTAAATCTCATAAAGGTTTTGTGTATACAAACAAATAGTCATGAGGGAACTACTACTAGAACTTATGCAGCGCTATGCACATGTTCACTGGGTCATCGAAGCATTAATGATGGGTCACAGCCAAGTCTCTGTGACCCCACAAAACTTTGAGGAATCGGGGTCGCAATCATCTCAGACCTGATGTCCTATCCTATCTCTTTGCTCCCCACGCCAGTCAGATGAAATGGCACGAGATTTGCCTCAGCACGCCGGCGGCCATCTTGGAGGTGCTGAACGCCTGGGAGAACGGCGCGCTGACTGTGGAAGCTGTGCAGGTTTGAAGACCCCCACCCCATCTCCATTCTTCCTTCCATCCTTTGCTTTTACCAAGAATGAATGAATTTGGATGGGATGACAAGGCATGACATGGCTATGTTGTGCTGATTCATTATTGGGGATGGGCTGTACACACAGGATGTATTGCATATCATGGGAGTTTTGCAATGTGCATTTCTCTTAGCCAAGGCATCACGGTTACTAGAATGACGCTCATGTGGTGTAAATACCATTTTTTTATTTTTCAGTGTATTTTTGCTGTGTGCTCATTCCTTGTTGCCATGACATCACTGGGCCACGGTTCTGCGAGGGTTTTTTCTTTTTCTTTTTTGCCGTTTGGCTTCCCTATTCTATTTGAGGACATGGCATGCATGTCTCATATTCAGAGTAGCATGGAACCCCAACTGACACACACGCACACCAATGCGTCAAACCTTCCACCACTTCCTTCCCCCTTTTGCTTTCTTCTATTCCCTATCCTGGTAATGACTCTTTCTCTCTCTCCAACCCCTCCCCCCCCTCCCCCCCCCACGGGTTGCAGAGGATCACGGACAACATCAAGGGCAAGGTGTGCAGCATGGCCATCTGCGCCGTGGCCTGGCTGGTGGCCCACGTGCGCATGCTGGGTCGGGACGAGCGCGAGAAGCCCCAGACCATGATCCGTCAGCTGGTGCTGCCCCTCTACGGCGAGAACACCCTGCAGTTCTACAATGAACGGTACGGGACCTCGGTGGAGCTGTTAACAACAGAAGCACAGTGGTTATGATCCTTAGATTTCGCGTTACGGGCGCCGCCATTGCTTGTGAACGCTGCATCCAGCAGAGGAAACAAGCCATATTTGGCAGGTGGAGGGCGGGACTCAGTGGCCGCCTCGGAGTAGACTATGGACAAAACTCATTAATATTCAACCCTTTCTAACTTATAAATATAGTAAAACTGGCAAAATAATTATTTCGGAAATCAACTAGCCACTTCATAACCAAGATCATAACCAAACAAAGAAGTACATCCTTTGCTTTGTTTAACTTTTTTAATGAAATCACACCAACTTATAATGTATTTTTGCATCCAACCACTGCGTGCCACCTGCTTTCTAATGACTTGGATCATGAAACCGGGTCTTGGGTCAAAAGCATGACGGATGACCTACAGAGAGTAGTAAAACCGCACTGAATTCTTGCTGATTTTGAAGTGGTCATGCTGCTTTTCTAGTATCACTTCATCATCATGTTCCTCAGAAAGGCAGAGGCAGAGCTGCCCTCTAAGAGCTCTGAAGTATTGTGGGTCAAATCCACTTCCCGTCATGATTATTTACCCCATGAGTCTCATCATTGAAAACCATTACTACACATCCTCTGGTAGTTCCCCCCCTCCCCCCCCTTGTGTACATGCCACACAAGGCCACATAATGTTGACATATCCAGACAAAGTCCACGTCCCCCTAGAGTTCTCAAGCCCGCCCGGTGCTTTGGGGTCTCGTTAATAAATAACTTGGGGTCAACATCCCACCATGTTTCATAGGTTATTGAGGGCTTTTCCTTCATGGTCTTGATGCCATCAGCGGTTCTGACGAGGTTCTGATGGCATTTCCCGAACAAATCTGAATCTTTGTCGGTTTCGAGCTCAGTGCAATTATTATCACTCACCGGGCCGGTCCCACAGGCTACGGGCTCGGTCCGGGTCAGGCTACGCCTACGGGCTCGGTCCGGGTCAGGCTACGCCTACGGGCTCGGTCCGGGTCAGGCTACGCCTACGGGCTCGGTCCGGGTCAGGCTACGCCTACGGGCTCGGTCCGGGTCAGGCTACGCCTACGGGCTCGGTCCGGGTCAGGCTACGCCTACGGGCTCGGTCCGGGTCAGGCTACGCCTACGGGCTCGGTCCGGGTCAGGCTACGCCTACGGGCTCGGTCCGGGTCAGGCTACGCCTACGGGCTCGGCCCGGGTCAGGCTCCAATGTGGTGGCACCCGTCTATAACTCTCCCCCCCCTCCCCCCTCCCCGCTGCAGGGTGGTGATCATGAGCTCCATCCTGGAGCACATGTGCGCGGACGTCTTCCAGCAGACGGGCCTGCTGCTGCGCTCCCCCATGGAGGGCCAGGAGCCCATCCCCTACCGCAACCTGCTGCCGGCCAAGGAGCCCGTCCACGAGGCCCTGCGCCGCCAGTTCCAGGCGGTGCTGCGCAAGGGCTGGGTGGACAGCCGCGCCCTGCACCTCTTCGAGAGCCTGCTGCACATCGGGGGGGTCTTCTGGTTCACCAACAACCTGGTCAAGGTGGGTCCAGCACCCAGCCTGATGTACCGGCTGTGGGTCGGGATGAGCTATGCCTCATCCTGCGTGTTCTCCCCTTATTGGGTTTCAGGGCAGAGTATTTATTATTATTATTGAGATATCAATGGCCAAAACATTTAGAGGGAATGTGTTTGAATTTTGTCTTATTTTATCATCCATGTAGTTTTTTGAATACATTGGGGAGAGATACACAGTGGCCAGTTTAGAAGGAAAGTGTGTGTGACACACTTTCGTTCCTCGAAATGAGGAACAAAGCGTAGTGCACAGTGTATATTACATGAATACATAAGGTAAGCATTTTGAATACATGACAACTCCTTCCCAGGAACTGCTGAAGGAGACGAGGAAGGAGTGGGCCAATCGGGTGGTGGAGCTGCTCTACAGCATCTTCTGCCTGGACACCCAGCAGATCACCCTCACACTCCTGGGAACCATACTGCCCAACCTGCTCACAGACCCCGCCCACTGGCACAGCCTGGCGGACCCCCCGGGCAAGGCCCTGGCCAAGTAAGGCACCCAGCGACCCACCTGGTTCTACTCAGGCGTCCACTTTTACTTTCAGTGGAAAGGTGTTTGTGTTTCACAAACAGGGAGCTGCTATTTAGGTCGTTGAGGACAGGCTTGAAGGCCGATAAAAAGCACCATTTGTTGACTTTCAATCCTTTAAGGATCTGATGCTTTAGGTATGCGTCGTAGAACTTGCATTGGTTGCTGATTTTCTTTTATTAAAAAAAAGTATTAAAATTTTTCAAAAAAAATATTTTCAACATGGATTAGACTGATCCTATTGGACCACAGTTCACGTAACCCAGGTAACGGTGGGTGATGAGGGTGTCCTGACGGTGGTGTTGTTGTTGTGATGGTGGTTTCCAGGCTGTCGGTGTGGTGCGCTCTCAGCTCCTTCTCCACCCACCACAAGGGGCAGGCCTCCGCCCGCCAGCGCAAGAGACAACGGGAAGACATCGAGGTAAACATAGCAACATTATTGTGAGCATCCCTTTTCACCTTGACGACCAGCCGGTCCTTCTGGAGTCTGAGACCATGTTAAACGTACAGTAATTAACAAAACCTTAAGAGACGTTAGCATTAGATACTGGTGTACCGTGTGGTAGTGCATGTTTGTGAAGGTATACTTGAAGCTTATCTTTAAAACATGACTCAGTGTTTGTAGGCCCGATTGACCCCTCTCATATCAGGCGAGGGCTCTCTTCTCTTTCATAGATAAACACTTGGTTGCTAAAGGAATAAAAACACGTTTTGAGTGTTCAACAGTTCCTATTTCATGCAACAAATGTCCCACTGCGTCTTAGACAATGTTGTCATGGCAATGTATGTCAAAAGGAATCTATTCGTGTCCGGCTGATGCTGTCATGCTCTTTATCTGGAATGCCTTATTTCTGAAGAAAAGGGGTTAATTTTATCTCTATCACAATGGAAAGTTGTGAAATCTAAGTGATGGTAACCTTTTGTAACCTTTGTAACCTATGTTTCCTAACATTTACTAGGAAACACAGGGGCTTAGATAATATTAACATGAAGGTATTTATCATTTATAAAAGATTTGAATAAGAATATGTTGACGACTGAAAAGGTATCCTCCCAAAATAAATGATGTACAATGAAATGAAATCTAAACACAGAATGGGAATGTAAACATTGGTATAAAAGAGGTAAAACATGATTATAGGGAGGAACAGGTCACTCTAGGGGAGGGTAGAGAGAGATATACTTTGTGAGAACACAAAACATCAGGGTCTCTGGTGGCGTCTGTATTCTGATGTGTGTGTGTGTGTGTGTGTGTGTGTGTGTGTGTGTGTGTGTGTGTGTGTGTGTGTGTGTGTGTGTGTGTGTGTGTGTGTGTGTGTGTGTGTGTGTGTGTGTGTGTGTGTGTGTGTGTGTGTGTGTTGCACCTCCAGGACTACAGCAGTCTGTTCCCCCTGGATGACACCCAGCCCTCCAAGCTCATGCGGCTGCTCAGCTCCAATGAGGACGAGCCGGTCACCCTCTCCAGCCCAGGTGAGTCCAGTCTACCTGCTGAGTCCCTCCAGAAGGGCTGCTTTCCATCAGTAAGAAGTCGAGTCAGGCCAAACTGTATAACCCCTTCACATCGGGGCTTGAATGCTGTACATCGATTATTTTTGCGTCTGCATTTTTCCTCCTCTTATTGTAGTATATTTTAAAGTGTGAATAGTTATAGTATATCTTTTAACATTTTTATATATTTCTATGCATTTTTTATTTGTATCACTGCCGGAACTTTCTGTGATACCCGAATTTGCACTCATCTTAAAGAATGTCTTATCTTATCTTTTTGGGCGGGGAGTGCAACTTAGCCATGACATCATCTTGCCCTAACGAAGAGTTATTAATAGTAGTAACACTATACTCTTGTAGAATTTGATTGATGGGGTCTATTCTTACCTCCCAGTACACGCAGAGTCTGCGGTTGCTGATTATGCTAAAATATCACTCCAGCAAAGAGCCACACCCCTCAGAAATTGAACCTTCATACTTTGACCAAATGTCATCCGATTTGAGTCTCTGACTGCTTCTGAATTCCCCAGCGGGTCTTCCAGCCTGAGCACATCTCCCCAGCCCTCCGTCAGTAACAAGTCTGTTCTCGCTGGTGGTGATAAAACGGCAGCGCTGTGCACCACGTGTCTCTCTCTGCACACCTCTTGTGTCTGTGCCGTCGGGTCTGAACATGTGCACTGCGGTTTCAACGCCAGCTCACTGCCCGGTTTTGGACGGGTACGATTAGAACGACAGACAGCCACTCACCAATACACATCCAATATTCAGTGGAAGATTCAGATTAATACTTTGGCATAAGGTTCGAAACCTCAACGACTGTGTAGCTGAATGCGGCCTTCAGCAAGATGCAGGCCCTGCATTGCTCATTGCACAATGCATCCTTGTGCCAAAGTACCTCTTTTTTCATGGCATGGGACTACATTGTTTAATGATGGCATTCCCGCCAGTGAGAGTCCATCCATCCTTTACTCATTCAATGAGTTTCTTGGTTGCGTTAGTTAGGAAATTCTTTTGTTAGTCTGTCTGAGCCTATTTTTGAGCCTGTTGCGTGGATTTACAGTAAATGGGAAATCAGTTGGCATCTGTCATTTAACTTTAAATAGGCATAATGGTTTTGAATTGTCGTTCTTCAGGGAAATGTCTCATTCTGAAACCAGTCCTCCACATAAATGAAGCAGACACTGCTGAGACTACTTTCACTTGAAGCCCTCTAAAAATTTTCCCGCTGCTTCAAATCGAAACGTTGTAGTTTCACTATACTGTAAATTGAGTTGAATTTCGTTGGAAAAATGCCAGTGCTAACAACACGTAATTGTTGAATAATAATAAAATAATTAAAACGTTTTAGTTTCACTATACTGTAAATTGAGTTGAATTTCGTTGGAAAAACGCCAGTGCTAACAACACGTGACTACCATGGATACCTGGAGGGCAACAAACGCTGGCAAAATGGCGACGAACCACGGCCAACCAGGGGCATTGCAGCCTTGCAGATTTCCGATACTTCAATCAACTATTTAGACCATATGTCACAAAATGTTAAAATTTGATACGAAGAGAAGATAAACATACTCGGAACTTGTGATCCACACACAGCACCCGCTGATGTATTCATTGCTTTGAAGCTGGCAAAGACTCTACCAGACTTGGAGTTTGGAGATATTTACATTTATCTCATAGAGAATCCGTCACCTTATACCGCACAAAAATTGAAAGCCTACGGATGGGTTAACAACGCTGTCGTATGGGAGGTGAAAAACTGGAATATCTTCATAATCAAAGCAAAGGTGAATGTTACAATTCCACCATCCACTATGAAATGTTCCCTTTTGTCTGTGATTACATAGCCAATGTGGTCTTATTATAGCCCGATCATTCACTAAAAAACACAAGATTAAAGCATCCAGCGTATGATTTCAACAATGTGTGAGGGCAGGGATGATCGCACAGTTGCTGTTACAGAATGCTGCGCGATTTAATCTGCAGTGGAATGAGCGCTGGGCGGAGATGTTCGTGCATTTCAGAAGCAGGGAGATACAAAAATATGTGTCTAATTTGTCAGTTTGCCGTGTGTATGCCTGGCACAAATGCTCCTGTTGAACTAATCTTTCCATCATGACGGTATTTGGACTGAGAGGACCCTAATGACCGTTCATGTGGTAAAACTGGCGACGTCCTGATTAGGTTACTAGGTTTCGTTGCTGGAGTTCTGGAGACATGCAAAGTATGAATTGAGGCGGCTACATCGTTGGAGATGGTCGCTGTCGCTTTGCTTTCCGTCTGTAAGCCTGTGCCTGGGTTCCCCCCCCTTCCTTTGCTGCAGGAGATCGGTCCATGAGCAGCTCCCTGTCAGCCTCCCAGCTGCACACGGTCAACATGAGGGACCCGCTCAACCGCGTGCTGGGTAAGAAACCGTCCGTACCATGGTCCAGTTTCCTGCTCGTGACGGACACAAGGGCAAAAACTCCTTCTGCATCATACAGGGACTCCGTTTGACCTTGATGTGTTTCTCTATTTCAAAGTCACCATTGGCGTTTCCTCATATGTTTAGTCGATCACAGGACCCCAATTCTATCACGCTCATTAGTCGAACGTAAGCATTTGGATAACAGACGCAGGTCAGCGTTGTGACCCCTTCATTCAGTAGTTAAAGGGAACTGTGATCTGGAGGCTTGCGTAACGCCTGTTGCTTCATGATTTCCGATTGGACACACGCATTCATTCATCTGTATCCTGGGGCGTTCTGAGGCCAAAATAGAGCACTGATAGAGAGGTGTGATCCCACTATCTGTCTTGAGCCGCTTAATCACCAAGAAATTTTAAGCATGTGTTGTTTTTTTTTGATGGATTCCGAGTATCAGTAGTACTCATCTTTCCGTGGAGTTTTAGCAATGGAGACTTTGGCATTCTTTGCAAAGCTTTTCTTCAGAAATCCTTGTTTCTGATTACATCTCCCTCCCAATCTCTCCCTCCCTCTCCCTTTCACTTCACCTCAGCCAACCTATTCCTGTTAATTTCGTCTATACTGGGCTCCAAGATGGCCGGGCCCCACACCCAGTTTGTGCACAGCTTCATGGAGGAGTGTGTGGAATGTCTTGAGCAAGGCCACCGGGGAAGCATCCTTCAGTTCCTTCCCTTTACCATGGTGAGTTAAAGGAAGCACATTTCCACTGCCCACCACCATCAAACACACCCACCACCCCTGGTTATTCACGTCTACCGTGGCTCAGTTCTTCAGAACCAACAATCAGTGCTGCTTGGTCACCCAACTAGGTGTTTGGAAATCAGTTTTATTCTGTTTAAGATTAATACCGTATTTTAGAGGGGAAGATTGGGCAAGTTTTATTGCTATGGTGTAATAAGTTTGACTTTTACTATGAGTAGTTATTTAAGAATGACTCAAGCTTGTATTAAACACTTTTTCCTCACAGACCAGGAAGACAGATGTAGCAAGAGCTACTTATCTTTATTGGGTCAATCCATGTCAAGTCTGAATTCCTGTTGCTAAATCAGCCCTGCGCTTACAACAGAGGCACCATATAGACGGATGAACGTCTGTTACCCAGGATGCCCTCACAGGCGCTCCTTTAAACACATGGCTGTTACTCACACCTGTCCTCCTATTCATCTCTTTACTCCCCCTCCCTCCATAGGTGTCTGAGCTGGTGAAGCTGCCTGCCATGGCCAAGCCCAAGGTGGTGCTGGCCATCACAGACCTCACCCTGCCGCTGGGGAGGAGGGTGGCGGCCAAAGCCATATCGGCCTTGTAGCTGGTCAGCTGCAAGCGGCTCCCCGCCTCAGAGCGAGCCGAGGCGTGTAAGGCGTGACGCTGCGTGCCGTCGGTCCTTTCGCAGGTGGAATCTTTTTATAGGTGATTCATGTTTTTGCTTGTTTGTTACCTCTTGTAATCTTTTTTAAAATAAATAAATGAATGAACCGTAAGGATTGTGTATGCGCTGTGCTCACATGCATCTGTATTGACGATAATAGTCTCTTTTGAAATTAAGCGACAAAGAAATATGCCAAGGTTTTTTCAAATGCAGTATTTTTAATAAAAATATATTTTAGTTCTTCAAATGGTCCACAGATGAAGTGCAACTTGATATAAGTAAAAACAGTAAACAAGTATAAATTAGGTACACATTTTCATGTTAAGGCATGTTAAATATTTCACCACAAATAGTAATTATCTGAGCTCTATAACGCATGAAAAGTAAAAACACAGTGTGACACCGGGGAATGACCAACAACTCCACCGCAACATCATCAGTCGAGTCACAAGTTGGGAGCATTGCTACATTTCTTAATATTGCAAAGTCTGGCCTCGAATGGCACTACAAAAAACATGCGTTGTGACCTTTCCTCTCAAACATGTCTGGGTAAATGTCTGGGCCTCCAATCGGAAATTACTTTTTCACTTCTGTATTACATAAGGGACAATTTGAGGGAAATCGCAGCAAGTTGAAACTGAGGGGCCAGATTATTTTGCTGGTCAAGTCTCTCGCCCAGCTTGTCCCTTGCTGTGTTTCAAGTTTTCTCTTACAAAGAATGGGAGGTTTGGCAGTACGGTTAAGGAGATTGACAATCATTCACAAATTAATTAAAGTAATTCCATTAACTCAATATTATTCTATGCTACAAGCCACAGTTCTATAGTGTCATTTAGATGCGTTCATAGCAATTTCACCTTTAGAATTGGCAGCAACTCCATGATGCAAACAATGTCTTTATGTTAACAATCTGGTTCCCAAGATCCTGCTCAAGACTAGTGGTGGATTTCATGATTCGTTTGAATGAATCAGTTCGCGTCGGTCAGTTCGCCAAGAAGAGTCGTTCATTTGTTTGTTTGTTCGCATTTCTGGTAGCTGTGAATCATGATTCTCAGTCACTGAGTTGGTCAGACTCGGCTCCTCCCTCGTTCTCGTTCAAACGAATCGCGATTGTGCAATGGTGCAAACGGTCATCAATCAACACAACATTAACTAAGTTCCTTTTAGCTGAGGAGTGCTTCATGTTCGGAATCGGAATGTTGTTGCCAGCTGACTCTCGTGACTTCTCAGTCCTCAAGTCTTCACCTCTAAACACAGTCAGTGAACGAACGGCGACTTGCGAGTCAGCACGACTCAGCAACTAGTGGGTGGAGCTGGGAGTCGAGTCTCGGAGAACGAACGACGACGAACGAGAGCGGCGAATCAGGTTGGTTGGTTCGTTTTAAAGAGTCGTTTGTTCGAACTGATTCATTCGCGAACGAGCCACCACTACTCAAGACCACCTTAAATAAAAGTCTAGTTTATCAAAATAACATAAAAAAGCGATCACTGTCAATATCAAAAGTACATTTCCAAAAATAAATACATAAGAATAGATAAATAAATAACTTAGACATATAAATAAGAAATGGTTATTAATAAATAAACGAATACATCCAGAAGGTCCAGCCCAGCTCTCGGTCTCAGCTCTCGGTCTCAGCTCGGGGTCCTCCATCGTTGGGCTGGCGGTGGTCTGCCGGCCCCCCTGGTGTTAAACGGTATTCTACGCGATACACTCCAGGTAGCAGCTCCCATCAAGTTGATGTTGACGTTCAGGATGTTGAGGTCCAGATCTGGATCTGCCGCCCCTGTGTACCCCCCTGTGTTCTGAATCCTATCGCTACTCTTGTCTTGTTTCAATGAGTTATTTTTTTTAAACACTTTGAATTTTGCGGGGGGGAATTGAGTGTGGGGTGGGAGGCATGGAGCCTGGGGTGGGAGGCATGGAGCCTGGGGTGGGAGGCATGGAGCCTGGGGTGGGAGGCATGGAGCCTGGGGTGGGAGGCATGGAGTGTGGGGTGGGAGGCATGGAGTGTGGGGTGGGAGGCATGGAGTGTGGGGTGGGAGGCATGGAGCCTGGGGTGGGAGGCATGGAGCCTGGGGTGGGAGGCATGGAGCCTGGGGTGGGAGGCATGGAGTGTGGGGTGGGAGGCATGGAGCCTGGGGTGGGAGGCATGGAGCCTGGGGTGGGAGGCATGGAGCCTGGGGTGGGAGGCATGGAGTGTGGGGTGGGAGGCATGGAGCCTGGGGTGGGAGGCATGGAGTGTGGGGTGGGAGGCATGGAGCCTGGGGTGGGAGGCATGGAGCCTGGGGTGGGAGGCATGGAGTGTGGGGTGGGAGGCATGGAGTGTGGGATGGGAGGCATGGAGCCTGGGGTGGGAGGCATGGAGTGTGGGGTGGGGGGCATGGAGCCTGGGGTAGGAGGCATGGAGTGTGGGGTGGGAGGCATGGAGTGTGGGGTGGGAGGCATGGAGCCTGGGGTGGGAGGCATGGAGTGTGGGGTGGGAGGCATGGAGCCTGGGGTGGGAGGCATGGAGTGTGGGGTGGGAGGCATGGAGCCTGGGGTGGGAGGCATGGAGCCTGGGGTGGGAGGCATGGAGTGTGGGGTGGGAGGCTGGGGGATTTCTTGACTACAAATGCTCGGACTCGGTGGGCTGGGTCACGGCCTCGTTGGCTTGGGCCACTCGCCTCAGGATCCTCTCCATGTCCTGGCCGAAGTCCTGCAGCTGCTGCAGAGTGACGTGAGTGGTCACCTGAACGTCAAACTCCCCGGACAGTTTGAGGTCCAGCACGGGGGCCGCGGGCTGCTCCGCTGGATCCCCCTTGATGTCCTTCAGCAGCTGTAGAGGGGAGCAGGAACACCAGGGCTGTGGTTAGGGATCGGGACGCTGGAACGATTCACCTGAGTAACGGGGTTCTCGGCTTTCAAGATACTTTTGTAAAGTGGGCTCAAAATTGACCTTTGAGTTCGGAGCAGAGGAGAACTGGTTAGTCAGAGTCTGGCAAAAACGTAGGATTTTACAACCGTTTTCTCCAAATTACAGACTTTCCTCAATCTCAGTGACAAAATGGCCTATATTACAAGCGTGCTATAAGACACATTACCATGTTTAATTGGTTCCAATAGCCCATCCTATCATAAACCAGTATTAACTGATTGCATAAGTTAAGATGGTCGCCGTTTTGCCCTAACATTGTTGTTGATGGTTAGTGCACGCACTCTGCCTGCGGAGCTTCACAATTTCACCATGCCATGATTATTTCCTTGTTGGTTTGCGCCGGTTCGTACACTTAATGCAAGGCAAATTTAAGTTTGTTTTCAGTTAAGGGTCCTGTCTCTTATAGGACGTGAACCACATTGAAAACCACTGCTCGTCATGTGTAATAATATCTGTTCAGATGTTCAAGTGGTGTGTTGTCCGTTACCTTGCGGATGTGGAACAGCAGATCTCTGGTGTCAGTGAGCAGCTCTGTCACTGTGTCCTGGGCTCCCAGGTGAGTGGAAATGCTGCTGAGCAGAGCTTGATGCAGCAGAAGGCCCTCAGACATCTGGACCAAACTGGTCTCCTGAAATGGTGAAAACATTACGTCATCAAGATGTGAATTTAGGACATTTGTATCTTCAACATTAGAGGTTAAGGTTATGAGTTGTGTTTTTCCAGGTTTGGTTGCTGATTCTTACCATAGTAGAGTTTTCTGACAAGAGATGAATAACGGGGGACACAGGAATGCCAATTCTTTCTGCCACCAACGCAAACTTTCCTTTTTCTGAGTTGAGCTCAAATGCCTGCTTCAACAGAAAAGCCAACATCAGTATGTGTAGAACGAAAACAGATGCAATACTAAAGACATTGTTCTAACAAGATTTGAAGAGTTTACTATGAACTCTAGCTGTCCGTTTCATTAAGGATTATTCTTTAGACAAAAGCTGGCAGAAAGATTGATGTCTGAAGATGAATTGAAGATGTCTAGGCTATAAGCCTATCTCTAAAAGCGCAGTAAGATAGGCTACTGGCTGTCATTTTAAAGGGACATTATTGATCTACAGGTCGTAAAGTAGGCTTACAGATAAACCAACCTGCATCTTCCTTACACATTGGCCATTTAAAAAACGAATAGCCTATAAACGAGGCTACTGACTATCACTTTGTATAAAAGGGACATTGTTTGACTACAGGACACAATATACAGATAAACAAATCAGCATTGACCTTGCATCACCCTTTAAAACACGTATAGCATTTAAACTATTGCTGTTTCAAATGGAGAGGCTTCCAACGATTAACCTACGAGACGATCTGCCCTTGTTAAAATATTATCTTTTCCCGTAACCCACAAGCGATAAGTTCAAAGCAAGCTCATTTGAGTAAATGCCTCCAAGGACTAAAGCAGTTTCATGCGCAATAGAAAAATAAACATCACTACAAAACCACGAATCGTTACCTTTGAGGTGATGCAGGCGTTGTGCGTCTCGGGAATGCCGTGGACGATCTTCCTCAGTATACTCAGGCTGATGTCGACGTTGTTGTAAAATTCAGTATCCACAAGTGATCTGAAGTTATCCCCAGATAACCCTGGAAGAGGTGCGCTCCGGACCAAAGACGCCATGTAGAGCGGAATGGCGAAAACTGTGGGGTGGTGATAAAACACGTGTGAACAACTCAACTCTGTCTGTGATTCCAAGTGCGTCAAGACAAAATGCTCATCCACAGGCAGAGCACGGAGCTGAACAGAACGACCGGTCGCCTCCAGTCCAGGGAGGATATAGTCCCGCGGAACACGAGACGCCTGCTAAAATTAGCAGTGCAGCGGCAATCCCCGGTGATGCGAAGTGATATGTCAAATGTCATAGGACTATCTATAAAACGCATAAGAATAATCGATATTTTTTTTACTGCAAGTATTTGTTGTATCCTGGATTTTAGACCAGTAAGCAGCGTGATTTGTCCATTTACTTACATGTTAATTTTTCTGTTAAATGTAGCCTACTATGGTGCCGACTTAAATTTAACAAAATCAAGCAATTCTAGTTTATTTAAATGAAATCAAAGTAAACTGTTAAACTAGATCCATAGAGGCTGTCGATCGTCGCCCGTGTAGCCCAGTGATGTTCTCCAAAGTTGACTTCAGTGAGCGGCGAAGAACAAGAGCGATGATTGGCTCATTACTTACCAATTAGAATGTCCATTTTTGGGAGCTCCTCCAGGGTACCAAAGTTGATGGCTAGTAAAAGGTATCGATGATTTGTAAGTTTAGGCCTATATATATAGTACACACACCATGGAGGTATTTTGGGGGATTTCCCTTTGTTTCAACATAGCAACTTAGCTTCACAGAAATCTGTTATGTACAACTGTGATTCTTACTAGTGTCAACAATTAACAAAATAAAAGAAAAATAATTATAATAATTCAAGAATATATTAAATGTATATTCAATGTATTATTATTAATTGTTTATTACTCAATACCAACAACATTAAATTCAGAAATTTGTCTAAAAAGTCCAGATCCACATAGGCTATTCACAATTTTATTTTGACTTTAAAATTCATCAATAAGATATCTTTAATTTAATTATGCGTTGTTGCAAGTTAAGTAAGTTACTTGTATTAAGATCCAATATATCGTTATCGATATATTAATATATTATATTTATTCTATTATTATATATTATGTTATATATCATAGCCTATTAGATATATTAATATTCTCTATTTATAATATCATTATCCATCTACAGCTGAGCAATTATTCCATGTAAGTCAATATTGACTGATCCAAAATTCATAAGAAGAATAACATTAATTCCAGTCATATTGAAACTTCGTTAAGCTGACGAGTCCATACAGGCTGAGAGTCCTGGGAGGCAAGCTTATATAGTTTGTAGAATTTAATAGGACTTGTTCAAGATAAATATCAATCTTGTTCACTTTTTTCCTCAGACAGTGGCTACAGCCTGGAAGTCGCCATAAATCACGCAATCCATTCATTTTTTGGGGTTGCCCATCCGTTCATTCTCACATTACATAACACGTGATTATGCCAGTACCTAGTTGTTGTGCGATGTCATTCACTCCATGTGAATATGGCGTGAATGACGGATATGTCCATATTTCATAATCTATGCTCTCTATAAGTGCAAATCAGCAATAAATAAGATGAAGATAAATGTTCGTTCCTTACTCTTTGTAAAACAAGGTGTGCTACATCTGAATCTGTACACTCCTTAAGTGATCAACATTTAGGCATTTGTTGGTTAAATGGGAACACATGCTACGACAGGTGAGGTAATTCAGCCATCGACACACCCAAATCGCGTGCTTTTGGCCGATGAAATAACATATCTTCTGAGTGAATCGCAACAAGTGTAGTTCTCTTCCTTCCAGTGAAGTGAACACAACGCTCTGTTGTATTGCCGTGCGCGAATGTGTTTTTCGTAGGCGGAATCCCTAATGATTTTCCCGGATTCCACCTACGAAACACATTCGCTTACCATGCAGGCCACTATTCGGTCACGGCGCCATCTGGTGGTCGAATGATAGTGGTTGAAACTCGATGAAACCCTACGTTTTATGTAGCCATTAAACTACTATTGTTCGAAGTCTTTGAAGTGATGTTCAGAAAATAAGAAACTCTGAAAAAAGTTTATCCTTATTTTGTATCCTAATCCTATATGCTGATATTTTGTTTATCATAATTTCTATTAACTTCTGCGAGGCGCATAAAGTGGTCATGTAGATCGGTCGTCTGCCCGTCTATTGCGCGGATCACACATGAGCAGATCTTGCACACAACGTCAGTCGTGTCCCTTGGCTGTCCTATTTGTTGGATATTTGTTGATGTTGTCATGCGTGTTCTGGTTATTTGCGCATGATTAAACATGAGTCTTTATATGGCGATAAAACAAAGCTTTGTTGCAGGTTTTTTTCTTCTTTTTGAAGTGGGGATTGGGGGTGCGCCAACCCGGTTGGGACGTAGAAGGGGATGCGCAGGAAAAAAAGTTTGAGAACCGCTGCTCTAGATCTACAATCTCTTGTCTCTCCATCTCTTGTCTCGTGCTGGATGACGTAGCCTACACGGCCGAGAATCGGATACGATTATCCTATAGTGTGTGGAGTTCCGTCTTGTGTTCGAATCTTATGTATTTGTATTTACGATCGGAGAGCAACAATTCGGCAGAGATTCTCTTTATGTGTGTGGTGTAGGCTACTCCGACTCAAAAATCGCATAAGATTAAAAAATCGTGTAGTGTGGGGCAGAGGGGGGTAGGCATGCGACTGAATCGTAGAATAATAATTAAAAAATCTTCAAAGGGATATTTCCTGTTTTCTTATCTCTGTTTTGACCCATAAAATATCTGATACCAGATATGTGCAAATGATACCACAATGCATTGTATAATACATAATATTGATATTTCATCATCCACCATAAACACAAGACAAAATGTGCTACCAACAAATGTCATTCACTGATACATAAAAACGTATCGTCCCATATTTAAATAACGAGCACTTCAACAAAACGCCTTTTTCTGTCTCGCTGCTGCCTCCATGGGCTGCATGTCTGCTGGATCCACGTCTTCATACAGCGGGTGTTTGATGCTTCTCCAGATGACCAGAATGACCCTTGTGGCGAACAGGAAGCAGGCTACAGCCAGCAGCACCGCTGGGGACAGGAACAGGGAATACACAATGAGTATGGGCACTGGTTACTAAAACACTACAGGGTTTTTAAAGGGACAATGCACATCAATTTACATTTTTTGTCATTTTTAAATGTGCCAGAATTAGCAAAAAAGTGAATTTTCATTTGTAGTCCCTTGGCAGGTCAACACATCATCACATTACATTAATAAGAAAGAATGCAAGAAGGATGTAAAGAAAAAAAGAAGGAAGAGAGAGAGAGAAAAAAAATAAGTACAATACAAAGAAGGGCAGTACCTAGGATGAGGTAGATCAGCTATTGATGATTGCCGTTTTGATTGTTTTTAATCCATCTCTTAAGTTTGATTTAAATGATAGATAGCTGGTGCTTTCTCTGAGTTCAATAGGAAGGGTTAGATGGTTAGATGTGTGGTCTCACCGATAAAGACGCCGTTGCGGTTAGGGGATGCAGCATCAAAGTTCTTCACCAGGTTGCCTGACAGGGCCCAGATCACCACGGGGTAGATGGTCAGTGTGTAGCGCATGTGTTTCTCGATGGCAAAGTTCTCCAATATGAACCTGCAGAAAACAAAAAAGCAAACTAGCATATTATTATTGTTTTAAATATTCTTATTATTATTACATCAGAATATAGCTTATTGCATAGAGAAGTGTGGCTGCCGATCCCTTCAGGAGGTGGGATGTGACCACTGACCAGCCCAGCAGCACAGCGCTCAGCAGGGCGTAGGCCACGGTGGCGGCGTCCAGCGGGGTCAGGTGGGCGTCGTAGGTCAGGACGATGCTCAGGTTGATCAGAGTGGCGATGGTGGTCCATGTGGTGTATAAACCCAGACCGTTCTGGACCTGCGAGATATACAGAATCAGACCCATGCTTTTTACACAACCATCCCTTCTCTGTGGAAGTCATTGGGTGGGGTGGCCTGCAAGGGGACGGACAGCTGGACATGAGGTTCTTGGTTCAATCCCCAATGCGTCATTAGCAAGAGGCCTACGCTCTACCTGCTCATATAAAAACATTAAGCACATCTATACTCATTTGTTCTTTATTAAATACAAGCCCTCTGAGTGTCGTGCCACTGACAAGGATGCGGAGCAGCCAGAGGTCCACTCGGTGGTACATGTTGAGCCATGCTCCGTAGACATGGAGACTGTGGCAAGAGAAGGCCATCATGGCGTAGTTGGTCACGATGACCACCAGGAGGAACATCAATGCGGGAAGCATGGACCTGACCAGGAACACAAGTATTCATGTATAGAGGAGCAGAGGACAGGGCACTGAAAGAAAGGTTTGATCCCAAGAAATGTCTGTAAATTCCATTGGGATAGATATAATCTGACTTTCTATCTGTCTATCTTTCCAGCTATATCTGTCTGACTGTCTAATATGTCTATCTGTCTATCTGTCTATATCTGTTCTCTCTCTCTCTCTCTCTCTCTCTCTCTATTTATTTATTTATTTTATTATTATATATATTTTTGTAATAAAGCAATGATAACGATTGAAAACATGTTTTTACCCTTGGTCCCAGAGAATGAGCCATCCGATGTTGAAGCCCATGTTGATGCACCAGCTGATGAAGAAGCCATAGGGCAGCACTGGGGGGCTGCAGTACACATATCCATAGCTGTTCCTACAAACCAAAGAACAGGCATAGAGTTAACCTTTCAACCTGCTAACATTCTCTTAAACATATAGGTTCAATAAGTGTGGAAGGAGTGAAATGACCACTGTGAGGCCATTCATGGTGTTAAAACCAACCTGCCTCGGTTGAATAGTTGTCTGTCTGAATAGTTTGCGTATGATATTCTGCTTATAACGCGTTGCCCTTTCTTAGGCCATTTGTTTGTGGTTGTGTGTTTTAACACAAATGCAAGCCCTTACGTTCTGCACAGGCAAGCGATGATGTAGACATTCATCCCGATCAGAAAGATGTAGATGAGGGCCCAGATGTTAAAGGTCCATCCTATGGGGGTTACCTGCGTGTCAAACATTGCCGACACGTTGGCTGTGGTGCTGGTGAAGGGGGCTGGGAAACACACAAAACATAGAGAAAATATGTAAGACAAACAATTAAAATAGAGAATTTCTGCATAGTATGGAAAGACGATTATGGTAAGAAAACGAACATATTCCAACTACAGCCAGTCCATTGAAGATCAGGCTGATGATGAAGAAGAGAACGGAGCCCAGAATGCAGGCCAGACGTCCCAGACAGTGTTCTCCCATGGTGGTCAGCTGTAACACGCAGAAACAGTCACCTCAAAACAGAGCTGACTACCGTACCACTCAGACATTTTTCAAAATGTAAATCCGATCAGTAAACGCTGTATATACTCCAAGATAATATGTTTTCCGTAATAAATACATCGGACTGTTTGAACACAAGTAGCTCAAAGATACATATTAGCATTACCTTTCTTTACGCTCCCTAGGTCAGTCATCAACATAACGCACAAAACATACAGCGCACACGTAACACAGGCCACATAATTATATAGAACAGTGCTTGTGTAAGAGCCATGTTTATGGCCACCTGAGTGGTCACGTGGAGCTGTTATCACCTCATACATTCATCTTTATGAGAGAAACACAAAGGAAACAGTTTCCTTCACCTATGTGCGACCTATGTGCTCACATTGGGTTCCTGTCAACAAATGAATGGTAGATATTTGACATGAAAGGTTGTAGGTCTTTAAAGGACACATTGAAGGTATGACCAATCAGACAGGAACTCGTCTTTGGTATGTGTTGGTTTCAGTAGGCTTTTGTTGAAATACATTGTTGTGTTTTAAACACCCCAGTGCTGGTTCAGGTGTGAGGTGGACGTTGGTTTTTAAGGCCAACACTAAAGTCAAACTGATTAGCCAGGTCACGACCACAGCTTATGATTCAGGGGGCAGATCCATTCTGAGATGACCCCTGACCCCTCTGTGGAGGCCAATACTAAAGTCTAACTGATTAGCCAGTGCAGGACCACAGCTTATGATTCAGGGGGCAGATCCATTCTGAGGTGACACCTGCTTTTAAAAGATAACTTGTTTTATGATGTATGTGTATTGGATATATGGCCTTAGATGCACATGTAACTTTTTGCAAGTAAACAGAAAAATATTGTTTGTCTATTTATTATTTTCAGGGGATGACAGAAGTCCATTCATATTCATCTTTCAACAACAAATAAATAACCATATAATATGCATGGATAATAAATTAACTAATAAATGTTATCCGGCTAACATTCATTATATATATATATATATATATATAATTACTACTTTTCTATGCTGTATTTTTCCCCTATAAACACCACATTCAGGCATGTCTCCAAAATATATAATCCATATTAAATATAGACTGATAAGTCCCATTGTCCAAATCAGGGGGCAAATCAGGGAAATGAGAATAAGACAATTAATAATACATAATTTACATAATAATACTCTGACTTGTTAAGTTGTTAAATGTAAAAATGGAAACAAATTGGGTGTATTACACCAGGCACTGTCAAGAACACTGAAAAACAAGAACATTTAAGGTGGCAATGAATGGGGGAGAGGGGCCCACACCGATATTCTTTCAGGGGGCCCAGAATTCCAAGCAACTGCCCTGGCCCTGGTCACACAAAAATGTGTGAGATCAATTTTCTCGTCTCGTCTCGACGTAGTTTCTCCCGCTGTCTCACTCTACCGTCGGGGAGTTTGGAAAGGAACGAACGCGTCTCGGTTTTTTCTGCCGTGAGAAATTGGATGTGTGGCGTGTGTGCGTGTGTAAACAGGCAAAAGCGTGTGTCACACGGTGAAACCGTGAGAGTTGGCAGCTCTGGGTTACCTTCTATTCTAATTGAATGTTTTACCATAAAACCGGAGGGGCCCCTCTGACTCAGGAGCCGAGGAACGACTGACACGGGAGAGGGGGGAGGGGGACGAGGGGGGAGGGGGACGAGGGGGACGAGGGGGGAGGGGGACGAGGGGGGAGGGGGGAGGGGGACGAGGGGGGAGGGGGACGAGGGGGCAAGAGGAGCTGCGTAGCTCACGCATGCGCAGTCCTGTACCGGCGTAGAAAGGTTGGCCTTGCGGATTAGAGTCCACTTTCTCAGGTCAGTTAAATTAACGTTATATAGTATTGATTGGTAGACATTGATCGCTAGAACAATGTACCGTTCAGCCCCAGACACAACGCTGTATATCTTCACGTTGTCGTTTCGGTTCAGACTAATGGCTTATCTCGGAGCTAAGGGAGTTTACCCGTGGTTGGCTAACATTAGCATGCTAGCTAGTCTGTTATATGGACTGGGGACTGTTATGACAGCTCCACATGAACCATTAATAACATTTACTGTACCTAGTACCCTATTCTGTACCTAGTAGCCTATACTGTATACTGTACCTAGTAGCCTATACTGTATACTGCACCTAGTAGCCTATACTATACATAGTAGTACTAGGTACAGTATAGGCTACTAGGTACAGTATACAGTACATACTATTTATATGTATATGCCTATACTGTACCTAGTACCCTATACTGTACCTAGTTGCCTATACTATACCTACTAGCCTATACTGTACCTACTAGCCTATAATGCATACTATACCTAGTAGCCTTTACTGTACCTAGTATACTTTACTGTGCCTAGTAGCCTATAGTATGCCTAGTACGCTATACTACTACCTAGTAGCCTATTCTGTACGTAGACATGTATATGCAGCACAGAACACACCGACAGGCTGGCTGCGTGACCCAATATAACCTTTTGCTATCGCCGAGACAGCAGTGTCATGACAGTGTTGACTGTTTACTTTCCATGCAAGCTTTTAAACAATCCAATCATAGATTAGGTGTTTTCCTCCACGTCTAACCACATGTGTATCTGTCTCTCCAGGAGACACAATGAGTCAGAGTAAAGACAATGCGCGTCTCAAGAGCTACAAGAACAAGGCGCTCAACTCAGATGAGATGAGGAGGAGGCGGGAGGAGGAGGGACTGCAGTTGCGCAAACAGAAGAAAGATGAACAGGTGTGTATGGGCTTCAATATGTCCGACATGAACATTAATATTAAAGGGGCTCCTCTGCTTGTCTTTTCTTCCTATGGGGGTTTTTATTGTTTATCTTGGACTCATTTGTAGAGAAGCACGTCATCAAAGGAAGTTAACTTCCATCTATCTAATGCCATTGGCATTAGTGTTGCATACTGTGTGGGAAATGGAAATCATGTTTATACTCTTTTTATACTTTGCCAGCTCTTCAAGAGGCGAAATGTTGCAACAGTGGAGGAAGATGGAGCACTGGATGAGGAGGGGATGGCCGACGGTGGCTATCTGGAGTCCCAGGCCAACAACATGGACGCCCTCACGGTAGGGTGAAAGCAGCTTCATCACAACAAGCAATGGTACCTTGTGGTCATGGAACATGATGCAGTACAGAATGACAGGGGTCAAGCCCATGGTGCACTCATAGCACTCCTTCTCAGCAACGACTTTCATGAGATACCAATAGCACTGTTATTCTCTTGTGCTTGAGATTTTTACACATGAACAGTTGAACTAGCATCTAGAAAAATAACATAGTTTGGAGGGGAATCGTCTGTTTTGCTGCCACTGATTGTGACCGCGTGTCTGTGCGTCCTGAAGGGGGGTGCCATATCGGTGGACATGACACAGATGATCTTTTCCAGTGCTCCAGAGCAGCAGCTCATTGGCACTCAGCGCTTCCGGAAGCTCCTATCCAAAGGTACAAACAGATTCACATTTTCATATCTCAGTAGATGCATCGATCACCTTTTTTCTTTCTGACTGACACCGTGAGCCTGATGCATCAATTCGAGTTATTTCTGTAGCGTTGTCTGCACAGCTCATTTCTTATTGTTCCCGGCAGAACCCAACCCACCCATTGATGAGGTCATAGCCACTCCTGGGGTGGTGGATCGATTCGTGGAGTTCCTGAATAGGAGGGAAAACTGCACGCTGCAGGTACTGTGGCTTCAGCTGCTGAGGTGATGTTGGGGCAGGCTGGTGTAGGGGTAAGGGTGTTCCACACACAAGGAACCCCCAGGTCCCTAATGTCCGTCTGTCCTCCTAAAGATGTGTCTGGGTTCACTGTGAGATGCTGTAGAAGAGTCTGCTTGAATGTCCAGACAATCAATTACATTCCACAAGGATAAGGATGCAGAATCGTTGGTAATGTCTGTTGATTTTTATGCGTTGGTGTATTTGCCATGGTTGCTAGTTCGAGGCTGCATGGGTGCTCACCAACATCGCGTCAGGGACGTCCCATCAAACCAGGGTGGTGATCCAGGCGGGGGCCGTGCCCATCTTCATAGAGATGCTCACCTCAGACTTTGAAGATGTCCAGGAGCAGGTACCCGATGACATAACGCATCCATTAACTGAATCTGTAACAAAGGAAAAATATCTTTGTTGATTAAGTTGTGGGGGGATGACCTTTATTCTTCGGACACTCATTTAAAATATTAACTGAGAGAGCTACGAATAGGTACAAAGGCTGCGGTGAAAACCAAAAGGTGACACAAAGCAGATAGAGCTGTGTGTGGAGTCTTGTTTAGTGGTGGGTTCTCCCCTCTCACCCAGGCTGTGTGGGCCCTGGGGAACATCGCAGGAGACAGCACTGAGTGCCGGGACTACGTGGTGGACTGCAACATCCTGCCCTCCCTGGTGCAGTACGTAGCACTCGGCTTCTCTCTGTGCTACGCTCCTCAAATGGGCTGCTTTGGTTTCTTTGGTTTCTTCCTCTTTTTTTTTTGGTTTGTTTTTTGTTTTAATGTAATTCAGCTTTATTCTTACTAAACGTGATCATTAGTCCAGGCTTAAAGAGTACATTTGTATGAAGTAACAACAACATTGAATAAGAAAGTGAATGGCTGTCGTCTCCCAGGTTGTTGGCCAAGCAGAACCGCCTGACCATGATGCGGAACGCCGTGTGGGCGCTCTCGAACCTGTGTCGAGGGAAGAACCCGCCGCCGGACTTCAGCAAGGTAACCGTCACCATGGTTACCTTCATGCCCAGCACACTGCTGAAGTTAAAAAGGGTGCTCCGCCACCGCCCCCTGCTGGCTGATTGGTGGGGCCGCCCTCTCCATGCTGATGGATGAGGCTGAACAACCAGAGGGATAATCTATCCATCCATTAGCTTTACCTTCACTGACAGTACACCGTACTACCTTCAGTGCCTACAGTAAACCATGCTACCTACATGTAGGTTCAAACACATCGTCAGCAGCATTACAAACTGAAGGTGCACCCCTTACCCCCCTGCAGGTGTCCCCGTGTCTCAGTGTGCTCTCCTGGCTGCTGTTCGTCAACGACACGGACATCTTGGCAGACGCGTGCTGGGCACTCTCCTACCTGTCAGATGGACCCAATGACAAGATCCAGGCTGTCATCGACTCTGGGGTCTGCCGTAGGCTGGTGGAGTTACTGCTGTAAGGAATCACAGACATGGTTTAGTCCTCTGGCATCCTTACAGCTAAATGATGAACTAGTCAATAGAGTTCAGTGGCTGACATGGGTTTGTGTTTGTAGACATTCTGACTACAAGGTGGTGTCTCCTGCCTTACGCGCTGTGGGGAACATAGTCACGGGAGATGACCTACAGACACAGGTAGGTGACCCCTGACCCTCCCTGGGAGGCACAGACAGCCTACAGTCAAGTGGTGTGTCAGCCCATATATTGAACACATTAGCTTGTCCCATGTGTGATATTTTCTGTAAATTGTCTTTATGAAATGCTATAATGAAGAAGGTTTGTTAACATATAGGATGGTTTTCCTGTGTGCGTCAGCAATGCACTCATATGTCACACCTGATTTCTACTTAAACACCTGGGCCCGGTTTCCCGATAACGTCCACACTTAGCTACAAAGATTCCTACGTTTAGACTTATCAAAGTTGTTTACCTCTATAGGCGTGGTTCCCAAACGGTCTCTTAGGAGTCTTCTTAGGAAACACTCCTTATGTCGTTCGTAAACGGCGCTGTCCTGAAATCAATTGCTCAGAGATCGATTTTCCATTTCATGCGCATGTGCATGACAGTATTCTAAAAAATATTGCAGTCTTTGCGAATAAAACATTGCTCGAAATCCTTCTAGTAGGCCTAAACATTTATTTAACCATGGGCGAACGTAGCATAGCCTACACTGATTTAAAAATATAGAAAATATAGAAACAGTGGAGGAGTTTGAGGCAATCACATCCTTAATTACATCTGTCGCAGCCGTTCAAATTAGGCTATTGATTTTCTGTTTACAAACGTGTCTGACTTATTTATGAAAAAATACATTTTGAAATGAAAGCTACATTTTGAATAGTTTATTTAGCTTATTATATTATACTGTTTATGCTGAGACTGCTTTGCTTTTTGATACCTTTCTGTGTGTGGGCTTTGCACACTGTCAAGGGAAAGAGGCGGTGGTTGAAAAAAGTCTTTCGACCGCTTATTAAGTTCACTCTTTGCTTATAATGGTTTATTTGTTTCCCAGTATCATTTTCTTAATTTAGAAGACAGTTTTGTTCATTTTTGAATTGTAAAATAAATACAATAATTTTGTAAGTTTCAGGTTTTTGAAATTATTGGAAGCGAGTTGAGCTGACCTCGCCTGCTGTACCATATATGTACTGTACTGTATATTGGTGAAACATAACACTTTCTAAAGGTTACTGTACAGTGGCGGCGACTAGCGTCAGGAGCTGAAACATCACTACGGTAGAGCTAAGAAGGTTCTACGAGCGCTTCAGACCAACCTTACCAACGAATGACGTACGAAAGAGATTCGTCGCAAAGAACGTTTCGGGAAACACGCAAGATATTAAGGAAGAATTTTAAGTAGAGGTTACGAATGACGTAGCATTAAGAAGGTTTCGGGAAACCGGGCCATGGTCAGTAGCACCACAACTTCTCACCTTTTAGCCACCGTCTCCCTGAAACCAGTATCTCTATCCCTTTCCTGAACAGTGTTTCAAATTGTTCAAATCCAGGGTCCTCAAAGCGAGTATTTCATATTGTGTGTGTGGGGGTGTGTGCTTATTGTTGTGCGTTATGCAGGTGATCTTGAACTGTTCAGCACTTCAGTCCCTGCTCCATCTCGTCAGCAGCACCAAGGAGTCCATCAAGAAGGAGGCCTGCTGGACCATCTCCAACATCACGGCAGGCAACCGAGCACAGATCCAGGTGGGACACCACCTAGTTTCTAGATCAGACCCTGGGACAATCCTATCAGCCCATGAAATCAGTCCCAGTGAGGTAGTTTCCACTAGTAGCTTGTATGTAGCTACTACCCATTCATCTCTTTGTGTAAAACTGATGTAAGAAATGTAGTGTTCAATCGTAATACTTCATTAGCCATCAATCTCCCGCACATCCATATGCATATGGATGAGGAAAAACTGAAAACTGCCCAGGTTGGGGAAACCGCCCAGCACTGATTGGTGAACGTGAGCAAGAACAGCCAATGTGCCATCATGACTTTCAAGTGACTAATCCCAGGCTCTGTCTGTCTGTCTCCCTCTCTCTGTCTCGCTCCCTCTCTCCAGTTGGTGATGGATGCAGGACTGATGCCCCCCCTCATCGCCATCCTGCAGGTGGCAGAGTTCCGGACACGTAAGGAGGCGGCCTGGGCCGTCACCAACGCTACCTCCGGGGGTTCTGCAGAGCAGATCAGGTCGGTCTCACCGTGACAACGTTAACACATCTGGTTCAGGTGCCCAAGGAACCCTGGTTGTAGAGTACATCACATACGTTACTTTGGTTACTCTGTGGTTAATACCTCAGGGTTAGGGTTACTGGCTGTTCAGTTCAATGAGTGTTCAATGAGTCATCGGGTAAATCAATTCCCATTCCCTGTCCTCCCCTGCAGGCACCTGGTGGGCCTGGGCTGCATCGGCCCGCTGTGTGACCTTCTGACCCTGATGGACTCCAAGATTGTGCAGGTGGCGCTGAACGGCCTGGAGAACGTGCTGCGCCTGGGGGAGCAGGAGGCCAAGAGAGGAGGGGGCATCAACCCCTACTGTGCTCTCATAGAGGAGGCTTATGGTGGGACCCGCACACACACAGCATCCATATACCACCAACACTTGTATTGCACTGACTGTTTCTGTTTATGATATAAGGACGGTCTAGTGGTTAGGCTGTCTGCAGTCTACCTGTAGGAACCGACTCCTTAATGAGTAGCTGTAGATTGGATACAATGTCATTATTATATTGTATTAGATCTACAGTGACCAAAATACAATATCATAACATCTATTTACTGTTATGATTCATAAGAGTAAATAGATCACCTACAACAATTGACCTGCTTTAAGGTGCACTAATCGCACACTGAATATGACACTGATGTCACCCAACCGCATTAACGTGTTACCTCCCCCCTCCATGTCCCTCTCTCCCCCCTCTCCCCCCTCCATGTCCCTCTCTCCCCCCTCCTCACCCTCCATGCCTCTCCCCCTCTCCCCCCTCCATGCCTCTCCCCCTCTCCCCCCTCCATGCCTCTCCCCCTCTCCCCCTCTTCACCCTCCATGCCTCTCCCCCCCTCCCCCCTCCATGCCTCTCCCCCCTCTCCCCCCTCCATGCCTCTCCCCCTCTCCTCCCTCCATGCCTCTCCCCCTCTCCCCCTCTTCACCCTCCATGCCTCTCCCCCCCTCCCCCCTCCATGCCTCTCCCCCTCTTCACCCTCCATGCCTCTCCCCCTCTCCCCCCTCCATGCCTCCCCCCCTCTCCCCCCAGGCCTGGACAAGCTGGACTTCCTGCAGCACCATGAGAACAAGGAGATCTACCAGAAGGCGTTCGACCTGAACGAGCGCTACTTCAGCCCCGAGGACGAGGACCCGGTGCTGGCCCCCGCCGTGGACATGCAGCAGCAGCAGTTCCTCTTCCAGCAGTGTGAGGGCCCCGTGGAGGGCTTCCAGCTATAATGCACCTCCTGCTCCGACTCCTGCTCCGCTCCGCCATCCATCCATCGTCTTCATCACCTCTGTGCTTCTCCTCGTCCTCCTCCAGCCAGGGCAGAACCGCGGTCCCCTCGACTCCCACAGATTGTTCCAGATTATTTGCGGTATGGTTCGTCTGCAGTCATACTCCTAGTGGACCTCACCCTGCCCGGCGGACCGCGCGTGTGCCAGCTTGCAACAGGAACGGCGTAGTGCTTTGCCATCGCCGCCAGTCCTCCCCCACTACCACCTAACGCCCCACAAGACCCCCCCCCCTGGGTCTCCACCAGCGATCTTAGATTGGTGGAGGATTCCCCCTCTCCTGGTGAAGAGGGATTTGGCAATAACCGCTTGTCTGATTGAACTGCAGGTGTCGACTCTAGAGACAGACAGACAGACAAACATACAGACGTGAATTTCCATTTGAGTTAATTTCCCCCAGGACGACCCCAAGAGAAGGCACTCTTAACCACTGGGCGGTGATGAGTGACTCCATGCATCGCCGTGGTCACCAGACTTATAACGCCACGGTCCGTTGAACCGTGGCTGGTCCCCCCTCCCCAAAGACTGGACTGACCGTATTCCACTAGCAGCACCTACAGGACAGAACGGAGGTGGCCTCCCTACCTCTCCTCTCTAGCCGTCCGTCGGCTACCGTTTGGCTGGAGTGAACGCATTAGGATCTCGATGGGTGTTTGGTGAAAGGAGCCCAGCTTGTTTCTCCGTTCTCATTGGGTGTCAATTTTGGATCCCACACCATGCATTCCTTCTTCCAGTAACCGCTCCTCTCACAGCCGGCTCCCCACACTGCATGAGGAGCCGGTGGCGCGCGTCCTCCCATGGAGCTCCAATCTTCCCTGCACTGAGACTAATGGACACTGAACAGAGACTAGGACCAGGTGTGAACCAGACGCCTGCTACACAGCAGAGCCATACGGGGGGCGGGTGGCAATTTTTATTTCAATAACTGGGCCATAATCCCATTTCATTTTTTTAGCACTTTAGTTTGGGCCTCCTGACTGTCGGTAGTTTCTAAATGCTTGATCCCGTTTTGATTGTTTGACGTTGTTGGCACGTCACCCCACCGATCCTCTCAGGAAGTGAGGCATTAACGGCACGTGGTGAAGCAGGCCCTCGTTCCGCCCCTCCCTGATCCCAACCCTGGACCTGACCTGGAGTCCATCGAGGACTTGGCCTGCTCACATAGCAACTAGGTTCTCCAGTTGGGCCACTTTCCAAAACAAACAACAACCAGTGACAGAAAACTCTACCAATGAAAAATCAGATTCAAATTTTTTATTTTGTCTTTTAGGCGTCAAGAAAATCCAAACTGTCAGCTTCCTGGGTTGTTCAGGTAACATGAGCAAGTTTGGGCTTGCCAAATTATTCATACTCACAAGCTTATCCTAATTTATATTTCAACGTGTTCTTTTTAAATCATGATTTTAAAGTTGATATTATTAACACAGCACATCTTTATCAGGTAGGCCTCTCCACGCTACCATGCCCTTTTCTCCCCTCATAAATTGAGTTGTTTCCTCAATCCAGATTTAACTTTTCTGATGATTTTCATCTTTGAACAAAACTCAATCATTGTCAAGGCCTTTTTGTGGTTTGTCATTTTGCAAATTGCGTGTTCTACCATGTTCATTATGCCATTAAGTTTGTGCAACTGTCCTGTTTTAACTATTTGCATAAAAGCTGTTTCATGAATGACTGCTTGGGAGTTTAGTTTTATGGTGTAATATGAAATGTCAAACATTGTAAATATTTTATGTGAACATGAAATTGGTTCTATCACACGTTACATTGACCACACCCAAGTAATCAGTCATTTAACACTACGGTTTGTCAGCATTCAAGTTGAAAACCTTGTTTTATTGGTGTGATCACTGTCAACTCGGACCGACTAGACAATAGGAACTTGCCAAAAGTAAAATACCCAGTATCAGTTCTGATCCATTTCTCAGGGTTTTCAGATGAAAACTAAATAATTTCAACAGCAGTTGGTTTTGCTGTATGAGGCAGGGGGAGAAAATGCCATGGGTTTTAATATTAGTGACAACTACAGAAACAGGAACAAAGGACACCTTTTGGTCGGGGGCGGGAATCTGCAACCAAAAAGCAGATCCATGGAAAACACTGGAGGAACGGGACCATGAATTAGCATCACCCTGACACTTGACAGTGTGTGAGCAGTGAGTGTGTACACATCTGGAGCCTGTGTTGTGGAGTGATATAAAGGTTGTGTAACACTGGGATATTTTGGCTATTTTGATATTGGCATATTTTCTACAATTAAAGCATGGCGCCCTTATACAGTGCTAGGATACTAGGTGCTATTAGCATTGGGCCGTTATCACAAACGGCTCTTCCCATCTCCACATAGCCTGAATATATATAATTTTTTTTTTTAAGCAGACTTAAATAACCGGAGAGGAGATCATTTAGTAGGTAGAACATGGCCTGGTCATTGGGCCTTTCCAGACATGGCGGCGGCGCTAGCAGCCTCCTGCTGCTGCAGCTGGAACTCCTGTCTCCACTTGGCCTTCTTCTCCATGTTCTGGCCCGTCAGAGACTCATGTCGGCCCGCCGCCTGCCCACCGCCACAGGGAAACCAGGTGAGGGGCCAAATGGATACTGCCATACTTGACACCATTGTAGTTATTGTACAGATATCAGGTCAGCACTGTTCAACATGTATAGATCAGTGTAGTCCATCGTTCCTCATGAACTTGGAAGAAGAAGACCATCTAGAACATTGTTTGCTCCGAGGAGGCAGTTTACCAAACCAACACAGACTCTTACCCGTTTGCCTAAAATGACCGTAATCAAGCAGGCTGCTATTGTGGTCGCCATCATGATGTAGCACGCCTTCACTCTCATCCGGTTCCTTGAGGCATCGATCATCTCAAACCTGGAGCACAGCAACAGAGTGAACCACTGTTAAATTAATCATGAAACACCTGCCTCACTGACATCCCATTTAGCCATTTATTGCAGACGCCTTTATTCAAATAAATGACTTAACAGTTGAAGCTGAGAACAAGCATGAAAATTAGGCAATCTTGGCCAAACTGATAACAATGTAGTATTTCTCCACTTGCTTAGGGCAAAATAAGTGCAAAGATCTTGGACAAGTGTCTAATAAATTCAGAGCCCCATGTTATACAGGACGAGCTGGGTGTGGGGTCTTGTGATAATCATCCATCAAAACAGGAGATCTGGTCTACTGATCTCTCCCTGCGCAGGAGCCAAGTTAATTACCACCAGTTGCAGACAAGGGGCCTTGTTTGAAATACAGTCGCCCAGAAGCACCATACACTGGAACTGCATTAAACCAATTAGAAGTGTAGATTGGCGTAGATGTAACTTGATTGAATCTTATAAACCAATAGAATGCTAGACGTGAGCAGGTCTGATGTAAATAGGAAAGTACACTCACGACACAAACTCTGGGATCTGGTCGACGGTCTTGAAGCGCCCAGACCAGATCAGAATCTTTTTATCCATGTCTGAGGGTCTGTACCCGGGCAGTTTGAACCCCAGGTGGGCTGCAGGACACAGATTACCAGTAAGACCTGGGCCCCATTTCCCGAAAGCATCGTTAGCTAACAACGTTAAAACCCTTGTACAATCATCGCAGTTTTCAGACCGTTTCCCGAAAGCATTGTTACGTAACAACGTCGTTAAAACCCTTGTAGCCAACGACGGCTCCAGGGGTACTCGTAGAGCACTAAGAGGCATCGTTACCTTAGCCTCAGTGGAGTCACCAGCTGGACATTCCGTGTATTGGATGTGTTTTATTAAAACACATCCAATACCACGGAATGTCCCGCTGGCGCTATTTCACAATACCCCAAAAACAGTGGTTACCGCCGATATATTACTCGTAGACTACTGTTAGATTTAAACAGCAAAGACAGAGACATGTTAGAAGTCAACAATAATATATCTTAGCGCAGTCGAAATGTACCGATCAAACGCCACATCACAAGACAACCTTATCACAAGGCATATAATAAAATCGAATGATTCCATTGCTCGTGTGTGAGGTCGCTTGCAAGCTGCACTTGCTGTCTCCCTCTGATTTTAATTCATCCATCGTGGTTAAAATGTCCTCATATTGATCAATGACAGACGACATACTGTAGGCTACATGAATCATGCTGAGACCAGCGGGTGTCGGATAATTTCTTTTTTGTTGCGATAGTTTGCCATAAAGCACTGTAGGCGCATCGGTGAGGCTGTGATGAAGTTCACTATTTATTGGACTGTGTCTAGACAGTTACGAACATCCCTGACCTTAGTGCACAGTCGCCAAGTTGAGAGCGTGGTTTCTGCAGTGAATGTAGACTGCTGCGGGAAACTGTGCTGCGATGCGTGCCTTTCTCGCTTACATTGCCCGCACCATCATACCCCTGCCCAACAATATGGGCAGGAATCGATCTAGACCAGCAACAGCAATAGCGGTGTCAATGCCTCTGCGTTTGAATGATAATGAATGAATGGAACGTTGCATTTTAAATGTTGACACCAAAGTTTCTAGAGAGCGCGCGGCACGCCAATCACTGAATGATTGAATGAAACCTTCTGCGGAATCAGAGAAAGTCTGCCCTCTTTGCGGCGCAAAGCATGTTTCAGAAATCAGCACATTTAAATAAATGCTATAGTTGTCACACAGACACATGCTATTTTTTGTGTACGCACGGTGCGTTCAGGATTAGGACTGATATAGCATATGTCTGCCTAGACCTAATCAATTGTGTTTTAATATTTGTAGCATTCATATTAGTCAATTCTTTTCGTGGGCTACTCTGTTGTTGGCCTTGATGGGGAGATATTTTTTTGCTGCCAAAAAATTTAGTTCAATCCAACAACATTCCTGCGTCTTCCCCTCCTACCGAGCCCATTTCAGCACCGTGTCAGTAGACAGCTACAAGCCTACAACGTCGTAAGAGCAGAGCACGCGCGTTCATGTTAAGAGGAGTTTCGGGAAACGCTCGAAAAAAGTTACGATGCATTGTAAAATCCATCGTAAGAATGATCGTACGAGCGTGGATCCATCGTTATCGGGAAACGGGGACCAGGAGGAGGCAGTGTGTTTATCAATGCCCTTCATCATTACAATGCCTTTCTCACAGGACACATTAGGGGGATCCCACAACTCTAAACCGTCAAATTATATACCAGGGAGAAGTCCCAAGAATAGGCAAAATATTGGCGTCTATGGACTAAATAATCCAGGACAGGCAACCAGTTTGACTCATGTTTAGACTTCCTCTGTTCGGTTCATGATCCTAAGGGACAACAAGGGAAGTTTACACAGCTTCAATGTCAATAGCAAGCACCAAATAATCACAGACGGATGGCCTGTATGAATAAACAACTGTGGACCTTTTTCCAATTGCATTAGAAAAACAAGGAAAGGTCATGCACGAATATAAGGATGTGTATTTCTTTGCATCTTAATACATTTTCGTATGAGAAAAGGCTGGCGAAACGGCTGAATAAGAAGCTGTTAGGGGCTACTTGTGCCGTGTGTGAGAACCCAACTGTTGGCAGGAGCTGTCGCTGGAGGTTCCGCTTTGGTCTCCTGGGGTTTACTACACAACGTTCTCCTGCTCACCTCCACCACCTGCCTGCGCCACTGACCTGCACAGAAACCAACAGTGAGCGGAGTCCCGTAGAGCAAAATGTAACTGTCCATGCCCAAACCCCAGAGTGCCACCTACAATAGCCATGACTATGCATTTATCATTTTAGCCCCTTCTTCTCGGTTGGTGTTTTTGACCAACACAGTCTCGCTCCGAGAACGTCAAATTCCGACTAGTGGCAAGGGCACTTCAGCGTCAGTCACTGACGGGAAAGGTACCCTTTGGCGCCCCCTGCAGACGGAGAAGGGGCTCAATTCACTACAATGTAATGCCATCCCCGTCGATGTTCAGACCGGGTGCTCCAGCAGCCCATTCACTCCTGTATTAACCCGACTACGGCTCTAGATGTTGTGAGCATCTTTCCTATTGGATAGTTATTAGGATTTTTTAATGTGAAAATGGCGGACATACTAATATACAATAACATGGTTGCTATGACGGTTGCTATGGACGCTGAAACCAGCAGCTCGCGTGCCGTTTAATCATGGCAAACATCAAAATGTTTGTCTTTGCTGATAATGTTATTTTATGTAACCGTGAAATTATGTTCTCTTATTAACGTGAAATCAGGAAGTTTTGACGAGTTTTCAGTGAGTTTTCAGTGTTGATTCTCGCCCACCCATCTTGTATTTAATAAACCATTTTCGTTGCTTCGAGGAGGTCTAGTGGTCTCTGTATATAATAAATAAATGAATAAACATATATATAAATATGTATATATAAAAATTAAATAATGGCCAGGTCGTGTAGTCGATGGCAACCACCATAGCGCCATAGAATCCTGCGCAGCCTGCCCCATATTCTGTCTAAAATAATCTCCCGATTTAAATGTTTTTTGGAGAAAAGAAGCTTTGTGTTATGTGTAGGACAGTTAGCTGAGTTCACCACATGTGTTTTAACATGTGTAGGTCAAAAGGTCAGGCCGCATAATAGATTTATAGCATTTAACATTAAAAAATTGTATAAAATCAAAGGATGTTTTTTGGGAGAAAAGAAGCTTTGTGTTATGTGTAGGGCAGTGAGCTGAGTTCACCCTATGTGTTTTGACATGGGTAAGTCAAAAAGTGAAGCCGCATAATAGAGTTAAAGCATTTATCAACGTTAAAGTGGTAGAAAATCAAAATATGTTTTTGTTTTTTGTTTTTTACAAAAGAAGCTTTGTGTTATATAGACAGGTCTTGTATTAACACGTCAAAGTTGGTTTGACACAAATTCGTCCATTGAAGCTAGTGCTAAATAGATTTTTTCGAATGTGTCGAATATCCAACGTCCAATATAAAACCAACTTTACCAAACATCGACGGAGATGACATTACGTTGTAGTGAATTGAATCCCTTCTCCGTCTGCAGGCGACGCTAAAGTGCCCTCGCCACAAGTCGGGATTTGACGTTCTCGGAGTGAGACTGGTTGTGTTTTTGACAGCTGGGCCGTTTATTACATTATTTTGGTACATCACAAATTGCGTGGTGCAGGTGAACGCCAAGTTAACCAATCCAAGTAGAACGTTAATCCTTGTATAAATGAACCGATCAACTTGTGGAATGAGCCAACACAGGATGTGGCCAACATAATGTCACCACCAGGACCAGTGTCACCACCACGATGAACCATTAATACATACCAAGTTACGTATTTTGTAGTTACTTTCAATCTCCTCAATAAAGTAACACGAGATTATAATCCCAATAAACGAGCACAAAACACATGAAAAACCAGCAGATAGCGATATGAAACTTATTGTATATGGGGTTATAGCAGAGATAGTAGAACGACCTCAACAACACACGGACACACACGGGGCTCGAACCTGCGACGCTGAGGAGACTCCGACCTCTCATCATGTTCATGTATGCAGAGGACTCTAAAACTTGCAGTGGGAATAAACCAGTGGACTGCTGCCAGTGGGAGAGAGGAGCAGTCGGACTGGAGACCAGTTAATGTTTTTGTTATGACATACCAAGAGCAGGACGAAGGACCCCTGGGATACGGGGTGGTGTCAGCAGTGCCTTGTTAGAATGATACGTTTAATTCATCCACGGCATGGAGGATAAAGCTGTATCAATTGTAACCAAGTATTGTGTTTCAAGCTGCTATACATGTTGAAGAGAATAATAATCATAATGCGTATCTCATGTATTTGTAGACCTGTGTTTGATAACGGAACGAGATACTTGCCTTCAAACATTTACGGTAGATCATATAATTACATACATGTACATATATTTAATAAGCCACAAATTATAAACACATAAACGAAGGACTTTAATAATTATAAGATAGGATATAGTGACTAAACTAGGTTTAGGCATTATATTCGGACACCTCGTGAAGGACCCCGGCTGCATTAACCATGGCGGCGCCCAGTGAACCTTTAAACTGTGAGGACTTCTCAATGTTTCAGGTAATAAAATATATATTAGTACCAAAGTCTGATGAAAAGTCTCCTGAAAACATGCACGTAAATGCAGACTTTACGGCCCAGTCGTATCTTTTCCTGAATGAAATATCCTTTATTCTTTATTCTGGAAATCCAATGTTGTGTAACCCGGTCTTAAATTATAAATGTGAAGAAAAGTAATGGTTTTATGGATCATCATTGAAGGCTATCTATAAATACATGTGCGCATACATGTGTTAAAATGTACCCATGAACACCAACGTCATGGTCACGACTATCGTTCTTCAATTTCTCCCTGGTCTAGTTTAAAGGTCCCATGGCATGCTACTTTATGGATGCTTTTATATAGGTGTTAGTGGGCCCCTAATACGGTATTTGAAGACGTTCAAGAAATTCAGCCATGGTGCAGAGTTACAGTTGTGTTTACAGCACTCCGGGTGCTCCGGCAGGAGTCCTGGAGCTCTATATTTATAAGAGACAGCAGAGAGAGGGGTCGTGTTTCCCGAAGCTCCGCTAGACAGTGGCAAAAACTACTTAATTCATCGTTCAGGTCTACTTTATTTTATTTTATTTCATGATCATAATACTTAAGAATATATAGTTTGTTTCTGTCAACCTCAATTGCTCGATTCAACAATACTTTTTGGCCGCCCCTCGGCGGCGGGGCTCCGGCGGACAATCCCGGGCAACAATCCTTTTCTCCTCCATGTCGCGGTTCCCAATTCCTTCTCAACCATGGCCGAGATAACTCCCACTACAAGTCTAGTTGTGGAAATACCAGAGATGTCAGAGAACCCGACACAGTCTAGTCCTTTCACCAAATGGGAGCTTTACGCAAGCTTGCGTTATTGTGTTTTTATTGAGTGTTATGCGCCATAACACCAACAGCAGAACGGTTATCCAAATAACAAAGAAGTGTACAACACTTGCGTTAGTGTGTGTATTCACACGTACACATGTGCTGCTCATTGTCTTTCTCGTTGGCGGGCCAAATTCTCTGGGCGGGCAAAGCAGAGAAAGGGGAGACCCGGCCCCTCATGACTAGCCTAGTCCTAACTAGACCTTTGTACTCATTTCATACTGTTGTGGATTTTGGTCCAGAAAAGGCCGCCGAGACAGGATCGCTTTTAACTCACTTTATTTGGTTAAGGTTATTGGTCTATTGTCTATGAAACAAAAGGAGAGGGATCGTAAATAACACGCGCGGAGCGTCTCAGAGCTTAGCATGCAGGAAGATACGCCGCTGAGAGATTCTGTCTTCCAAAGGCGGAGTCTGAGTTTATGTATCCCAGGTGTTCTTCTTTGGGTTTTCTCACTTCCTGTGTGTGTCCGTTGCTGCCCCTAGTGTAAATGTTTTATAACTTTGTCAATTGTGTTCAGTGCTGCCCTCAGGCGATTAGGAGGGGAAATTACCTCTAAACTATGCTTGGTGCTACTGGATATGGCTATGTGAGAGTATTACAGTAAAAATGTATCGCTAGGGAATATTACAATTAAAAAATGTCACAATACATACCGATGGTCTAGAACTGCTATAGAGACAAACATTGCTCACTTGAAGGCGGGTGCTGTTGAAGTTTAAAACCTATTGGCTCTTCCCAGTGCCACTCCGGATCCGCCTTAACCAATCGCTAACGTTTGGTCGTGACGTATTTCATGCTTAGCAAACTCCTTCACCACTAACGGAGCCAGCTGGAAAATTAAACTTTTCCCGAATCCCGTGGGAAGAAACGCCACAACATCTTCACCACCAACAAAACTAAGCAAAGCCTGTTCCTGCTCCAGCTTTAATTTATGGATATTCGGCAGAGTTTCCACAACAGACCGAATAGCTTCGTTAGCATCTTTCTCCATGGTCTTCCTGCTGCTTCCTGGTATTCGTTTGACTACAAGTGAAACTCGCGCATGACCTGTACGTCACTGTTCTCAGGCCGCGCCTCCTGTTCGCTGATTGGAGGGACAAACTTGAGGGAAAAGAAATCATTCGAACATGCACTACTCCCAGACCGAAGTACTGAAGGGAAATGAATATTGACCAGAAGTACGGAGGCGGGCGGAACCAGGCTACCTCATGACGACATATGGGGCCAAATTCCAAATCGGCGCTTTAATCTTTTCAAAGGCGGAGGGAGCAGGATACCTAGTTTTACACATAACGCCATTTCTAGCCACTGGGGGACCACAGGCAGGCTAGGGGAACTCATATTTATGTTAGCAAACCTCATAAAGGGAGATGTTCATGCCATGGGACCTTTTAAGACGTGGAATTATAGGTGCTCCATGCACCGTGTTGCAAAAGGAAGTCATTGTCCCCGATCTACTTTTATTTTATCTAAAAAACGTACAGAGCAATGTCACTTCTCAAGACGGTAACTGAGTGGTCGTGGTGTTCTGTCTTATCTCTTGTTTTGGATCCCCTCTATAAGAAAAAGAAAGCAGCGAGCTCGGGAATCTGTGTGCCTCAAGGCAGTACAATCAGAGAGATTGAACATTTATTCACATACATAAAGCATGTCTACATTTTGTTCAAGGGAAAATCTCTCACCTGGCGTGTGAGTCCAGACGGCAATCCTCCACCGCTTTAGAACAGCACTGAGAGTCTCAGGGCTAAGGTTAAGGTTAAGGTTAAGTGGGGTCAAATGGACACAAACAAAGAAGTTTAAATTGACCAGCAAAGATGGTAATGATACATGGATGACACAACACATCCTTGATGATAATGCATGGGTGGCTCCCCTGGGAATCAAACCCACTGGCAGTGTTGATGACGCTTAACCAGTTGAGCTTGAAGCGTGTGCGTGTGTGTTTGTGTGTTCAGGATGCCCTGAGGGTGATCCGGACCATCGACGACCGCATCGTCCATTCCCTGAACACGAGTGTCCCCACCGTCTCCTTCTCTGGCAGAGTGGACGCCACTCAGACATGTGAAAAACTCTACCAAACGGTCAGCATGGATATCACTAGAATGATGGGTTTTATTTCAACCTTTATTTCTGTCTGCCTGTCTCTAGATGATTGCCAATGCTATTGTGAAAACGTTTTGCTGCTTTTCATTGCGTTCTGCAGATGATTGAGGCCCATCTGAGCAGAGACAAAGCCATCAAGGCGTGTATAGCCCAAACCTCTGAGGCAATGGGACACTTGAGAGAAGAAAGGACAAAAGATGCTGACAACCTTGCAGTACTTAAACAACTTAGAAAAGAGCAAACCAAGGTAATCCCTCATTCCAACACAAGAGGACACCACAGAGCCAAGGTTGCAACGCAACTGACGAGAGAAGTTAACTCAACCTTCCACATTCGATTTTTTTCAATATCCGCTCATGTTGAGTGAATTGGAGTTGGAGTCTCTAAAAGTCTTTCCTCAGAACCGTAAAGGTTATTGTCTGTTTCAACAAATGGAGTCTGTCCTCCACTAAAATTTGGGGTTCATCTGCTGATGCAAACAACACACTAAAACACCCATTCTGAAATCCATGAGGGCACAATGGCCTTGAAGGAATGACAATCTCACAACATCATCTTGTTCCTACACATAAGAGGTGTTTCTTTCCATTGTTGATCTTTCCTTCTCTCCTTCCAGTTGAAGCTCATGCAGTCAGAGTTGAATGTTGAGGAGGTGATCAATGACAGAAGTCTGAAGGTAACATTCTCTCAAACATATTGAACCATCCATTTAAAATGAATAGGCCATAGCCACTCAGTCAATGTATGACTGTTGTTGAATTCCCTGATGATTTCAGGGGAACTCTTTCACTTTTCGATCCATTTGATTTAATTTATCCTCACTGATTCTTCAATGTAGGTTTTCAATGAAAGATGTAGAACTCACTACACGCCCCCTAAGGTGAAGTGACTTGAGTCCAGAGTTCAGAGAGCTTCCCCAGACCAGCACTATACCCTACAAGACTGGAGCTACTGGGAGTGACTGGAGCCCGTCTGTTCTCCCAGCCCTCCCATCACAGCCCCCCCAATGTGGCCCCTCCTCTCGATCCAGAGAGCTGTTTGGACCCTAACCCTGTACTGCGATCCGTTGTATGAAAAATTGATTTATTTTATATAAATATATACATAATTAAATGCCTTCCAGCGCTTTCTGTGATATAAGCCCCCTCCTCCAGAAATGATGATGATGATGAAGAAGATGGAGGTAGAATTGTTCGGTTTTTTAAAAGAGACATGACATGTCATCGCCATCATCATACCATTGGAGGAATAACCTTTGAAGTGGAATTGATCACAATAATCCATCCCCCTCCCACCCTTAGGCTCATCCCCTCATATCAAACTGATCTACAGTCTGTAAATATTAAGGACTGGTCAGAGGATGCTTGCCTGTCTGGACTGCACAGACTGGGATATGTTTAAGGACTCATGGGGCCTCTACGGATTCTCTTTTTTTGCATAGGAAATTTACTTTCCTAAGGAGATGACCCGGAAGTACTTGGAGGAAAGATGGTTTGAATTCTAAAAATGCTTAGGAAAGGAGCCTCGATGCATCCTTTAAGCCTCCTTTAGCAAAGGTTACTCCTGACCAACCTTTACGAAAGGAAAGGAGATATTGGTATCCCATAATCCTTTACGGCGGCAATATAAAAAAAAACACCACGACGAAGTTTACCGACTACGCGAAGACGCATGAAAGACGCGGTAAAGCAGAAGAAGAGAAGAAAATAAAATTGATAATAATGGATACCAATTCCAGAAACATACTTATTTGAATCTAAATGAATTCATTTTATGCTGGTTAGTAAGCACATAATATACACCATAAGAAAAGAAAATGCCAACTTCACATTTAAGCAAGACTACTGGGGGCAGGTCATCCCTATGTTCCCTGGGTCCTATGTTCCCCGCTTTGTATTAAATTACTTAAAGGGGGAGAAGTGTTTTAGACTGAATTAGTGTTGCACTCATTTATATCCGGCACCCTGAATACTTCAGAACAAAGGATGGATTGAATAATTGAAGTGATATATAGGCCTACACAAACAAATCATAAGTCAAAACAGGCTACATTTGACAGAATTATAAAAGGTATAAGTAATAAAGTTAATATGAAGAGCCGTTTGGGAGCCAAAAGAGCTGGCTCTTGTTGGTGAGCCGATCCAAATGATCCGGATCACTAAAAAGAGCCGTAATTCCCATGACTACTGAGCTGTAACCAGAGGGCCTGTGAAGTGAGGGCGGTAATAATGACATTAAGGTCCCAATGCAGATTGGGATGTTAAAAACTTTTTCTTGTGCTCATTTAATTTTCTACCACACACCAAGCTAGGATGAAATTAATGTTACTTAACAATACAAATATATTAATTAAGACAATGCAGTAATAAGCAGCCTTACGTTACAACACACTGAAGTCTGATAAGATCTGCTGTTTACACACAGAGACAGTCAAAGTCTTTATTTTACTTTAAAGATGTTCACTTGGTTTCATGAAGGTGACAATGAAACACTCACAATAGACAGACTTCCTATTATATCAGCCAAATAATGTTACAATATCATCAAATTTTGTTTTTATGAAGGCCGAAAGGTTTGACCTTCAGGTTACAATCCATCTCAGCCCTCATGTTAACCAATGGTGGACTGGGACAAGAACTGACCCGCACCATCTTCATTTTTATCCAACCAAAAGCTTCAATTGCAATACCTAAAAAAAAAAGTCCCCAGAAGGTTGTGCAGAGAGCCACGCCCCACTAGAAGCTCTGCCTGGTCCCAGCGGACCACATGGGGACTGAATGTTAACTACCGCAACACAACAGAGGTTATGGTCGCACAACGCCCCCCGCCTCAACATACACACATGCTAGTCACACAGGCTTCTGTGGACGTTTGAAGATATCAATCACAACACATGTTCAGAGCTGCAGCCTCCTTCTCCCTGAGTAAGGCTGCTGATGTGGGAGGGAGGGATACTGAATTTGAAAATATAAATGGAAAATTGCACACACTGGAAATAGAAGCTCATGCAGACTATATACTCTCTAGGGTCCTCTAGGGGGGCAGAGATGGAAGAGGACAATAAGAGGATGATAGAAGGAGGATGTGATTGACCCATGATTCCATGCCCTCTGTCTGGTCTCAACTCTGGGCAGTGGAGACAGAAGGGCCCCTGAACTAACCAGGGACCTGTTGAGTTCCCCTGGGGCCCCTCTGGCGCCTCCTGGGGTCGTACAGGGTGGGGTCCAGGTGGTCCCACCCGGATTTCTTTTTTTGGTTCTCTTCAAAGTGGACGAGGGGGAGGTGCGGTGACCTCTGACCTCGGGGGTCTCCTCGTGGCGTGTGGGTGTGGCGGTGCTGTTCTCAGCGACGGGACAGGGGGGGTGGGGGGTGTTAGTCATCTGCGGCATGTTTTAACGGAGGACTTCCATCCCACGAGGACACAGGAAAGGTCTTCTTCCCCCGCTTCTGGACGTGGTCCTCGTTACGCCTCTCCAGCGCCTCGATCTGAGGGACAAACTGAGATCATCAAACTCCACAACATGGGATCATCTCACACAACAACATGGGATCATCTCACACCACAACATGGGATCATCTCACTCCACAACATGGGATCATCTCACACCACAACATGGGATCATCTCACACCACAACATGGGATCATCTCACACCACAACATGGGATCATCTCACACCACAACATGGGATCATCTCACACCACAACATGGGATCATCTCACACCACAACATGGGATCATCTCACACCACAACATGGGATCATCTCACACCACAACATGGGATCATCTCACACCACAACATGGGATCATCTCACACCACAACATGGGATCATCCAACACCACAACATGGGATCATCTCACACCACAACATGGGATCATCTCACACAACAACATGGGATCATCTCACTCCACAACATGGGATCATCTCACACCACAACATGGGATCATCTCACTCCACAACATGGGATCATCTCACACCACAACATGGGATCATCTCACTCCACAACATGGGATCATCTCACACCACAACATGGGATCATCTCACACCACAACATGGGATCATCTCACACAACAACATGGGATCATCTCACACCACAACATGGGATCATCTCACACCACAACATGGGATCATCTCACACAACAACATGGGATCATCTCACACAACAACATGGGTCTCCCATGGGATCATATAAATGGTTACGAAGATATGAAATTATACATATGGTTATGGAGATATGAAATTAGCCAGTGAGATATATATGGTTATAGAGAGATGAAATTACCCATATCGTGATATATATGGTTATGGAGATATGATGACCCATATTGTGATATATATGGTTAGAGATATGAAATGACCCACATAATGACAGAGGATTTGTCTGTATCTCTCAGATGTTCATAAAAGGAAGCCATCACTCCATGTTGAAGTCATGATACCGAAGGTAGGATGGTAGGGCTCTAGTCATCTCTCATGATACGACTGTAGGATGGTAGGGCTCTAGTCATCTCTAATGATACAACCGTAGGATGGTAGGGCTCTAGTCATCTCTCATGATACGACCGTAGGATGGTAGGGCTCTAGTCATCTCTAATGGTACGACCGTAGGATGGTAGGGCTCTAGTCATCTCTCATGGTACGACTGTAGGATGGTAGGGCTCTAGTCATCTCTCATGATACGACCGTAGGATGGTAGGGCTCTGGCAGTCCTCATGTTCCTTATGTCCCCAAGCGGACAACACCCAACAATAGGGGCCACCAGCATGGAGAGCTGAAGGTGCTCCTAGGTGTTGTACCTGAGCTAAGAACTCCGCCTCGTCCTCTTCGTTGATGGTGAGATTGAGTCCCGTCACACAGTTGAACAGCTCGTACACACTCATCGCCTCGACCACGCCCCTCTTCTGGAAGAACTGGACACACACACACACACACACACACACACACACACACACACACACACACACACACACACACACACACACACACACACACACACACACACACACACACACACACACACACACACACACTTTGCCATTTAACATTGAAACTGGTAGTTAAGGGGCTAATTATCGTGAGGCATGAATGTAGACCATCAATCACACCTCACTGAATAAGATGATAAATGTCAACCAATCAAAAGAGGGCGTTACCGTAGAAACATTTGTGCAGTCTCTGAAGAGGAACTGGAGTCCATGAGGATGGCTGGGCTCCACAGACTGACTGACGTCAATCAGCCACACCTAACACACGCACGCACACTTAGAGAGCGGCCAGGGGACGAGGCGGGACGCATGGGGAACCCTAACCCTCTAACCCTAACCCCCTAACCCTGCAGCTGAACCTACCTGGCCCTGGTGCCAGAGCATGTTGTATTCACTGAGGTCGGCGTGGACCAGGTTGCACTCCTGGTACAGCTGCTGCATCATCTGGAGGGAAGAGAGCGGCAGAGTCATCCTCCTCGTGTTCGGTCTGAGGAGCAGAATACTTAGGAAGGTCTGGCCCAACTCTCCCCCTTCCCCTAGATTTGAGCCCTAACCCTAGATTTGAGCCCTAACCCTACATTTTGCACGTTCCCGCGAAGGGGTAGGGTGTCCCAATACTTAGGGGAGTAAGGGGAAGTGCCAATTTTCCCTTAAAATCAACCCTTGAATGCTAGCCAGCTCGGGAGCTGACTTGCAGCTAAGGGCACTCAAAGCAAGTGTTCTTGTTAAGGGGAGAGAAATGGGACTGGGCCTAAGTCTTACTACTTTAAGTATTTACTATTTATTTACTATTTATATTATATATTGTGTATGTACTATTTATTTACTATTTAGTATTTACTACACTCCTAAGTCTTAGCCCTACCAGCCCTCCCAGAGCAGGATAGCCCCTACCTGCTCATTAAGCCGAGCTGAGTCCATCCTAACCTTAACCTTAACCTTAACCATCTCCCTTCAGGCCTTAGCCCAAACAGCGGACCGTTAGCCTTAGCCCAGACAGCCGACCGTTAGCATTAGCCCTAGTTCTGCCTCGTGGAACCTTTGCTCATGGGTAGAGCTTGAATAAGATTTCTTGAATGAAGAGATTCTACTAGAGGAGCAGGTAGTAGTGAATCATAGTAAGGTGGTGCTATTGGGCATACTGACCTGTAGGACCTGGTAGTACGCAGTCTTCATGTCTGCTGCACCCAGCATGGTGTCCTTGAGTTTGGGTGCGGGGACGTGGTCTTTACCAATGAAGGACAACACTAGGATGTGTTTCCTCAACAGGGCCACCTCTGGACAGGGGATCCCAGCCTTCTTCATTCTGAGAGGGAGGGAGGGGAGGAAGGGGCGGGAGGGAGGGACGAGAGGGAGGGACGAGAGGGAGGGAGGGACAAGAGGGAGAGAGGGAGGGAGGGACAAGAGGAAGGGAGGGACAAGAGGAAGAGAGGGAGGGAGGGACAAGAGGGAGGGAGGAGAGGAAGGGGAGGGAGGAAGGGACAAGAGGGAGGGAGTGACAAGAGAGAGGGAGGGACCAGAGGGGGGGGGACCAGAGTGAGGGGGGGACCAGAGTGAGGGGGGGACCAGAGTGAGGGGGGGACCAGAGTGAGGGGGGGACCAGAGGCAGGGACGAGAAGAAGGGAGGGACGAGAGGGAGAGGGGGATGGAGGGGAGGGACCAGAGGGAGGGAGGGACAAGAGGGAGGGAGGGATGGGATATGAGAGAGGAACAGTCTTCAGAGAGTTTATTTATGAGCAGTATTGGTAAAAGCTGAAGAAACATGGACTGATGCAGTATTAGTAGAATGAATACACAGCGTGGGTAGTGTCAGTGGCAGTACATCACCACCACTACCTGGCCAGGTTGTGCATCTCCTTCTCTGCCCACAGTCGGATGATCTTCCGTGGGTTGAGTTTGCTGAAGCGGTCCTTGAAGCGGTAGTCGTCTTTAATGTAGCGGTCCCGGTTCTTGAACTCATTCAGCGTGGTTTTGAACACCTTCAGCACCACCTCGTCTGGCACGGGCTGCTCCTCCAGCCTGGACACACACAGAACCAGGCTGATGACAGTCCTCCAGCCTGGACACACACAGAACCAGGCTGATGACAGTCCTCCAGCCTGGACACACACAGAACCAGGCTGATGACAGTCCTCCTCCAGCCTGGACACACACAGAACCAGGCTGATGACAGTCCTCCAGCCTGGACACACACAGAACCAGGCTGATGACAGTCCTCCAGCCTGGACACACACAGAACCAGGCTGATGACAGTCCTCCTCCAGCCTGGACACACTCAGAACCAGGCTGATGACAGTCCTCCAGCCTGGACACACACAGAACCAGGCTGATGACAGTCCTCCTCCAGGGGACTACAGGAGGACTAGTGCTGGCTGACTGTGTGTCTGCCTATTACAAGCCTCAATTGCCCCGCCTCCAGCAACGTGATTGGTCGAAATCCTGTCACCCCCAGACTGGTCTGCATCAAACTGTAGATATGAATCTAAAGTCTGAGTAGTGGACTAAACCCCTCCTTAGTGTGGCTAGACTCACTGGGAGTCTTTTTGGATTAAGTCTGATCAATGAACACATAGTAAGATGGAAGACATGGGGGAGTTGAAGCCCGTCTCTCTGCTCACGTACATCCCTCCGTTGGCGTGGAACACTACCGACTCCTTGCCGGTGCTGATGCAGCCGTTGATGCGCTCCAACGTGCCGGCACTCACCATCTTGTACATCAATAGACGGGTGCGGGGGTCAACTGCTTGCTCCTGGAGGAGAGAGAGAGAGACACAGACGGAGACACAGAGAGAGACAGAGACAGAGAGAGAGAGAGAGGGGGATGTTTATTTGTGGAAATGTGTTCCAGACCAAGAAGGGACCAAACCAAACATCCATCCTTTCTTTGGGTGATGTTGTTGCGTCTGTGCAGTCCGAGTGCAGGTCATCTCTCTGTGATGGTTCGTCTGTGAGGTGCAGTCCTAGTGCAGGTCATGTCTCTGTGATATGTTTGTTTGTATCTCTCTGTGTTGGTTTGTGTGTATCTCTCTGGAGGGTTTGTGTGTATCTCTCTGATGGTTGGTGTGTATCTCTCTGATGGTTGGTGTGTATCTCTCTGATGGTTGGTGTGTATCTCTCTGATGGTTGGTGTGTATCTCTCTGATGGTTGGTGTGTATCTCTCTGATGGTTGGTGTGTATCTCTCTGATGGTTTGTGTGTATCTCTCTGATGGTTGGTGTGTATCTCTCTGATGGTTGGTGTGTATCTCTCCGTGTATCTCTCTGATGGTTGGTGTGTATCTCGCTGATGGTTGGTGTGTATCTCTCTGATGGTTGGTGTGTATCTCGCTGATGGTTGGTGTGTATCTCTCTGATGGTTGGTGTGTATCTCTCTGATGGTTGGTGTGTATCTCTCTGATGGTTTGTGTGTATCTCTCTGATGGTTGGTGTGTATCTCTCTGATGGTTGGTGTGTATCTCTCTGATGGTTGGTGTGTATCTCTCTGATGGTTGGTGTGTATCTCTCTGATGGTTGGTGTGTATCTCTCTGATGGTTGGTGTGTATCTCTCTGATGGTTGGTGTGTATCTCTCTGATGGTTGGTGTGTATCTCGCTGATGGTTGGTGTGTATCTCTCTGATGGTTGGTGTGTGATGTGGCCTCACTGCGGTGGAGTGCTCCTTCTTGTCGTGCAGCCTGGCACTTCGCCGCTGCTCGCTGTGGCAGTGCTGCTTCAGGGAGTTGAACACCTGGTTGGACAGTTTCAGGTCCATGCCCAGCCCGTCGCCCACCATCACCTCCGGAGCAAACTGAAGAACAAGAACCAGGGGGTGAGAGCAGCCCAAACTGAACAGAACAAGAACCAAACAGGGAACAGGAGAGAGGAACGTGGAGAGCAGAGAGAGGAAAGACAGCTGAAAAATGCATCATCTGCCCAAACGTTTGTATATGGCTGACACAAAGACAGAAGGGATGTTTGGTGGATCTCTTACATTGTCCATGCGGGCAGTGTTCTTGCGTCCACACAGCACCTCATCGTGTTTGGTGGTGATGTTTTTTCCTTTCCCTGTGAAGCCCTTGCGTGGCGTCACCTGAGGCTTATCTGGAGGGGCAGGGGGGGAGGGTGGACAGTGAACCACAGCAGAGAGAGCCCATTCATTGCATTTCTTCACCAAATATGAGCAGTTCCTTTACAGCTGGAAATACCCTGGAAGGAACGTCTTGGAAACAAATTACATGTTCCTCAGATTACATATCAGACAAATACATGAAAGACACGCTTTTGTCAGAACGTCAGGAGTAAGGAATATTATATAGTTTTATGATACAGTAGTATCCATCATTGGACAGTATTTTACATCCTAGACTATGGTTGTAAAGAAGAATAAACTAAATCATGAATACATGAAATAAGTTATGAGGATTAGGAGCAGGAACCGTCTTCTGAATGAACAACGTGGGTCTTTAAAGAAGAACGCGCCCTAACCTAATCAAACTCTGAGACCAGGGTGAGTGAGACGGGAGGCAGGGGGACGCTCACCGGGCTTGTAGGGGTCATCCCGTGTGTCCTGCCAGTCCACCTCATCCTCGGAGCTCTCACTGCCGTCATAGGGATGGGCCGTGCGGTAGTTCTCAAAGGAGATGGACACTGGACACACAAACACAACCGGTCATGTTGGACCTGCTCCACACGGCCCCCGCGCTGACCTTCCTCCAGCAGCAGCCCCATGGGTTAACCCACAGACTACAGCGGTCACTTTTGAAAAAAATCCCCCAAAAAGTTTGAACGAATATCGAATATCAAGCAATGTATTCAAATATATTTGAATATATTTGAATATCTACGAGGCCCCGCCCCCCCCCCCCCCCCCCAAAAAAAAAAACTGTAACGGAGATTCAACCACAAATGTATTATGTGACAAGGGGAGACATAAACAGGATTTAGGCCATATCCTTTTGAAACAGGTTATCAACTTAATGGACACGTTATCAAAACAGCGTCTTGTGTGGGTAACCTTTGCTCTCCCCGTTGTCGCTCCTCTCGGCGGAGCTGGGTGTCACACTCGCGGTCGTACTGCATCTGCAGCAGCCGGGCCAGCATCATATCGCTGTTGGTGTCAGTCTCCTCACCTGACAGGAGACTCACCTCAGGACTGGAGAGGAGGAGAGAGGAGAGAGGAACAGGAGAGAGGGAACAGGAGAGAGGATGAGAGGGAACAGGAGAGAGGAGAGAGGGAACAGGAGAGAGGAGAGATGGGAACAGGAGAGAGGAGACAGGAGAAAGGAGAGGGAACAGGAAGAGGAGAGAGGAGACAGGATAGAGGAGAGTGGAGAAAGGAAAGAGGAGACAGGAGAGGGTAGATAGGAGACATGAGAGTGGAAAGGAGGGCTCTGATGTTATTTTTTTCAAACAGGGAATCTACTCCAACTATGAAGGACTTTGTGACAGGTTATCTTCTGACACGTGTAGTCGGTCCACGGATGACATGAGCTATGGTCGTAGGGACCTACTCTGTCAGCGTGGGGAAGGCCTTGTTCTCCTCCTCCAGCTGCCTGGCCAGCTCCTCGCTCATGACATCAGACAGAGAGCAGGATGGCACCGCAGGGGGGCCCCCGCCCCAGGGGCTCTGATGAACACACACACACACACACACACACACACACACACACACACACACACACACACACACACACACACACACACTTTGTCAATGAACTAAACGTGTCTGGGCATGTTCAGATGATGACGTCATCTCCCAAGGTCGAAGCAACACACCACGATGACGTCAGAGACCACATGACCCAAGTTTAGCATATATCATAGAGTGTAATTGTTAACACCTATAAGGTAAAGTAATGTAATGTACCCTTACTGTAAAGCGTTACCGTGCCAACAGAGCCGGCAGAAATGTCCCCCCACGGGACAGTCACACGGGACAGTCCCCCCACGGGACAGTGACAGACTCCTCACGGGACTGGCCCCCCACAGGACAGTGACAGACCCCCAGGCCCCCCACAGGACAGTGACAGACCCCCTATGGGACATTGGGGGTCTCTGAAGTCCTTCCTATCTGGTCCTCGTAAGGTCTTACCTTGGGGGTCTCTGAAGTCCTTCCTATCTGGTCCTCGTAAGGTCTTACCTTGGGGGTCTCTGAAGTCCTTCCTATCTGGTCCTCGTAAGGTCTTACCTTGGGGGTCTCTGAAGTCCTTCCTATCTGGTCCTCGTAAGGTCTTACCTTGGGGGTCTCTGAAGTCCTTCCTATCTGGTCCTCGTAAGGTCTTACCTTGGGGGTCTCTGAAGTCCTTCCTATCTGGTCCTCGTAAGGTCTTACCTTGGGGGTCTCTGAAGTCCTTCCTATCTGGTCCTCGTAAGGTCTTACCTTGGGGGTCTCTGAAGTCCTTCCTATCTGGTCCATGGTGAGCGTGTCGAATGTGCGCCGGAGAAATTAATGTTGGCTAGCTTGCTAGCTGACGAGCTACAGCGGGACTCGTTTAGTATAGAGGAAAGGTTAACCGATGTGTCACCGCTAGTATCGATGACAAGGGAAGTCGATAAATACTAAAATACAAAATAGATTTGAGGTAGTAAATCCGGAAGGAGAATTAAAGGTTTTGAAGAGGGAATTGACTTCTCACTGCAGACAGTCTCCACCGGAAGAAGAACCATTCGACCTCCGGCCATAGCTGACGTCATTCATTCTCTCTTGGGGGCGGAGCCACTACTGCTAATTAATCTCATGGCCGATTTTATTAATCGGACCTTTGATCATTTTGAACATAGAACGTAGAAAAATCGCAAAAATAATCATAATTTTCAATGATCAGAATTGTAACAAATGTAACACCCCTCCCCAGACACACACACACACACACACACACACACACACACACACACACACACACACACACACAAAAAAAAAATATATATATATATAGTAGCCTGTTATATACATAAAATGAAGATTGATTGTGCACTGGGATTACAATATTTATCTAATATGTGTATATACACACACACACACACACACACATATACATATATATATATATATATACATATATATATATATATATATATATATATATATATATATATGTATGTAGAGAGAAAGAGAGAGAGAGAGGAGAGAGAGAGAGAGAGAGAGAGAGAGAGAGAGAGAGAGAGAGAGAGAGAGAGAGAGAGAGAGAGAGATACAGATATATGTCTATAGATATATTGGTACGTATATATAATCTACAAATGGCCTTTCGCTATAATAAAATGCCTTCCCCTGATGATAATAATATGCTCTCCTCAGTACAGCTAGCATCTCGGTGCCGCGTGAACGCGCATCCCGTCAGTTGTCACAGACGGATGGAGCATCTTTGTGGAGGAGAGCGACGTCCGTTGTCACGAGCATAAAGCATAGTATTTTACCATCCCGTCGGACTGAGGACAATGCAGGGACCGAGGATACTCTGATTTGGTGCTATTATTTTCGCTGTATGGACAAAGGGCTATCTATTTGCTCCTTTATCGTGTGTCGGGAATGTGTATGTGAGTCCGCTGGATACCGATGGCCACCCCCGTCCCCAGCAGCATCAGCACCACCGTCTGCGGCCCGTCAGGCCGGCGCGTCAATCCACGGCGCTTATTTCACCAGCAGCGAGCCGGGCTGTAGCACCGGGTGAGTAGCTGGTCTCCACAGGATCACCGGTCCGTCTCACAGGACCGCCGGTCCACATCACAGGACCGCCAGCAGACCTTCTGCGGGTAATAACGTGTGTTAGTGGGTCTGTGTTTGCATTGACCGGTGGACAGACGGTGGGTCGCTGGGCGTCATCTCATTAGTAATCTGACGCCAGATGGGGGCCAGATCGGGACAGGTGTTGGCCGGGTGGGGTGGGGGGGGGGGGGAACCCAACACGTCCATGTTGGGTTCCCTGTCTACTAAGACGAGCTGGAAAAGGGAGCGCGTCCACCGTGCAGGGAGCCTCGGTCCTCTGCTACAGCATGCTAACCCGACAGAATAGGTCTGCTCACGCGCGCATTTGGTAATAAAAGACAAAGATCAAACAGGGTCAAATAGGGCAGAAGGATAAATGAAAAGGGGGTAGGGTTTGATGATGCGCGTTACCTGCGGAGCATGAAGGTGGAGCGGGTTAAAGCTGGTGGAGGTCCTCTGAATGATGTCAGGCTCTTTAACCGTCACTTGCTACTCTCACACATCTCTGAACGAACACAGACAACATGGACAGTAATTCATAGCACTGTTCTCATTCATATTATATCAGCTATAATGAAATATAATGGTGATGTGGTGTTACCCCTTCTATGCAACTAACGACTCAATCGGAGCGAAAAGTGCCTTTCACAAGGGCATGTCAATGTTGTCCATGTCTGAGCCCGCAACATATCATAGAGCTATAGGTCTAGACACCAAGACCAATCTGCACCTTCTACTGCACATGCTCTGCTGTTATGACCAGGAGCTACCATGAGACGTTTTCTTTGAAGTCATCTGTTTGGTAGCTTCTCATATTGGTTGGTTTTTCATCATTCCACACTTGTATTTGGTCTGAAATACCAATTATTAATTAATCTCTGTTCTGTTCTGTTCTCTCCTCCATCCACTCTTCTCCTCTCCTGTACTTTCTTCTCTCTCCTCTCCTCATCCCCCCCCCCCCCCCCTCTCTCTCTCTCTCTCTCTCTCTCTCTCTATCTCCTCTCCTCATCCCCCCCCCCCCCTCTCTCTCTCTCTCTCTCTCTCTCTCTCTCTCTCTCTCTCTATCTCTCTCTCTCTCTCTCTATCTCCTCTCCTCTCCCCCCCCCTCTCTCTCCTCTCCCTTTCTCCTCCCAGGCTGAGAGGACCTCCACTTTGGAAAGTATTGCCTTAGATGACTTCTGACAAAGGGATGGGATACAAGAGGGCTTAACCAATGCAGTAGTTACCAAGGCCAACCCAAAATGTAAATCCTAGATTCATCTGACTTCAAACCAGTGGAGGAGCTGTCATGAGGAGCAGAAGGATACTGCCACAGCTAATTTAAATTCAGTCAAAGGAGCAGGATATTAATATTGATGGTATTGTTCCTCCTGTATCTTTTATACATTCATCTACTTCCTTTTCATCCACATTTGAGATACACCAAACCAATCAACCACCTAGAGAAGACCTGAAGCCTCCCTGGAAACCTAGTATGTACAAGAAGACAGCGATTAAGATTGTTTCCTTGTAAGAATGTGGAGATGCAGAGAAAATAGTTCAAACCGATATCTGTAGAGCCAGAGTCCTGTTCTAGCCAACGAAACCCCAAACAGACTGTTCCTACGGGAGCCTCTCTGTAGTTCACATCTCTCTACTCTGTAAGGCAAAGGGTTCTGACATTATCTCCTTGCTTTGTCAACTGGCCCATGAGGAGCTCGACATCGAACCAGGATCACGTTCTCAAAGTGTTTCTCCGTCCTACTGTGATGTAGAAGTACGATAGGTTCACAGGACAGCAAGCAGGAATGTTTGTCGACTGAACAGAGGGCATCTGAATAGAGGCAAGGTGCAATCAGCTAAGACAAAGACAAGGAACCTCTGGAGCATTGAGACGGAGGGGAAACAAAACCAGGATCACTTTGGAAACCATTCAGAGGACTCAATCCAATAAAGGGGGAAGGAACAGTGGAACTACATTGTCTCTATTGAAGAGGGGATTCCTGACCTCTGAACTCATCCAGCCACAGACTTCAGACAGTGGCACCGAAGTGAACCAGAATCACGTTCCAAGATGAGCCACCTGCACGCGGGTCTGAGTCCTGAGACCACGGAGAAGGCCCGCCTAGAGCTGAACGAGAACCCGGATATGCTGCACCAGGACATCCAGCAGGTACCAGACACACCATGATGCTTTCCATTCAATCTCCATCAGACTCATTCACAGCTAACTCAGTAGCTAGCTAGATTTCCATTGTATTCTCTGACAAATTCTAAGAGTGACCCATTGATTTGATAGCTTGTGATCATAGCATAGCCTAGCATAGCCTACCATACCACCGGACCCGTCACCATGTATCTCATAAATCATATCTAAGCAGGTAGCAAGGATCATTTGCAGAGGTAGCATCGTTGGTTTTAGTTGGGGTGACTCCATCACTTCTGTAGCTTTCCTCTCGTGGCCGTCTCGTGGACGTGCTTTCAGCCAGAGGCTCCAACCATGGGAACATATATTGTAACAGTGTCCTCCCATGGGCCTGTACTGTGTACTGAGCATGTCGGAACCCTAGGTACGAGATATGATCGTGACCCGGCCCGACATCGGCTTCCTGCGGACCGACGATGACTTCATCCTGCGCTTCCTGCGAGCCAGGAAGTTCGACCAGGCCGAGACGTTCCGACTGCTGGCCCAGTACTTCCAGTTCCGCCAGCAGAACCTGGACATGTTTCAGAGCTTCAAGGTCTGTGGGTCCGCTGGGTACAGTTCACATCACCACATTGTGATGTGTTTAAAATGTTAAATGTGCGTGTGTGTGTGTGTATGTTAATCAAACCATCAAGGGTATTCATGTATTTATGTGTGTATAAGTGTGCAGTAACATGATACCTAAATGTGTGTGTATGTGTGTATGTTTGTGTGTGTCAGGTGGATGACCCGGGTATCAAACGGGCACTGATGGACGGGTTCCCTGGGGTCCTAGAGACCCCAGACCAACACGGCCGCAAAATACTCATCCTATTCGCCTCCAACTGGGACCAGGGCAGGTAGGACCAGACACACACACACACACACACACACACACACACACACACACACACATACACACACACACACACACACACACACACACACACACACACACACACACACACACATACACACACACACATACACACACACACACACACACACACACACACACACACACATACACACACACACACACACACACACATGCACACACACACACACACATACACACACACACACACACACACAAGACAATACTCAAATAACATCTCACTAAACTATTTATCTGTAATCTTCCTTCTTCCTCTCCTTCTCGCTTCCACATCACATTCTTCTTCTCACCCAATATCCTGTCTCTCCTCCTCACCAACCCTGACCCTTCTCCATCTCTTCTCCATCTCTCTCCCCTTTCCCCGGCTCAGGAACTCCTTCACGGACATCTTGCGAGCCATCCTGCTCTCCCTGGAGGTGCTGATCGAGAACCCGGAGCTCCAGATCAACGGCTTCATCCTCATCATCGACTGGAGCAACTTCTCCTTCAAGCAGGCCTCCAAGCTCACGCCCAACATCCTGAAGCTGGCCATCGAAGGCCTCCAGGTAACATCTAGAACAACCTCCTGAAGCTGGCCATCCAAGGCCTCCAGGTAACATCTAGAACAACCTCCTGAAGCTGGCCATCCAAGGCCTCCAGGTAACATCTAGAACAACCTCCTGAAGCTGGCCATCCAAGGCCTCCAGGTAACATCTAGAACAACCTCCTGAAGCTGGCCATCCAAGGCCTCCAGGTAACATCTAGAACAACCTCCTGAAGCTGGCCATCCAAGGCCTCCAGGTAACATCTAGAACAACCTCCTGAAGCTGGCCATCCAAGGCCTCCAGGTAACATCTAGAACAACCTCCTGAAGCTGGCCATCCAAGGCCTCCAGGTAACATCTAGAACAACCTCCTGAAGCTGGCCATCCAAGGCCTCCAGGTAACATCTAGAACAACCTCCTGAAGCTGGCCATCCAAGGCCTCCAGGTAACATCTAGAGCAACCTCCTGAAGCTGGCCATCCAAGGCCTCCAGGTAACATCTAGAACAACCTCCTGAAGCTGGCCATCCAAGGCCTCCAGGTAACATCTAGAACAACCTCCTGAAGCTGGCCATCCAAGGCCTCCAGGTAACATCTAGAACAACCTCCTGAAGCTGGCCATCCAAGGCCTCCAGGTAACATCTAGAACAACCTCCTGAAGCTGGCCATCCAAGGCCTCCAGGTAACATCTAGAACAACCTCCTGAAGCTGGCCATCCAAGGCCTCCAGGTAACATCTAGAACAACCTCCTGAAGCTGGCCATCCAAGGCCTCCAGGTAACTCGGTCACCTCTGGGTAAAGCGACGACTTCCATAAAGAGTTAGTTCTGATGCATTGGCGATTTGCTTCAAGGGACGGCCAATAGGATCTCAACAGTGTAACGTATTACAGGATGTATTCACACCTACCAATCACCTGGTCAGG
>NC_140291.1:14321742-14331742 GCF_964030765.1 Micromesistius poutassou
CAGTAAGTGGTCTCAACCGATGGAGCGCACAAAGAAGACATGACTCAAATGGTCCAACATGCAGGAAGGACTTTCCAACATGTGTCCTGACTTTCCAACACATGTCCTGACTTCTCAACACATGTATGACACATTCCCAGTAGTTAAATAAAACACTTTTTTAATTTCCTTCAATAAATGATTCACACACTTTCCATTCCAAGTGGACATGATGTATTTGTGGTTGAGTCAAATGATGCAGTACTGTGTGAACGTATGGCAGTGGTCAGTCAGCAGTGAGCAGTGGTCAGTGAGCAGTGAGCAGTGGTCAGTGAGCAGTGAGCAGTGAGCAGTGGTCAGTGAGCAGTGGTCAGTGAGCAGTGGTCAGTGAGCAGTGGTCAGTGAGCAGTGGTCAGTGAGCCGTGGTCAGTGAGCCGTGGTCAGTGAGCCGTGGTCAGTGAGCAGTGGTCAGTGAGCAGTGGTCAGTGAGCAGTGGTCAGTCAGCAGTGGTCAGTCAGCAGTGGTCATTGAGCAGTGGTCAGTGAGCAGTGGTCAGTGAGCCGTGGTCAGTGAGCAGTGGTCAGTGAGCAGTGGTCAGTGAGCAGTGGTCAGTCAGCAGTGGTCAGTCAGCAGTGGTCATTGAGCAGTGGATAGTCAGCAGTGGTCAGTCAGCCGTGGTCAGTGAGCAGTGGTCAGTGAGCAGTGGTCAGTGAGCCGTGGTCAGTGAGCAGTGGTCAGTCAGCAGTGGTCTTCAGCCTCTCACTACGGAGCTCTAAGGCCAGTTATGATCTCATGATGACTATCCTACTACAGTAGGATACTAATGACTACAGGAGACCTACAGTAGGATACTAATGACTACAGGAGACCTACAGTAGGATACTAATGCTACAGGAGACCTACAGTAGGATACTAATGCTACAGGAGAAACCTAAGGTAGGATTACTACAGACCTACAGTAGGATTACCCTGGAAATCCAGAGTTCTCGCGAGAGCACAATTTGAATTTGCTCAGCAAGTCACTCCCTCCCTGATGCCCCTCTCCGCGCACATTAACCAATCACATCGGTGTATCTGATAAAGACGTTGCTGTTTTACCGATCGGATAGGGCGAGTCTTATCTATTGGTTAGCTCCGCTGGTCTGGATACGTCACCCCTTGAATTCTTCTGATTGGTCGTAGTGTTATCTAATTGCGTACACTGATATTTTCAAATGCATGCTTGCAGCCGCCCCTCGGGTTGACAGACCCTACAGCTTTCTAGATGTGGGTCTGAATTTCCAGGCTACAGTAGGATACTAATGACTACAGACCTACAGTAGGATACTAATGACTACAGACCTACAGTAGGATACTAATGACTACAGACCTACAGTAGGATACTAATGACTACAGACCTACAGTAGGATACTAATGACAACAGGAGAGACCTACAGTAGGATACTAATGACAACAGACCTACAGTAGGATACTAATGACTACAGACCTACAGTAGGTTACTAATGACAACAGGAGACCTACAGTAGGATACTAATGACTACAGACCTACAGTAGGATACTAATGACTACAGACCTACAGTAGGATACTAATGACTACAGACCTACAGTAGGATACTAATGACTACAGACCTACAGTAGGATACTAATGACTACAGGAGACCTACAGTAGGATACTAATGACAACAGACCTACAGTAGGATACTAATGACTACAGACCTACAGTAGGATACTAATGACAACAGACCTACAGTAGGATACTAATGACAACAGACCTACAGTAGGATACTAATGACTACAGACCTACAGTAGGATACTAATGACTACAGACCTACAGTAGGATACTAATGACTACAGACCTACAGTAGGATACTAATGACTACAGGAGACCTACAGTAGGATACTAATGACAACAGACCTACAGTAGGATACTAATGACTACAGACCTACAGTAGGATACTAATGACTACAGACCTACAGTAGGATACTAATGACTACAGGAGACCTACAGTAGGTTACTAATGACTACAGGAGACCTACAGTAGGATACTAATGACAACAGGAGACCTACAGTAGGATACTAATGACAACAGGAGACCTACAGTAGGATACTAATGACTACAGACCTACAGTAGGATACTAATGACTACAGACCTACAGTAGGATACTAATGACAACAGGAGACCTACAGTAGGTTACTAATGACTACAGACCTACAGTAGGATACTAATGACTACAGGAGACCTACAGTAGGTTACTAATGACTACAGACCTACAGTAGGATACTAATGACAACAGGAGACCTACAGTAGGATACTAATGACAACAGACCTACAGTAGGATACTAATGACTACAGACCTACAGTAGGATACTAATGACTACAGACCTACAGTAGGATACTAATGACAACAGACCTACAGTAGGATACTAATGACTACAGACCTACAGTAGGATACTAATGACAACAGACCTACAGTAGGATACTAATGACTACAGGAGACCTACAGTAGGATACTAATGACTACAGACCTACAGTAGGATACTAATGACTACAGGAGACCTACAGTAGGATACTAATGACAACAGACCTACAGTAGGATACTAATGACTACAGACCTACAGTAGGATACTAATGACTACAGACCTACAGTAGGATACTAATGACTACAGGAGACCTACAGTAGGTTACTAATGACTACAGGAGACCTACAGTAGGATACTAATGACAACAGGAGACCTACAGTAGGATACTAATGACAACAGGAGACCTACAGTAGGATACTAATGACTACAGACCTACAGTAGGATACTAATGACTACAGACCTACAGTAGGATACTAATGACAACAGGAGACCTACAGTAGGTTACTAATGACTACAGACCTACAGTAGGATACTAATGACAACAGACCTACAGTAGGATACTAATGACAACAGACCTACAGTAGGATACTAATGACTACAGGAGACCTACAGTAGGATACTAATGACTACAGACCTACAGTAGGATACTAATGACTACAGACCTACAGTAGGATACTAATGACAACAGGAGAGACCTACAGTAGGATACTAATGACTACAGACCTACAGTAGGATACTAATGACAACAGACCTACAGTAGGATACTAATGACTACAGGAGACCTACAGTAGGATACTAATGACTACAGACCTACAGTAGGATACTAATGACTACAGGAGACCTACAGTAGGATACTAATGACTACAGACCTACAGTAGGATACTAATGACAACAGACCTACAGTAGGTTACTAATGACAACAGACCTACAGTAGGATACTAATGACTACAGACCTACAGTAGGATACTAATGACTACAGGAGACCTACAGTAGGTTACTAATGACTACAGGAGACCTACAGTAGGATACTAATGACTACAGGAGACCTACAGTAGGTTACTAATGACAACAGGAGAGACCTACAGTAGGATACTAATGACTACAGGAGACCTACAGTAGGATACTAATGACAACAGGAGAGACCTACAGTAGGTTACTAATGACTACAACTGTATTAAACACGACCAAACAGGCATGCACTGACAAACATACAATTATTAACCAAATACAACATAGTCATTCCAAGAAGCAAGTTACCTATTTGTTTTATTCAGCAATTGTAGGATGTGGAGGCGTGTTAAAAAAAACTACAAAGAGCAGTAGAGAGAAATTGACCTTCTTTTGAATGTGCTTTTTGAAAAACCTAGTAAAAAGACACATTTACAAAAAGCACTTGATCATCAGCATACAAAAATATTATATTTTTGTTAAAAAAATTAAATGGTAGAAAGATTTTGTTGTTTTGTTGATTTTGTTACATATTTGATTGATTTTTCTATTTGACAAAGGTGTAGTTTTCCTGTTTCTGTGCATGCTATCAAACAAACAATGATGATTCACTTGAACGCCACGCACACCTCCACAAGACAGCCACTGAGCCACTGATCAGGTCTGTCCTAAACCGGCCGCTGAGTTTAGCGTTGTCAGGGATGTGTTGTCGCACTGGGCTCTAGCTTCATTCTGGCCGTGATTTCTACTGGTCTGGCATGTTCAACTGGTATATGATGTTGTTCGTCAGTTTTTCTGAATGCTCGGTGAACGTATACTTTCATTCAAATATCACAGTGTTTATCCACACACACAATCTCCTCCAAACACTGAACACACTGCCCAGGCCTCTGAGCCAGGAGGGCGAGCAGGGGTCCTGCTCACACCCAGGGCCAGGTGTTCATTGAGGATTAAGACAGGGCTAGCAAGGCTTAACAACGACAGGTGCATCCACCAGCTGAAGAACACAAGCATGAGGCTTGGGATATTTCCTAAGGCAAGTCTATAACGTCTCTGTTCAAAACACATTCAATTAGTCATTCATAGCAAAATAATAATATTAAAGTCGATGTCGAGGGGCTGGTCAGTGTATCACCCCCCTCATCGCTCCAGGCTCAGGTTGGCACTCCGTCGCTTGGTGTCAGTCTCTGCCAGACTTGGCACAACGTGGTTTGTCTGTCTGTCTGTCCAGGAGGCAACAGGACAAGATGTCTCAGATGGGGGACAGGGTCTGGCGCTGCTGGGCGCTGAGGGCCGGGTGCCACACGTCCACGATGAGGATCAAGCGGTAGCTGGCAGCCTCCTGCCACACCTCGTGCTCAAAGGAGTCGTCAAAGATAAGCACCCTGCCCTCCTCCCACTCCCTGGGACGGAGAAAGGGGGAGGGGGAGGGACAGGGGGAGAGAGAGGCTGTTAATATGGAGGAGTTGGACAAGGGAGAGGAGGGAATAGGAAAGGGGACAGTGAATGAGCGGAGGTGGAGACCATGAAAGAAAGAAAGGACAGGAGGAAGCAGGAGGGAAAGGAGGTCAGGGTGCTGCCGGTGTGTGACGTACAGAAGAGTGCAGATAGAGGAGAGAGCACGGGGGGGCAGGAGGAGGAGCTGGAAGGAGCACAAAAGAAGAGGCGGAAAAAACAGGAAAGAGGAAGATGAGAAAGGAGGAGGAGATGAGGAGAGAGGAGGAGATGAGGAAAGAGGAGATGAAGAGAGGAGGAAACGAGGAGAGGAGGAAACGAGGAGAGAGGTGATGAAGAGAGAGGAGGAGATGAGGAGAGAGGAGATGAGGAGAGAGGAGACGAGAGAGGAGAAGATGAGAGAGGAGAGAGGAGGAGATGAGGAGAGAGGAGATGAAGAGAGAGGAGGAGATGAGGAGAGAGGAGATGAGGAGAGAGGAGGAGATGAGGAGAGAGGAGATGAGGAGAGAGGAGGAGATGAGGGGAGAGGAGATGAGAGAGGAGGAGATGAGAGAGGAGATGAAGAGAGAGGAGATGAGAGAGGAGATGAAGAGAGAGGAGATGAGAGAAAGGGAGATGAGGAGAGAGAAGATGAAGAGAGAGGAGGAGATAAGGAGATAAGGAGATGAGGAGATGAGAGAGGAGGAGAAGAGATGAAGAGATGAGAGAGGAGGAGAGAGGAGATGAATAGAGAGGATGGTGAGGAGAGAGGAGAATCAGAGAGAGGAGCATGGTACCTGGTCTGGTTGGTACAGCGGATCCTGCAGCCCTCCTCAGGGATCACCAACCCCAGGTGCATCCTCAGCCTGCAGTTGGTGGGCCCGGTGTGGGGCCACACGTGTGTCCCGGGCTGCATCACCGAGAACTTGATCTGCACACACACACACACACACACACACACACACACACACACACACACACACACACACACACACACACACACACACACACACACACACACACACACACACACACACACACACTCAGAAGTGGGATCGCTGCTCTCCTCGAGGACCTCCGAGCCGCACGTCGACTGACTAATCATCCCTGCGGGTTATGGAGAGGCAGCGGTGGGACTCGAGAGGGACTCACTATTTAACACGGTGAGAAGCCACCTCATTCATAATTAGAAAAACCATTGAGGAAATATTGTGAAAAAAAAACTGGGTTTTATTTTTAGAATAAGTTGTATCAACTATTGATGATGGTGATATGCAACAGGTAGCACAATAGGACATTGTGTGTTGTCAGGTACATAGAGGTGTATCAAAGTGTGGCCAACATCATATACAAACAATAAGTAGAATAAAAGAAAATTAGGTCATCCGACTTAAGTAGAGTAGTAAAATAGTAAAAATGAATTAGATAACTAAAATACTGTTTTGGTAATAGTATAGAACAAGTTAGGTACTTGTTTAGTTAAAGTAAATTGTGATTATGGGTAACGGTCAAAGCAGAAGTGAGTCGCCTAATATTGAAAATGCAAATTGTAATATTATGAAAATAAAAAAATAAAAAAACACTTGGTCTATTGCTGAATGGGAAGAATTGGGGTTGCCAGTGCCCTGTGCACCTACATGCAGGGCCACACATCAGTGATCTGAAGGTGTGGAGACATGGAGAGGAGGGCCGAGGCCCTGGGGATCCAGTATGAACAGTAGAGGGATGTGGGTGGGAACGTGTGGGCTTTACTACAGAAGATGTGTTTGGTGCGCTCCTGATGACAAGCCATGCTGACCGGCCTGGTTTTTCCCCAATAATGCTAAGTTGACACATGAGAGAGTCCATGTGTCAAACAGGGGGATGGAGAGCACACTACAACAACATTGGTTTACCAAAGTAAACCAAATAATTACAAGTGTGCTCAGTGTACCGTAGGCCGGGGTGCGCAGACACAAGCAGCCCATCCGCAACCAAATGCTCCATTCGAGGGGGGAATGTAATGGAAAAATTATATTTTCACATTCTGTTTCTGTAATTGCCCTTTGTTGATTGTGCCTTTTCGCTGACACCCTTGGGTCGGTCAAGGGTAAAAGGATCCAACTGAGAAGTCACCGCTACTCTCCACATTGCATTGTATTCTCATCAGGTAGAAGAATGCATAAGGGGATCTCTGCTCCCTCGTGACCGGTATACCCCAGGCACAAAGGTTAACGTTCGATAATGCGAGGAAAAGGTAGGGTGGCTAGACAGTGCAAGGAATAGGAGACAGAGCTAACATGATGAAGGGGAAACAACATATGGATTTTTCCATCACACATCATGTGTGGAGCAGAGCTGTTCTCAGCATTTCTGAGACCTGTGCCACTGTATAAGAAGTCCTTGCTTTTGCCAATGCGTTGGACTTCTTCTTGCAAAGCTAATAGAGAGAAGCGGGGCGAACTCCCATCTGAGGCCTCGGATTATTGAGTTTGTTATATGCTTTTGTATGTTTATCACTCAAATAAACTAGCCTAATTGTTATAAGTTTGGATGACTCTTTAGTCTTTAACAGTTTAGACAGTATTAACAGTGTATTACAGTTTATTTTGTGCGGTGAGTGTTATGTGTGTGTGTGTGTGTGTGTGTGTGTGTGTGTGTGTGTGTGTGTGTGTACCTGTCCTCTCTTGCAGTTTGTAGCTTCAGGGAATCGCTCCAACAAGGAGCAGGTTTTGGGGACACTGCGGCATGCGTCTCCAGCCTTCCTCCCTGCACACACTCTCCTTACATTGATACGCAAACACACACACCGTGCAACGTGTGTGTGTTTGCGTATCATAGGATAGGTTGACTCTGTAACACCTACATTGTTAGGTGTTAAAGGTGTGGTAAGGTGTGGTAACCCTTCACAGCCATTGTGAAGGGTTTTAAGTTTGTGTGAGTGAGAGAGAGAGAGAAAGAGAGGCAGAGCGAGAGAGGCAGAGTGATATAGAGTGAGACACAGAGAGAGTGAAAGAGTGAGAGTGAGAGCGACAGATAGAGAGTGATACTGAGATAGAGATTGAGAGAGAGAGTGAGATAGAGAGATGATAGGAGGAAAACAACAGAGTGTGTGTGCATGCATGTGTGTCTGCGTGTGCGAATGTGTGTGTGTGTGTGTGTGTGTCTGAATGTGCGTGTGTGTGTGTGTGTGTATGTGTCTGAATGTGCGTGTGTGTGTGTGTGTTTGTGTCTGAACAGGTGTGCTGAGTTAGCCCTGCAATCAGGAGACCTTTTATACCCGCCAGTCTCGTGCTAAGAGGCCTGTGGCCAACCCTCTTAACCAAACCCTTGCAATGGAATTTTGTCCAAGAGGACCAAAGAGGTGTTTCATTGATGTGTGTTAATTGTGTCTCGTGCTGAAATAAGAGAAAAGGCCTGCAGCTGAAGAGGAACCCCAAAACTCCAAGAGGAAACCAAAGCCGAGCTAGGGCGAAGAGGTCAGTGGCAGGGACCACAGACCCTAATAAGCTTGCGCTCTCTCTCTCTCTCTCTCTCTCTCTCTCTCTCTCTCTCTCTCTTTTATAAATAAAAGTCAAGTTGATGTCACCACAAACCCTGTTTCTACCTGTTTCTGTTCCAATTGGTTATCCCACTGTTGTACACCACAGACCAGGCGCCCACTGTGTGTGTGTCTGCGTGCGTGCGTGTGTGTGTGTGTGTGTGTGTGTGTGTGTGTGTGTCTGCGTGCGTGCGTGTGTGTGCACCTTGCTGCCACAGCGTGTACTGGCCCCACTCCCCTCTCTCCCGCAGGTTCTCCTCCTCCGGCATGAACAGGCCGGTCTTCAGGTCCATCACTGCCAGCACCTCCTCCCGGATGGCCTTCCAGCCGCGCTCCAGAGCCTGACACACACACACCACACGTCTACACACACTCCACACAGGCCTGCCTGCCCCACCTTCACCTCCACGCTGGAGAAGAGCTGAGTCTGAACCCCCTGCCAGTACACAACCAGCACCATGTCCCACAAAGAACCATTTGGTAGATGTGAGAGCTCAGACAGACAGGAGGTCTTTGATGAAGCCTACATACACGTGATATACACTTATATACACATACACTTATATACATATACATTTTCACTGACACAAGCTCACTAAGGCAGAGAAAGAGAGACAGTGATAGGGAGACAGAGAGAGAGACGGATAGAGAGAGAGACAGACAGACAGACAGACAGAGCAACAAAAAGCATACCTTGACCAGGTCTGTGTAGCCGGTTTCTTGCGGGGTCCACCAGGGCTGGGCCTGCAGTCCGTCCACGTTGTACAGAGACCTCTGCCACACAGACGCAAAATGCCCCTGCTGGTGTCCCAGTTCATACCAGTGGTAAGCCTGCAGAGAGACGGGTCATGAGTGGACCACACTGGTCACATGGTCCAGGGTCTAGGTGACTATAATTGTGTTGATGTAGTTGTGTTGTTGTATGCTCTTCTACATTTAAGTCATGCCAGTAAAGCATTTGGAAATTAGAGAAAGCGTGTACGTTGCCCATGGCAAGAATGAGAGACTGAGGGAGAGAGGGGCATGGAATGAAAGGAGAGGGTAAGAGAGAATGAGAGAAGCAAGAGAAAAGCAGCCCACCTCACAAAGCTCTCTGGCGACTCTGAGACAATCACATCGGCTGAAGGAGGAGGTGTGTGTGTGTGTGTGTGTGTGTGTGTCTGATCTGTGTGTGTGTGTGTGTGTGTGTGTGTGTGACTGTGTGTGTGTGTTTGTCCTACACTGTCGTCTCCTACTCTCTGCAGGGCATCCCCCAGGTGGAAGTAAAAGCGTCCATCATCTGTTCCTGGAGCTCCAGACTCCAACCCTCCCTAGGGAGAGAGAGAGAGAGAGAGAGAGAGAGAGAGAATGGGACAGAGAGAGAGAGAGCGATGGAGAGAGAAAGAGAGGGATAAAGAGATAGAGAGGGAGGGATGATGGATAGAATATGTCTCAATGTTTCTTCGTTGGTGTTTCATGTTGCACTGAGTTGGTGTAAGATAAGCCTCTGTCTTTTCTCTGCATTTGTATATCAGGAGGTTCGACAGTGAGGGTCATTCACACTTATTCACACTTGATGCCCGATATGCGACAGTCGTCGCTCAGACATCAGTAGAATCAACGGGTTTAGCGGGCGGGCATACAAGGGGCGGGATATGACGTAGGGTCTAAGTTTGCAGGAGGCTGGATAAGGACGGAGGCAAAACGGGTAGAACTCATCGCGATCATCTTAAATGTTGCTGCAGCGATGCATCATATATTCTGTTGCAACCACATTC